>NC_079907.1:11792107-12166140 GCF_024868665.1 Triplophysa rosa | reverse complement strand
ATATATATATATATATATGAAGAGTTTGGTTCCAATATGAGATAACTTGACTTTACTCAGGGCTGGGTCTAGGAGGGTCTAGAATGGTCTAGAATTTTCTTGTCCCTCCAAAAGTATCCAGCTCATAATTAAAATAATAAATCATAAAAACTTATTATTAAATACTTACTAATGCTTAATTGTATTATCTAACGATATGTCAATTTAATCACAGAAAATAAAAATATGCATGAAATTAACTATGATTATATATCTGCCCAACCAGAATATGCGTTTGCCCTCCCCAGTTGAGCCATCCTACTACCGGGCCTTACTTAACTTAATTTCTTATCATTCAAAATAATTAAAAATCATCATTAAAATCATTCAGGTATTGCAAACCATTGTAATATGCATGTTGCAGTATGCACATTTGCGATATTTTGATGCTTGCAGCCCTACTACACAGTATATATGTACTGTTTGCATGTATTGATAGCAGAGTTGTGTACAGTAGAGAAAGTTTACATAATCTCTACTATGGTTTCTTTGAATGTTACTTCATCGTATTTTACTTCATTTAAACAACTTTTTTTTAGCAAATATCAAAGTGAAGAGTAATCCATCCTTCAGGCTATATATTACAATGTTAAAAGTATAATTCTGTTGTTAGCATTCCAACTATTGATGGAAGCTTTTAGCGTCTGTCTTTATTTTTTTGTAATTTTTTGTAGTATAGATTTTTAATATCAACACTTTATTAGTTACAAGATGAAACATACTTATAAACTTAAAGGACAACTGAAAGTCAACTTTTTTTCTGTGTTTAAGTGCTATAATCGGGTCCCTGGTGCATCTAGCAACCCAGAAAACGTGAAAAACAAGATCCCAGCAAGCATGTGAGAAATTGAGCCGTTCAGATTTCGCTCCTGATGTGACGTAGACGCAGGCTCTTATTATAATATTACTGCCCCTTAATCTACACAATTTCACCCATGGCGCTACCGCCATTGTTGTTTTCACAAGCGACAGCATTGTACGTGACGCCATGTCTAAAGTTCGTGGACAACATGCAATATATTCGTTGCACAGAGTCCTAACCTCGGAAGAGACATGAGTGGATTTATTTTATTTTTAGTGGAAATCCCTCAGAAACCATAAATTAAAACCTGCTTGTTTGTGCAAATCACTTCAAGCCTGAGTGCTTTATCAATCTGGGACAGTACAAGCAGGATTAGCTTCAAAGTTGTTCCTCAAGTGGGATCGAGACCAACTGAACGAGACAAAGTTGCCGATGTAAGTAATATTTATCAACAGTCTGAATTGACGTACATGTACCGTATATATAGGAGGATACAGTTAGCATACGATAGCGAAGGGATCTAAATCAGTCACAGGCTAAATAGAACATTCAAAGCCAGTGTTAAACTTACTCTATATTTATATGTTATTTGGCAAATGGGCACTTGGATATACTGTATGGGCACTTGGATATACTATACGGTATGTATGTTAATACATTATGTGCGTTAATATGTTCAGCTGCGGCAAGCTGTTTGTTTTGCTAATGAACTGGCGTGAACACTAAGGTTAGTTTCATTTTAAACGTCTCAAATCATTTGTACTTAGGCTGAAAAATCTGTCGCAGCATACTAGTTATGCTCTCACGTTGTGTGTGTAACGTTATCACTTGTCAATGACAAGCGCTAAAATCCATGTAATTCCGCTGAGATCTGCAGGTGCACATTCCGTGTATTTTAGGCAAGCATACACCACAACGTGAGCGCATTAGGATGCGCTGTTTGCTGTGATGGATGTTTTAGTCTCCGTACAAATTATTTGAGACGTTTAAAACTAAACAGCAGTTCAGGAAACATAATTTAGCTAAACCATTGCCATGGCAGTACTACACGTGTGTTGTGTTGACTCGCCGGACGGAGGGGGGGGTGGTGCGCTGTAACTCATTATCATTTAAAGAGACATGCACCAAAACGGGTTGCTGTGAGCATAGCTGTTTTTGACGAGGCAAAAAGGATTTTGTTTACACAGCCATTGAGTGTTTTTAAGCAAAATATGTTCCAGACATTTCATGAAGACCCTAATTAATCATACCAACTTGTTGAGTGCTCATATTATGAGTTCTTTAAATCTTATTATTGGTGTGGTTTTAGTCACTGGACCATAATTTTCCAGCGTGGAAATGGACCTGATAGAAGGTGCAGGCTTAAGCACACGCTGACTGCTCATACATTATTGATAAAGAATCCTGTTTTGCAAGCTGCCAATCATCTTGTGTAATGGTTTGTCAGCTGGAGGTGCATGTAGCACAACGCTGTGATCCAGCCCGGCCTCCACAGGAAAATGCCAAAGAGAACACTTTGTGTAAATCGTTTAAATTGCTTGAAATGTCACGGGCTGCTGGAAGTCAGATGTTGAATATTGAACTCTAAAGCAGTATAGGGTTACTGTGGAAATGACGTTCTCATGTAGAATTCTGTGAGTCTGGAGTAATTATGCGTAAGGGAAACTTGGGGACATGTTATTTATTTATTTTTATCCCTGTGTGTGGATGAGAGAGAGAGAGAGAGAGAGAGAGAGAGAGAGAGAGAGAGAGAGAGAGAGAGAGAGAGAGAGAGAGAGAGAGAGACTGTAATAGACTGTAACTGTAATAGACAACTGTAATAACATTAATAGAATGAATAATAGCAAGGCTGTTTATAACTGAATGGTGGCAACTGTAACAAGCAAGATTATAAATGTTTCTCTTTGTGATTTAAGAATTTACACATATTCCTATTAAAAGACGTAGTGGCTTAAAATACATTTACCAGAATATATTACTATTTAAATAGCTTTTCTTACCCAGAATAATTCACTCGCTAAAACTATGCCATTGACAATTCACTGTTATTCTACTCCATTAAGATGAGAGAATTGATGGAGACTATGTTTTTCGCTTATCACTCTCTCGCCATCAAGCTGTATTTTTCTCCCAATAAATATGACTTTTGTTTTATGGCTGCATATCATCATCGCATATATTTTCCTTAACTTGCAGTTCCATCTTTCTGGGGGCTTGTAAATTCTGCATGGAATCTGTGTTCTGTGGGGAAGAGACAGTCTCCAGTCAACATTGAGACCAGCCATATGATATTTGATCCCTTTCTGACACCTCTGAGGCTCAACACTGGCGGACGAAAGGTAAACCATTTCTTATCTGATGTCTGCATGGCTAGTATCAGTGTGGTAAGCTGCCAGGGAGAGCAAACATTGTTTCTGCTCTCAAAGTTCTATGTTTGATCTGCTGTGAAATGGATTCCATTGGGTTGTTGGTTATGTAAGACGCAGATTGGCTAAGGAGAGTTTATTATGATGTTTATGATTGTGCTGTTTTTTAAGTAGCCCATAGCTACCATTACCGTTTCTACATAGTTATTTTATCAACAGTCTCTTTTTAAAATGTTGAGAACCCTAACTATTTACTCTGAACTCATAGCTGTTTGTTGTACTGAATGGTGTTAAGGTATTTGATAGGATGGAATGTTTTTTTTTTTTTTTTTAAACTGATGTCCTGCATTTGGCATTAATAGAGGTGGAGTTTTCTAATTGTTTCAACAGGACCCCATGACAAGTGATTATACAGCCATTTTGAAAAAACAAAAACAATAGACACCCAATTGAAACCATCACAGAAAATCTAATACTTTCCATTAAAAAGCATTAAAACCATTACAAAATTCCTTTTTAGATAAAATCTCACCTATAGAATCCATCACATACCAGTAGACGCCATTAAAACCAACACGATTCCCATCATAACCACCCTGCTGAAAAAAACAATAGAAACCCAATGGAAACCATTACAGAAATTCTAATGATTTCCTTTAAAATACCATTATGAACCATTCTCTTTTTTCCATTCCAACTAGGGCTGAGTATCCCCAACAACTTCACAATACGATGCGCATCACAATACAAGGCCACGATACGATACGTACCAACAGAATCCATCACATACCAGCAGACACCATTATAGTTTCCAATAAAACCAATACAATTCTCAACCATTAAAACCATTAGATTTTCAATTGTTTTCTCTGCATGGTTTTATTGTTTTTTCAGCAGCGCATTAAATCCAAAACATTTTGTTTTGGGTGGGGTTCCGTTGTTTTTTTCAGCAGGGAGTAACGTTTCACCCCCCCCAAAAAAGTCACCCAAACTTAAACTTTTTTAAACAATTCATTGACTGGCCACTAGAGGTTGGCTCCTAAACAGAGCAGAATCTCCTTGAGCCCCATGTTAAAATGTCCAACTTTATAGCAGAAAAAAACATGTTTACAGCCAAGTACAAGAAATGATTTTGGTCTATATAGGAAATTTTGCCCTTCATGACAACTGTTAGGGGGTAATTTTTTTAATAACTCATCCGTTTAAATTAATTACAATTCTGCATAATTAAGGGCGTGGACACTTTCACCAACCAGGCACCTCAGCTCTACCCACGTCCCGCTTTTTTGCCCATTTTCGATTAACTGGGAGTGACGTGCTGCCAAGATGGCGACGGAAGCCTCCGCCCACTTTCGGCTTAAGAATTGCTCTTCACAAACCTACGGGTGACGTCACGGACACTACGTCCAGTCTATGGTCTCGCCATCATCGAGTCTGTCTATTATTAGATGAAGAAAGAGAAAAAACTGAGACAGACGAACTGTACAGTAGTACTGTGAAACATTTTAGGCACTGTAAAGCGGGGATTTTTTCAAAAATTATGTCATAAATGGATTATTTCTTTTTTTTACTATTTACTAAATCAAATCAATATTTGGTGTGACCACCTTTTGCGTTTTTGTCCAATTTCTCCAGGTAGCTTTGCGGGTAGGTTTCTTCAAGTGTCTTTGAGACATTGCTACAGTTCAGTTTAGTCTGTGTCATTTTTTCCTCTTTCTTCATGTAATAATAGACTCAGTGATGATAAGCCAGATCTCATTGTGGAGCATACCGGTTGATGTCACACTCCTTGTGCATGCAAAAATCTCACTGGATAATTACAGTGAATGTACTGTAAACTGATAAATTCCTTCCGACATACTACAGCAAAATATAAATAACTGGCTTAAAGCCATTTTTAGTGCTTATAATACTAACAAGACTTACATGTTCATGTTCATTTTTACATCGCTCGCTTGACAAAAAACAAGCTGAGGATTTCATCCTTTGTAATATAAATCAATTCACTTTAAATTTACTTCAAGTATTTCTAATAAAAAACCTTTTTGATTACTTTTTGATGGACTGCTTCACAGTGGCGTACTTGTTATAACATTACTTGTTGCTTGTTACAATTGCAGACAGTAAATCATCAGCAATGTTTCTGCATAAAAGTGGAGTCACACAAAATTGTCACAGTTTGTTTTGACTGCTTCTTGTATTCTTCCTCTTTTTTTGATTTTCTGGTATTATAATGATTCATTCCACACGGTATGCTGATGTCAACACATGCAGCAAAGTACTGTAGTCCTTGATGAAGGAGATTGTTGATATCACACACCACCAAAATATGCGTTTGAGTTTCTGTCAGAATAGAGGTTTACATTATCAGCCCTTCCGCAACGTGATAAACAGACTAATGAATAGTTAAAGGAAATTTAAATGACCTCAGAATAGAAAACCAATTAATCAAGAGCAGACATGCATCAAGGTTATGCGCTTCAGATTGAGGGAATCACAGTTATTAAATTGTCTGTATTAATTTAATATTTGCACTGCCGTAGATGAGCCGCAATTACTTGAAGATCTTTTAATGAATTTAATCGCAATGACAAGGGTGGAAGATGACAGTATCTTCTCTTATTGATGTCTCGAATCAGCAAAGTGGAGAATCTGAGATGGAGAATCTGTCACATGAAAATATTTCTCTTTCACTGTCATTAGCTTTGGGGTACTGTAGATATGAGATACTGTAGGCCCTAATAACCGTAACGAATCAGCCAAATGCCATTTAGCATAATAGAGTTGTAGTACATAGGATTACGGGCTTTGAATGGGACAAAGCCACGCCCAGAGACCAACAATGACACATAGATTTTATTATTTTACGTGAATATCATATTAGATTATTCACTGAATCAGCCTTGTCATTGCGATTTTATTCGCTTGGGTAGTTGACAGCATGAGATGGCATCAGGTTATCATTCATCTTGATCATTGTTAAAGGGGTCATATGGCACGAATACGTGTTTTTCTGTGTCTTTGGTGTATTATAAGTTGCCCATGCATGTATTAGAAATGTAAAATTGCAAAAATTAAAGTGTCGAAACAAAAGATGCATTCTATCTAAAAGCGAACGCTCACCCAGACCTGCCTGAAACGCCTCGTGTAACCACACCCCCACAAATCTACGTCAGTTCGTGGTACCTGACCGAAACCTGATGTTCCAAATATGGTAAGAGGCGTTACATTTCCGTCACACGCTTGCAGTATTCGACCAATCACTACGCACTGGTTAACTGGCCAATCATAGCACACCTCGCTTTTCAGAGCGATGAGCTTTGTAAAAAATCAGCGCGTTTCACAGAGGAGATACAAACATGCACGGTATGTGGAAAATACAGCGTTTTTTTAACCTTAAATCGTGTATACACATTACACTACATCTAAAACAATTGATAATATTTGTTTTATCCGTGTCATATCACCCCTTTAAAGTGACTCACACAGACCACAAAAAGCGGTGTGAAATAAGTGTAAAACACTAAGTTACTCGTGTTCTTTTCTTTTTAAATTCATTGACTTCTCAGAGGGCACTTTTGTCAATAATTTTATGACGTTGAGGATAATAACAATGTCAAGGATTGTCCTGGTCTACAGCATGGGTGAAAAGTCGCCCTGTGGCACTAACATGCTGGCGGAGCCCCTTGAGATGGTCTGTAGTAAATAAGCAAATCATAACTTTTGTTGTCAGTGTGTTTTTCACAATAATACTGTAGCATTGATAGTAGGGTTGTCTCGATACCATAAACATATCTTAAGATACTATACCTTACGGAATATCACGATACCAAGTAGTATTGTGCTGCTGTGTCATGTTAATAATTAAAATCTACAGAATAGACCAAAATTCTTTAATACACATTTCTCAGTGAACTTTACTGCACACTACAATATTTGTAGTATTAACTGTAGTTATTGGATAAGTTTTAGCAAATACTGTAGTATACTATAATAGTTACTGTGGTAAGATTTAAAAACACTAGTGTCTAGTAATTTTAGCAACGTAACTACTAAACTACTATTTTTTTAAACATTGGAACTAATTCATTCAATGTGCGCCAAATTGCATTTATAGCAATGTTTATAAAGGAAAATGTTAGGCTTACTTTAAATGTGACTAAAACGGCCAGTAGGTGGCGGCAAATTTTTTGTGTCAGTGAATCATTTATCCATCTCGTTCAAAACCGCTGTTGTAATGTAACCTCATAGTCAGAGTAATGTGTGTATTATTACTTTTACCAATGCTCATCGACCTTAACATTTAAACTAAACCCTAATAACTTCATACAGGTTTATAGTATTAGTATTAATTGTTGAGACTACAAGAAAAAAATAATGTTTTTTAGGGTTTGCAACTAACGATTATTTTAATTGTCGACTAATCTAACGATTATTTTTTCGATTAGTCGACTAATCTAACTATTATTATTTTTCATTAATCTAATAAAGATTTGTTGGATTACTTTATTAATCCTTTGGCAAACTTTGCAAATAAACAATAAATTCTAGTATTTTCTTACATTATAAAGCAAATCATACTTTTTACTCCTACATTTTATAAATAAATATTGTTGTTATAACATTTTAATCCGTGTTTACTCACCATATTCTTTTAATTAAGTAGTTTTAATTTTAAAAGTAAAAAAAACTGATTTTTATGTACTTAAGTACTGTATTAAAGGTAAAAAAAATGTTTTATTGCACTTATGCTTTTTGTTGTCCTTATGTTGTTCCAATTGCTTACATTGTTTCCCTCATCTGTAGGTCGCTTTGGATAAAAGCGTCTGCTAAATGACTAAATGTAAATGTAAAAACATTAAAAAATGTGTATATGAAATACTAGAGCATGATATAGGCCTATGCTCTGTATTTTTTTCCTCCAAGTAATTTCCGACTCTATTTTCAGTCTCATAATGTAATTGTGTAAATGTAAAAATACTACTATCTGTCTCTGTTTATTGTACAAAACTATCACCGTATAAAAGACTCTAATGCAGAGTGGCGTTAAAGCGAGCCCGCGCACCCTGAACTCAGAATGATGCGCTTAATGCATTCGCTTCGTTATTTACAGTTATGTGCATCCCGGACGCACAATGATGCGCTTAAAGCACCTACTCCTTCTGAAGTCCCGGGGATCATTTTGCTCCCCAAAGTAAATAATAGTTATTACACAACGAGAAGAGATGATATGTTACATGTTTAACACATCAATCCGCATCAATCCGACAGTATACAGTCAAATCAGAGGATTAAAAAGAGTTATTTCGTATGAAGACGCAACATATTCAGACCTCTTCCAGTGCTTCTAATAATCTAAGCTATACTCAGCGAGTAACTCACAGTCTCTAGCAAAATACATTTTAAACAAAACCATAGACTATCATCTTGTCATTTTGAAGAATAATGAAAACATTGGAACACCTTGGAAAGAGTAGCATCCTGACCGTCACCGTACACTTGCATGCTGACTGGAGATTGACAGACAGCACCAGCGGAGGTCAGAGTTTCTTAATTATGCTATATTGGTTTATTCCTCGCATAAAGCTATCGAATGACATAAAAAGTGCATTGGTGGTTTCATGATAGTTAGTCCTTTTTGAAGCTTAAGAGTAATTTAAGCAGGGTCACAATCTGCAAAGGTTCACATACACTAACTTACACTAGTACAATAGCGTTAATGTAAATCATTAATGTAAAGTGTAGTTTTACATTACAAAAAAGTAAATTACAAAAAAGTAATTTATTATGAAAGTCTACATCTACGTGCCCCTCTCCGTCCATTTGTGATTGCGTGTCCATGCTGTGATGATCGCATTCCGGGGGTAACGTTAGGGGGAATTCCTCCGTCCATTCACTAACTTACTGCGTCCGAGGCTCTCGATCGCTTTTTGTCGGGTGTATTATACTTTTTCTTGTTCTGCTGATTTAACTTACACACGCCCAGGAACAGAAACTGCTATTACAACAGATAAACGTAAATAATATGAAGCGTCGACGCATTTCACTCACGAACGTCGACGCGTCGTTGCAGCCCTAATGTTTTTAACATCACAAACACATGTGGAATGTGTTTATTTAAACACTTGTGTTAATCATAAGTAAAAACCCATAGGATCAAACATGTGATAACGTGAACCCAAACAAGTGCTCGCGTTTAAAAACATATTACTTATGGGTAACATATCATCACGTTTTGCATGTGATCCTATAGGATTTTACACTGTCCTATATTTATATTATAGCCTATAGGCTACGCAATCGTAAATCTTTATTTCAAAACAAGATAATAGACATTGGTTATTGTCTACCGTAACACTGTAAGAAAAGTTTTGCCGAGGAACCTAAAAAAATGCTTTGTATAATTAAATGTATTCAAGATAAAAAGTATTGCGTAATATAACTAAATCATCTCGTGTGGCACTTGCCAGCCTGGGCGCAGCAGATGAGACGACATCGAAAAAGGTGATTTTTAGAGCAATTTAAGCTTAGCAAACCAAAGTAATGAAACGGTTCATGTCATGTTTAATTATTGATCGGAAAGATGCTATTTAATTGTGATTTTTGCCAGTGATTTTAGAAATATATGCCTTCCCCCATTCAAGTAGACTTGCTATGATGTAAATAGGTACATCAGTCTCTGAAAAAGGAAGAGATTGCTTGTTAGGTTTTTATTGGTTTTTATCTATTATGTCAAGACAAATTTTCTTGTTACCATTGTCTGATTTGGGGCCCCACAAACCCCAACTGTCAGACATATAATATTCTGTGTGATATAATTGAAATATTATCGAAAGTAAAGAATGAGGACAGCAATGTCATTTATACTGTAAGCGGTCCAGCGGGACAAGGCGACTGAAACCATTTAACATGCAAGAAGCATGTATTACCAGATGGGGAGTTCTTCTGCCACAGTGGGAAAACAGCCCTCAATCTGTATAATTACACAAAGACCATGCTGGAACCTCAAACATGGAGCCACAGGATGACATCTGCAGTCATCTGCAGGGAAACACATTACATTTTAAGTATTTCTCTGCTTTATTTTGGCAAGGCACCAACATGCTTTGGGTCTTTTCACTGTTCGTGATTTTCAATTCCTTGCAAATGTTTGCACTCATGCACTAAATAGTTCCTGTACCCTTGTTGCTAGTGGTTTATATTTCAGGAACAGACGTTATGCTAAGTTGCTCCTAGACACAAATTGTTATTTGCTTTAACGTGGCAACTCTGCAGAACATGCGGCTTACAGGCATGACTGCTTCATTTCCTTAGCAAGCCGTTTTGTCTTGGCACACACTTGGTGGAAAGTCAACATAAAGTATGATGTTTAATATTTATTTTTAAATTCTTAAAATCGCTTCAACATACACGTGCATTGATCAAAAAAACGACTTATGTTTTTCACGGTGAATTTAATAAGCCACAAAGGACTCAGATGTTTATTGCCGAGGGTGAAATGCCTCGTGATTTTGAGAATTGATTTAGTTATGCAAATTACTGATTCGAATTAATTAGATTCAAGTTTGTGTTGGCTGAACCTGCTAAGCTGTCACAGTATACAAAGAGGTTTGAGCATGAATATCTCAAAGACTGCAATTATGGCTGTCTCGCCACAGCATCTTGCTTGGATTTAATTACCGCTGGATCACGAGAGCATGAATCCCTGCTTTGCGTGGCCTAAGACGGCAATCGCGACGTGTCCGTCTTTTCGTGTATATAAATCTGTATCGTAAACTAGGAGCTAAAATAGGATTAGGAAATAATTACATTCGATCGCTTGCATCTGCAATAGGAGTGCTCTGTAGGGTCCAGGGGTTGCAAGGCAATTTCACCGTATGAGTCGGAGGAAAATGGGTCATGGAGAGAGAAAATGTGGGCAGTAGTTTCCTGTCCTCTATTCTCACATCAAAGCCAGAGTACTCCTCCACAAGTGTGCCTTCATGTCTGCGGTTCAGAGCCAACCACTACAAATGTGAGTTCTCGATTCAGATCGCTCTTCCTTGTTCCAAATCCTAGCGAGTAGTCTGTTGCTTTCTGTGGCGGTATACCTACTGAAATGGAGGCAGCATATAATACAAATATCTGCCATGGAAATTGATGAAATACATTAACTGTAATTGAATAGAAAGGATATCTCGGTATCTTTGAAGACGAATCTTTTTCGGCCGGATTGCAGTTGCTAAAGGAGTATGTTAACAAGCCATAGATCTTGTCAGTATAACCTCATTTTTGCATTTTATGCAAGTCTGATATCTGATTTTACATTATCCATTGTCTTAAGCTCACAATGTTGTTTTAGAAAAAACACATTTTCTATTTGTTTGTTAAACCGTAATGGTAGGGTTGGAAGAGTTAAGGGTTATAGAGGTACTCCACCCAAAATTAAAAATTCTGTCATGAAATACTCACCCTCACGTTGTTCCAAACCTGTATACTTTTCTTCGTTCGGTTAACACAGTATACTCTAAAAAATGGTGCTGTATAGCACTAAAAGTGGTTCCTGGGATCGTAATCATTGGGGAACCACTTTAAGCGCTATATAGCACCATATCTTGGTGCTTCAGTGGTTCTTTAGCAGGATGACTGAAGTGCTATATAGCACCACTTCCATTTAAAGAACCTTGCGTTAAGCCCCTGTATGGTTCTTCATCGGTTCTTCAGTGGTTCTTTGGGGTGGTTAAGGTGCTATATAGCACCACTGCCGTACATAGAACCTGTTAAGCCCCTTTAAAGGTTCTTTACGAATCAAAGAACCACTGTTGGTGCTGTTTAGCACCATTTTTATTGAAAAAAGTGCTATATGGCATCTCTTATGGTTCTACTTGGCACCATTTGACAAAGGTGTTGTGTATATATAGCAAAGTTGAAGATATAGGCTACGTTTCCCGAAACCTTCTTAACGCTACGTCATTCTTATACCTTAGCAGTGGTGGCGATATATTCTTAAGAACGACGTAGCGATTCGAAGGTTTTGGGAAATGCAACCATGGTTCTATATAGAACTAAAAGTGGTTCCCCTATGATTACGAGCGAAGAACCACTTTTAGTGCTATGTTGTACCGTTTTTCTTTAGAGTGTAAGCAAGCAGTTCTGGGGCACCTTTGACCACCATTACAATTTTTATATAACTCACCCTGGTATGGCATGAGGGTGAATAAATGGCAAGAAATGTTTAATGTGTGGGTTAACTATTTCTTATGAAAGGGAGAAATGTATTCCTTTATAAAGCTGAACAAACATTACAGTATGTGATGTTGATTGTTATGTATTGTTTTTGTCTGTCTTACATCTTCTTATATCATTAGACTGACACAAAACCGCAATGGCAAGTTTTACATTCGGTGACCTGCAAGCTGATCTCAATCTGTGCTGTATTTCTCCGGGTAGCGCATTGGTGATCCATAACAGACGCAGTAGCAGCTATGGATTATCCATCAAATGTGATCTGCAGGGAAATGTAACATATGTTTGCGCGTTTATGTTTGCCAACAGACTGACAATGGAAGTGAATGACATACTTAACCAGTAGTGACAGGGGTGGCTGAGTTAAGCTCCGACTCCGTGGATAAACCAGCATTTTCTCACTTTGGCTTTTAATAAGGTCAGTGAACAACCTGATTTAAAAATGGACGAATCACCTCAGTTTTGGATCAGAACGGTTACTGCGCATTTCTAAATCTTTGCATCTGAAGAGACCCCATTAACTTTCATTAGATTTTTATTTAGATTGCTTTGATCTGTTTGCTTAACATGAGCTTGTTTTTCAAACCTGTGAAATGTCTTATTATATAATATAGCAAGACGGTTCATTGTGTTGTCTCCAAAAGCCAGTGGCATACAGTGTATTGCAGTTTAAAGTAATAACAGATTGGGGAAGTAAACCAGTTATTTGCATAGCAACCGGGTTCTGCTTCTAATGTGTTGGGTAAGAACAGCTAAATGTATTTGCTTCGGTAATGACTGTATATTAGAACCATGCGTGCGTTATGTGAATACATACTGCGATAATTATACGTGTGTAATTTTACGAGATGTATGGTTTTGCGAAGCTCATGCCAAAATGAGCAAACAATGGAGCAGGGGTGTATTGGGTTTGGTTGCTTCCCATAGTACCAGCTGAGCTTCAGGGCTCTCCGTGAAATAAATTAGCAGTGTTTTATAATGTCGAGCCAATATTTTAAATGAAAAATCACATGCCGCAAATGATATGTACACCCTGGGTTGTTAGTGGTTCATCAGAACTGCATATTAAGAATTAAAATGTACAAAAATATGCTAATGAGACATTTAGAACACATTACTATTTAATACATCACCGAGCACACACAAAACATATTTATTAATGTTTACACAAATGCAGAACATATAGTACTGCAGTTTTAGTGCGAACATTTGATGCGAAAATTGACCGTGTAATCATTTTTAATGTTTTTTAATTCATGTTTTTTTTTCAACATATTCATGTTAGTGTCGAAATCTGCTGCATTGATTTCGAAGCCTCATAAAAATAAAACCAGTTTTTGGAGGTTTGGATTGGTTTGGACTGTTTAGGTTAAAACAGCAGGCATCATATGTACTGCAGATCTTCATGTTTTCTATTGCTTAATCGCATAATATTTCCTCTGCGGCGGCTGAGCATATATAACCAGTAGCAATGCTGTGCGGCTAGTGGCTTAAAGCAAAGTGTTATCGATCCCTTAATGCGCAATCTTCACCTGCAGTCGCTTGTAATGAAAATATAAATGATGCGGCTGTAGGTTTGCTGAGGTTATGGTCACTTTTGTGACCGTATTACCAAACACACAGTCAATTATAAACCAATCACAGGAGCAAAAGTACACGATAAGGATATCAAGGGAAAACAGAACTAGGTGTGAAATGTCTCTACTCTGAATATTAGCTTGCTGAAGAATATTTAAGCAGCATCTCTACTCTCTCGTGATTGACACCTGAGCCACAACCCTCTGGACAGCTGTCAGGAAGGCTGATTGGTTAAGAACGTGTAAAGGCCTTAAATGTAAAGAGAAGATGAATTCTCCTTGTACAGTACAGTATATACTATTATTAGTTTTAATGTGCATTATTTGTTTATAGATGTATGTTAATGATTTAGAATATATAGACTTTTAGATTAGGAAGTGTAGACATCCAAACAGTTTGATGTTATATAATGAAGTTATATTTCTTCTTTTTGGCTCAATGGAAGATTAAGCCTGCATCTCTATGATCTGCTTTTCTGCAAGGTGGCACTTTCAATTTTATTCATGAGAATCTTACAAATATGCATTATTTCTATTGGAGTGTAACAAAAGCCGAAGTATGTTCATCCAAGAAGGAAATTATTAATCTTTTTCAAGTGGCGGACCACTTCAACAGTAAAACAAAAATTAAGGGCCAGCTTAAACTACACATATAGGGGAAATCAAAAACTACTTCAAAATAATTCTAGTTTTATGTAGTGTGCAATTTATTCATAGTTTATACCATGTTTTGAAATGACCGCACTGCTACTTTTCGTCAATGAATCAAACTGAGATAACTGCTACTGCTAACCGAGATGTTGGGCTGAATTACAGGAATGTGAATATACTGATGTATAACTTATTTATGTCATTGAATTGTTAAATATTGTTAAATTACTGAATACACGCTAGAATACCTGGTTTTAATTGGCTAGTTGTGACATTGTAAGGTATGTTATTCCCCCATAAGAACCGCTCAAAACTAGGGCTGTCAAATGATTAATTGCGATTAATCGCATCCAGATAAAAGTTTGTGTTTACATAATATGTGTCCGTGTATTGTGCATATTCATTTTGTATTTAAAAATACAAAAACACACATAAATTTATATATATATATATTTAAATTTTTAGGTGAACTATTTATATTTACCAATTTAAATTACATATAAACATTTATTCATTTTTATATTTTATATATTTCTTAAATATATGCATGTATGTTTATGTGTCTATAAACACAAAGGTAATATGCACAGTACACAGACATATATTATGTAAACACAAACTTTTATTCTGGATGCGATTAATCGCGATTAATCGTTTGACAGCCCTACTCAAAACTAATAACACAGAGTCTTCTGGGAACTGCAAGTCCTCTTGACCAGTGCAGTTCAATATTACAAATATGTTAAATATACCTAATTAATAACATGAGATTATAAGTTATTTTTACTAATGAACAAAGCAAATTGCATGTTCGTGTTGTTTGTACTTTGAGTCTTGCCTTAAAGGGATACTTCACCCAAAAATCCTGTCTTCATTTACTCCCCCTCGAGTTGTTCCAAATCTGTACATTATTTTGTTCTTATATTTGGAAAAATGTTAGCAACTGACATGTGGGACATCATTGACTACCACAGTAGGAAAAATTGTTGTTTTAGGGGAACTGTGACTACCATTACCATGGTAGTAATTCATGACAGAATTTTCATTTTGGTTTGGAGTATCCCTTTAAAACCAAAAGAAAACTGTCTTCCTCGCTGAAGGTCTGCATTTGTTACAAATTAGCTAATAAAATATTGCAATACAGTACTGTATTTATTTCATAGCCATTTTTATATTTACTAAAATATATTTATATTTAGGTTAATGGACTATATAATAATCAAGTGCTTCTTGTAGGTTCTTGATCACCCTGTCAGTGTTTACTCAGCGATAACAACCATCTTAACGTACATTATGCCGTACTTATATCACTTTCAAAATAATGTTTTTTTCATCATTCATTTTCATATAATTATGTAATAATTTGTTTGTTTTTGTGTCGTTTTTTATTTGAGGCATTTCCTGTGTGTTTGAGAAGATATTATGATTACCCCTTGAACTGGCAGGTTATTCACAAGCAGACATCTGATTTTTTACTATTTTGGTGTCATACTGGCAGACCAAGGGGCAAAAATGATCAAGGAGGGAATTAAAATGATTTATTTTAATGAGTTTCAGGAGACAGTGCACAGTTGTCACTGTCCTTTATGTATACGGTCATTCACTTTTAATTAAAAGTAAATATGAAACGTTTCAATGAGGTTCTTTAGGATGGCATTGGCTGTATTTTAGTCAAATCAAGGTTATTCATTTCATTCCTCTCCCATATTCACTTCCCCTCTCTCATTGCTAGCAAACGCGCTCCAGCTTTCAATATTGCTGCATCCCCCCCCCCATTTACAAAGTTGGCTCTGAAAAAGGATTGAAATGTCTTGCCGAGGCTCTTAAAATTCTATTTCAGATGCCCATCTCTCTTACCTTAATGTTTAAGAACGAAGCATCCAAGAAGAGCCGTAACGGAAGAGGAGCCTTTTATCCGTTATGAAATATCCTTACGTTGAAATATAGTCATATCAGTGATTCTCCAACTTTTCTTCTCTCTCTGCAGTTTCTATGCCTGTCACTACGCCTGTCACGCAACAGTCACGCAAGCGATATATCAATGTCTGCAGTAGCCTCTTAACTTGCCAGTTGCGCGTTCATCCTTTGTGTGATCCGACAGTACGTTTAAAATCATCAAAGCACTCTACAACTTTTGTTTAAATTCATTCTGTTGCCTATGAGCAATGTTTGCACTTGGAGGAAAAAGACAAGTATTAAAACATAATATACATTCCCTGTACAAAAAATAGAAACTTCAAAGCAATTGTTAAATTATCGATTCAGCCACAATGCTTGGTCTGATATAAGGCAGAATAGAGAGGTGGTCCACTGACAGAGATTTGGATACGAAATCCAGCCATTAAGGCCTGGAGAGCCTGTTTTAATGGTTTTTGCCAAACTTTCATACTCTCTACCCTCTACGCCGCTCGTATATTTTGGCGTGGGGTGGGTGAGCCGTATTGATCTCGAGAACTATCAAGAGGGCATTATCTTCCAAAAACAATTAGTAGACACCTTTCAGGCAGCCTTAAAGAGTCAAAATAAAAGAAGTTGAGATGCGTGACCTTGCATTGAAGCCGGGCTTGCCATGACATGTTTAGGTAAACTTCTAACTCATGTGTTTGATGAAACGGCTCCGCTCCCAGGTTCCATAACCATGTGAGACTTTTATGCATATCCCCTGTTCCTCTGTGCCAAAAGATCAATGCAGACCTTGATGAAGGTGCGCTCAATGGATTTCTCTCCTGTCGTCTTCATCAAAGAATTCATCTCTCTCGGTGTAATGATGCTTAACCTAAAGTTCTTATCTTTGGTACCTTAATTTCTGTCTGGCCATTACAGGCAGGCGGTTACTTAATAAAATGCAAATGGATGAAGAGAGGAATATAAATCATCTCCCTCTTGTTCCACATGGAATGATTATTATGCCTTCCTCATCGTTATCATGGAGCGCACACTGTAAAGATCCATTCGAATGGAATATTGTCTCTGCTTTAGGTGAACTTTAGGACTTTTGTTAAACAATGTGTCACAAGTTATCTAATGAATGTTTTAAGAGAGCTGACGGAGGGGCTGTGCCTTCCTTCAAGGAACAGGGCAAAGACAAAATGTCGTATGATTTTACAGTACATTATGTATTACTGTTTAATGATGAGATGTACAGTACATCATATTGATAAATTTAGTACTTAACATTATAAATAATATTGCAATATTTTCAAAAAAAAATGCTAATTAAAGAGATGGTTTGCCCCCAACATTTTTTTTTTTATCATTTACACACCCTCATGTCATTCCAAACCTTTCTTTGAATAAGTACGATTTTCTTTATTCTGCAGAACACAAAGGAGATATTTTGAAGAATGTTGGTAACTAAACAACACGGTCTCCCATTGACACAAAACCACTGAGACATCTAACAGTCTAATATACTGTAGGTTTTGAACAACATGAGGGTGAATAAAGGATGACAGCAATATTATTTTTAGGTGAACGGTCGCTTTAAATGTACATTTTTCCTTGTCAGTCTTCGTTGGCATTTAGAAAGCTGGAGCTTAAGCCTTTGTGCTTGAAATGCTAAGGTCATTGGTTTGATTCCCAAGAAATGTACATGCTCATAAAATGCATAGCTTTAGCACACTGTCTTTTTGAAAAAAGGTGCAATGTGTAATATGAAGGACGATCTATTGACAGAAATGCAATTTAATATACATAACTGGAGGTGTATAAAGACCTTACATAATGATGCGTTATGTTTTATTACCTTAGAATGAGCTATTTCTATCTACATACACCGCTGGTCCCCTTACATGGAATTTACCATGTTGTTTCTACAGTAGCCCTAAATGGACAAACTGCTCTACAGAGCGTTTCGTAAATACAGTATCTCCTTCGGCAAATAAGCGAAAATGTCCTGTGTCAGCCTCCATAGTGCTTTGAAAGGGAGGAGTGAGCTGTTGGTTGTAATTTGCAAAATTTCACAAACTGGACCTTTAAAATGAATACAAGTTTATGCCTAGTAGGTGGTATTAATGGCCGGTACTATAATTTGTAAAAGGAATATAAAATTAAATAATAAAAAACTAAAAATAACTAACTAACAAAAGCACATTTAGAAACGTGTACCGTGATCAAATAATGACAATTTTTTTACTTTTGAGTGAAGTTTTTCTTTAACCCAGAAACCATAGAAACGTCAAATGGAACTTGAGCACAATTTATTCTGGATAACAAAAGAAATTGCTTTGCTGTTTAGTTTTAGAAGTCCGCACCTCACGCCTCAAACAGAACGTAGATCTAAAGGAAGAAAATCACCTGCTTCTCTGAAGGAAACACTGCTGGGTGAACAGGCGGTTAAGTGTTCCCCATAGGCTTCATATTCCACTGTCTGTCAGGTATCGCCGTGATTCGGTTTTCTGTTAATAATCTCATCTCAAACTAATATATCTAAAGCACAGAGCCTTTCCTGATATCTTCACATGAAGTGTAATATTATGATACACCAATACTAATGACAGATCTAGTGATTCTATTGCACACAGAACTTATATAACCTCAAGTAGCAGTGCTCCATCTCAAACGCTTTTCTGCTGGGTTCTTTAAATCTCCTTTATGTCGACCGCTCTGTTGCAGGTCTTTTGGGCGATGGTATTGTAGCGGTTAAAGCTTTGGTTTGGTAATCCAAAGGTCAGTAGTTGAAATCCCAGGAGGGCTGAGATATCCTTAAGAAATATCAAGAGAACTGCTGACTTCTGCTTGACCTCTTCTCCTGGTGAGCGAGGCATTTAACCCCAGGTTGCTCCAGGTATGAACTATGCACCTGTGGTTAGCCCTGTCGGATTGAAAGTGGCTTCTAAATGATGAATAAATTATTTTTTAACCGAAATGCAGTTAACTTTGCACCAGTCTGCTTTGCGCATTAAATGCAGCTGTGCTGATCGACGTTTTGACAGGTCTTGGGAATAAACTGCTGGGAGTTTAAGACCACAGTAATTCAGATCAACCATCGTGCAATAGCACATCTTATAGGATCTTTATAAGAGGTCAATTAATGAGAAGTAGAAAGTTTATGGGGAAAAATTATGGTCTGAAATGCATAAGGCATTAAAGCACTGTTGCCTAGGGAACAGTTGTGCAACTATATGGGCTGTTTATATACCAGTTATTTATAACCTGTTGTGCGTCTTTATGCAGATGCATTTCATTAATGAGACGGATAATTTTACAATTCGACAATGCTTTGTAACTTTTATCCAGTTTTTATTAATGATGGTAGTTGGTAATGCTTATACTGTATAGAAAAATGTGCATCCGTAAATGGAAAACAGTGAATGCTTCTTTGTTAAAAAAACCGACTACTCTTTTGATGTATATGCATATCGTGTGCACAGTATATAAGGTGCGTCCCAAATCGTGCACCTATACACTATTCTATGCCATTTTCTAGTATAAATAGTATGAGTAGAGTGTTCATATTGAAAATTCTCAAAAAAGAAGTGCACTTTAAGTACCCGGATGATGCACTTTTTCAACCAAAAATATGAAGCGTGGAACTGTGGACACTTCACGCACTCAACGGTCACAGTTTCGCTTGCCTAGCGGAAGGGAGGCGGGGCTATCAGACGCTGCTCGAGCAAAACTCTCCTGCAGAGTGATATTTAAGTTATGTTGGGCAGACAGATGAAAACTACATTAAATGTACAATGTACAAATAGATTTTTATTCACACGCATTGTGCTGTGCGATTGACATCATTTGCGCTCGTCTGGCAAACCAATATACGTCCGGTTAGTATAAAACCGTTTAGTATTCTATTTGGGACGATACTACCCTTCTAAAATATATACACTACATGGTTGAGTGCATAGTGCATCGTTTAAGTGCATAGTGTATAGTATGTCATTTGGGACAAAAAAATATAGTATCATTTAGGTCGTAACTTATGTTTTACTGCCATGTGCCAGGTGCGGAGTCTGGGTGCACCGGGCAGAAGATTACAGGGATGTTAGCGCTAACCTGACTTGAGATGGCATACTCTGCCCTTTACGCTTCACTTGCTATGCACAGCGCTATCAACTCATCAAACGGGTCCTCTTGCAACTGAAGACTCGCCGGCCACGCAGTCCCCTCCCGTCAACTTAACAATTGGGCTGCTGTCCTCTGTTTTGTGTTCTGAATTCGGTGATGTGCAGTCAAGCCCTTTAAAGGTTTCAGAGAAGCTGACAAAACGTGTTACCAAACGCTTTTGCTGCCTTTTATGTATAAAAACATAAGTAAAGGACGCTTTCAAATTATGGCAGATTACCTCAAATGTCTTTGCATTGCCTTACCAATGCCCGCTTGTGACAAGTGCCCCTTCACTTGATATTTTTAAGGATTATTTCGTATTAGCAAAGTGACAGAAAATCGTTTTTAAAAATTTACAGAGACAGGTGTGGAAATGTCTGCTGGTAATCGTAGAACTGCAAAACAAACTCTACCTGTGCTGAAAACAACAGCATAGCTGGGCCATCTTGTTTAGATATGCATGTCACGTTCAGTGTTGAAAAAGGACACGCTTTGTAATTGGAAGTCAGAGATATAATATTAAGAAGAAGAAGTATTTCCCATTCTATTACACCATTATTTTTATGAAACTTGCGGAAACGTGACACTGCAACAGAGTGAGAAAAACTCCAGGTGGCAAAAACCTGGACATTCATCATGTGCCGCAGTTGTTTGGATGCAACTCCAAAAGGCTTATTGCAAGACAAACACAATGCTATCTGTTAGGTTGGGAACCACAGGGGATCCAAAGAAGGGCAGTTATTTTGTACACACTGACAGCTGAGGTAAATGAGTCCATTACTACGTCTAACACCAGGTGTACACAGAGGAACAACGGAACGGCCCTCGGTTCCTCAGTGCGGTATGTTTCTGCTGACACAATCTCCGTCTACATAACTGTTACAAATAAGCTTTTCATATCCATTCTCTTCTTCCTGACACTGTGTCCTAACCAGTCGTGACATCACGTGTGTCATGCTGCAAAATCACAGCCAATGAGAACACATCTGAAACTCCCTTTGCTGTATTGAAGGAATTTTCCATCATTTGTGAGATGCTTTCTCGCCATTGACGGAAATACTGAAAGAGGGGCAGCATTGATATTTATATACAGTACTTAACAACATAAAGCATTTTTTATGAATCTTTAAAAATCTTGTTAAAACTGTAATTTTTCATTGTTATTTACTAGGGAAATAACTAATTTCTGTGCATGCTTAACATCCGCATATCTACTGATCCAACACTAAATGACAATCCCATCTAATATATTATGCACATATTCACAGTGCTTACTTTGCTCATAAGGTGCTATTCTGCTACAACCGAGCATCTGTTTTTCTATCTCACCAATCACATTTCATCATTGGATATTTGTTTCGCTTAACTTCCCGTCAAGAGTTTTTGTCAGATCTCATCGAACACTCCACCAGTGGATTGTTTTACCTCAGCTGTCAGAGATTTAAGTAAACTGACAAGGAAGATTTAATCTGTATATTTTATATGACACCACAACTGCATGAAGCCCCGTATCCCTAATGAATATTACAGCGGATGTCGTGTCCCGCTATGAGATGCAGCGAGGGGAGTCGGTATTGTATATCCACCGTGACCTTTGTCTGTCGGTGCCTGCTGCGGTTAGCCTTGTGTCAGAACGAAGCCTGACGCCACTACCTCTGGGGGGTTAGAGTCTCACCAATGGGGATGTTTTGCACCGTGGGGATGGAAACGGGGCTGAAAGACCGCAGACCCCTGAAGAGTTTTCTGTACACCTTTCGCTGATGTTTGGATGCTGCCGTTTAGCATCACGAAAAAGATGTATCGCTAATGTGTCAGACTCGAAAGTCTTTGAGATATGCAAGGGCAGAGGGCGTACAAGACTCCCACCAGCAGTCAATCCGTCAATCAATCAGAGTGTTGTGTAATGATATTCCAACTCGAACAGATTGTTTTTGGAACAACTGGGATGAGGCGAGTCACACTTTATTATTTCATCTCAACCTGATTCTCGACTTTTAACCTCACATCTGTCAAAATAATTAAATCGCTTAGGGCCTTTTTGCGTCAGCATAAAATGTAATGAAGAATGTAGAACTGGAGGAAACGTTTGTCAAGTTTTACAGTATTTTTTGTTTCATACCTAAGGATTTGATGTCCTCGCTTTCCTCAGCCCTGCATTTCTCAATGTGTATACCTCTTCATTTGTCATACTTATTAAAAATCCTTGGAAGGAAGTTGCATTGGTCAAGCTCAGCCTATCTATTTCCCCTGCACTTCAGAGGAGATTATAAGATTTATACGGCATCTAGACCTGAGAGGAGAACTGCAATTATTTTCACTTTTGCTCTGTGCTAAATTGTTAGTGTTGTCCAACACGTCAGGTTGACAGATGAATCTTGTGTGCCCTTTCCATATATCACAGGTACTTAGCGAATGGCGCCTATGGGCCATAAAATAAAATGAACAAATAAAGACCAAAATTTATGAAAGACATAACATGTATAAAAAGAAATGTTATAATTTGAAACAAAATAAAAAATAAATGTTCTCAGGAAATAGCCTCAGAGCTTCGGCAGAAAAAACGGAATATAAAACGGCGTTTGACAATTTCCATAATTTCAATTACATCAAATACCATGGTGTGGTCCAGCTGAGATTGACGTCGCATAATTATACAATGCACTTCTCCAAAGCAGCGCTCTTAACATCAATAAAAAGTCATTGCGTTCTGATGAGGTAAATGGTTCTGCCTCGCAGTAAATTGCGGTCTTTACCTGCTTCTACCGATTTTCTCCCGCTTTATTGTTTGATATAATTAAAATGTAAACCAGCTCTTCCATGGGTGCTTTCTCGAGCGATGTTCAATCACTCTTTATTGCATCGGGCCTTGGCTTTACAAAAGATTCTCAGAGGAATGCGGGGAAGCTATTTCCTCTAATGTGCGGTGGGCTTGAAGGCTATCCAAGAGATTAATATGACTTCAGTCTTTTTGCAACAGTGACATTTATTCTTCCCCAACGTTTCTGCTGTTTGGAGGCACTTCCTCATTTTCCTGCATGACCAAGATCCTCTCTCTCGCTCTCTTTTTCTCGGTCTGTTTCTCTTTTTTTCACCTCTCTCCTTTCTCGTTCCACCTTGCTCTTCTCGATCTCATTATGTCGCTCCCTCCCTCTCTCTCTCTCTCTCTCTCTCTGCTCCCCATTTTTACATTGGGAAGCTTCCAGAATCCTGGCATTTGCAGATGCACTTCACTACATTCTGTCATTTCTGTCACATGCTCGTTTATTATATATCGTCCCTCAAAAACACTGGAGCAGAATTCATGACCAGAATTTCAAAAAATGGTATATTCAGTCCCATTCAAACACCTCCTGCATGCAAAGCTCTCCGGTGGTGTAAGATTTTTCTCTGATGACGCTCTGTAGAGGAGAAATCTCACATAAATAAACTCCTGGCATGCTCTGCTGTCTTCAGACACTGGAGATTTCATGTTCTATGTGAAGCGTGTACCTTATAAAGAGAATGTGTGCATGTGTGATGCCACTTCACATCATAACGCCTCTTCATTCTGATATATTGCTATTAATCTAATCTACCGTACGTGCGACGCAGCGCAGTTCCTGCTGAACCTGCCATATTTGACATCTTGAACAATTCGGGAAGGTTCTACACTCTTTATCAGCAGCCGCTCCTGCGGCAACGTTGAATACGGTAATTATTTTGTCGTGCCAGTGAATGTGACTCATTTAGCCGGAGGAAGTACATTTCTACAACAAAGCAATGAAACTGACTCAGTCGTGGACCATCGGCCATCAAGAATTTAATATTTGTGGGTCAAGGTTAAGAGCAATCAGACATCCGTTTGCGTTGTAGGATTTTCGTGCCGTTGCAAACGTTCATACTTGGGTTTAGATGGGAATTTAGGAACGATTATAGCCGGCGTTCGGTTTTAAATAATGAATGGCTTTCCCTTTATGTGGATTTCAGTAGGTTTTTTTAAATAAGAAACAGACTGTGGGGTCGATCAACACATGTCTGAAGGATACATCACTTGTTATTTCTAGTACAAGGTTTTTTTATGCTAGGTTTAAAACCCTGTACACTGTAAAAAAAAGAAAAAGAAATGAAATACATTTCTGCAAGAACTAAAGACTGTCAACAGTACCTCCATCAAAAGGAAAATCTTAAGATATATTGAAGTTCCCTGAATACACAATCGGATATTTGCGGCATATTTTCAAAGGTGCTGCACTAGCGTGACATTCTGAGGAACCCCAAATATTGTGTTTTTTCATTGTTAGTGTATATTACTCGCATCCGGCGTGACAGTATCCCCAAAATGAATGAAAAGTCTAAATCATGCTGTCGTGTAGATACTTTAAGATTTCATTTCAGCTGTTCTTTAGCTGTACAGACGTAAAAGGTGGAGCCCAAATGGCTTAGAGAGTCGCTGGATGTTTCAGCAGTCTTCATAAAGCAGCATCTCAGCCTGCCAAATCATGTTACATCAAACAAACTTAAGACCGAGCTCCATTTATCCCCGGTCTCTCGCTCCATATGGCTGCCTGCTCTGAAATATCTGAGTAGTTTTTCAGATCTGACAAAGAGCAGAAAACAGTAGATGGGTTTTGCCCATATGCTTCTGAAAAATGTAAGGAAATCTGGTGCATTTCATCTTTAAGTCTCCCATGTGTCTTTGCATTTTGACTTTTGCTGCAGTTTTTCTTGTTCCAATACTCAGTTATTTATTTAAACAAATAATAAAATGTTTCGGTTTTTCAAAAGTTTTCATTGGCTTTTGATAGAAGTTATATTGATGAATTACTCAACCTCATGTTCCAAACCTGTATACATTTCTTTGTTCCGTTGAGCACAAAGAAAGATATTTGGAAGAATGTAAGCAACTGAAAATGGTTAAAATGCCTGTCACAAGTGCCAGAATGGTTTGTTTTCCTCAATTCTTCAAAATGTTTTCTTTTGTGTTCAACAGAACAACAAATATACAATATTTTTTTGTACTATGATTGTCAATGGTGCCCCATAAATCTCAGTTGCTAACATTCTTTCAAATATCTTTCTTTGTGTTTAACAGAACAAAGAAATTTATACAGGTTTGTAACAACTTGAGTGTCTGGTTTTATATCATCAGTATATGACGCATTACTCAAATTTTTCTCACAAGTCCACATAGACAGGGAAAATGTCATGTTACATAAAGCATAAAACGTGTCAGGAATGCTTTTTAGTGTTGTCTTTAAATTCCGGTTTATTGTCTAAACGTCCCAGATGATGGCAACCGAAGCCCGGGAGCCCAAACAAACAGGGCCCCTGTGCATTGTTGGGAGACTCAAATCAGACTTTGGATTATCTATGTGCTTAAACTGATTCAGGATCAGGGAATGCTAGTCACAGCTCACTAATCTCCTTGTGTAGGGTCAGAAGAAAGCTCTCTGGAGTCAGTGAGCCAGCACTGTTTGGACTCCGCTGAGGGTTATTAATTCCCTTTCTTGCCACAAGCCTCTCTGTCAGGAATCGATTGTACTGAGAAATTGACAGCAAATGCCTCTTTACTCTGCCTGTCTTTCTCTTTTTCTCCTCTTAGTAATGTTTGTCTCATCCCACTTCTCTCTGTAGCATTCTCTTTTCTCTATTTAACAATTGTCTATCTCTCTCACTTTTGACTGTCTTTCTATGTCTCTCGCTCGCTAATTGGCATCTTTGGGGTAATTGTTAGAGACATTGTTCATTGGGAATCGCGACTTGGTTCAATCCTCAATACTATTGCTGTTTTTTGCATTCTTCCGCATTGTAGATATAGACAGTATTGGCCAAAATTGATGTAAAAGTTTGAGAAATTGAGGTTGTAGCGAGGAAGGCGGGGCGAGAGCCGTGGGGAGGGTAAGGCGGGGCCGGAGGATCGGGCCGTCCGCCGGACGTCCAGCACCACAACCTAGCGCCGTGAGGAGGAGCCTCGGCTGGGCTGAGGACCGAGCGGCAGCGTGTCAGGGAACCGGACCACTTTTTTTTTTTTTGTCCTCTCTCCACTCTCTCGTCCCGGTCGCTCAGGATGCTCCCGGCTCTGTTCTCTCGCCTCGTCCGTGCATGTGCATGAGGGCCCCAGTGACTGGTAAGCACAGGCTCGGTGCTGCCCCGCCTGTGAGGGGTGAAGGGGGTATGTAGCGAGGAAGGCGGGTTGAGAGCCGTGGGGCGGGTAAGGCGGGGCCGGCGGCATAAGTGGCAATGAGTGTCAGCTGTGCGACCGCCGGTCCCCGCATGCCTCACCGGGGGAGCTCGGGAGCATAAGAGGACGAGCGACCGGACCATCGAGAGAGAGGACCCGGGCCCGGAAGTTAAGTAGAGTTTGTTCATGTTCGGGTGGCCGGCAGTCGACCGTGAGGTGGCTGCCGACCTTTTATTTGCTGGATTATTGTTTATTTATTTTGATTAAAGTTTGTTAAATGTTCGCCGGTTCCCGCCTCCTTCCTTCCCTACATTGAACGTTGTTACAGAGGTCTTTTATAAAAATATATTATTTTGGTTGTATTAAAAAAGTTGCATTTATGTACTTGGAGTGTAAACTAAAGCTCAATTTTGAGAAGAATTTAAGGAGGCTTCACAAAAAATGACAACACATGCATAAAGCTACAAGGTCCAGGAAAATGACTACAAAATATTACCAAGAGAGAAGTTATAATAATATAAACAAACATTAATTATAGGTCAAATTGTAGTCAATGTACACTTAAATTTCCGCAAGTTTTTATTTTTTGTGCACATTTTGTTTACTATAAAAATATCTGTATCCCTCCCTGTACATATACATACAGTATACATATGTCGCTTTGACTGTATGTATATATATTTAAGTTTTGGGGTAGCTCATTCTTTATTTTTTTCTTGTACATTTTCGTCCTCATTTTAGAATATTATTAAAAACTATGGGAGAATGAAAAATTAGTTAAAGGGATACTTCACCCAAAAATGAAAATTCCATCATCATTTTCTCACCTTTAAGTTGTTCCAAATCTGTATAAATTCATATTGTTCTGATGAACACAGAGAAAGATATTTGGAAGAATGCTTATAACCAGACAGATTTTGCCCTCCATTGACTTCCATAGTAGGAAAAAATACAATAGTAGTCAAAAGTCCCCCAGAACTGTTTGCTGTCCTACATTCTTCAAAATGACTTTTTTCTTTTTCAACAGAACAAAAATAAAATGATAGAGTAATTTTTCTTACTATGTGAGTCAAGGGGGGGCAAGATCTGTTTGGTTATAAGCGTTCTTCCAAATATCTTTCTCTGTGTTCATCAGAACAAAGAAATTTCATCACACTTCAGTATAGGAGGCAATTCTCGCTATTAGTATATTAATAAATATTAATTTGATGTTGTTCACCCTGTAGCCCAAGATTGGTTTCCCACTGGAGCTAAGCAGGGCTGAGCCTGGTCAGTACCTGGATGGGAGACTTGCTGGGAAAACTAGGTTGCTGCTGGAAGAGGTGTTAGTGAGCCCAGCAGGGAGTGCTTATTCCCCAAGTATAGTGACGGGGACATTATACTGTCAATAAGCACCGTCCTTCGGATGAGACGTTAAACCGAGGTCCTGACTCTCTGTGGTCATTAAAACTCCCAGGATCCTTTGAATAAGAGTAGGGGTGTAACCCTGGCCAAATTCGCCCATTCGCCTCTATACATCATGGCCTCCTAATCATCCCCATATGTACTAATTGGCTTCGGCATGCTAATAACAACTAGTTAATAGTGAGAATTGCCCCCTATACTGAAGTGTTACCAGTAATGTATACAGATTTGGAACAACTCGAAGGTGAGTAAATGATGACAGAATTTTCATTTTTGGGGGTAGTATCCCTTTAAGCTGTGGCAAAAAAAAACAAATCAAAATTGTATTATTATTTAGCATCCTCCCAGTAGCCCTTTGTCTAGAATTTGTAAAAAATATTTTTTAAATGGCATTGAAGGTGTTCTGTTCTGATTGCGTATTGACTTGCTTTTCTTCGTTACTTAGTACAAGTTATCCATTTCATTTTTTTAATCATAGTTTTGTGAAAAATTATATATTCTGACATGAATATATTTGTGTACCAAACTCATAAAAACTGTAAGCTATACAGTAAATATACTCATTTACATTTACGCATTTGGCAGACGCTTTTATCCAAAGCGACTTACATTGCATTATCCTATACATTTTGTTTCTAAGTATGTGCATGTGCAATCCCCTGGGATCGAACCCACGACGTTGGCATTGTTCGCTCCATGCTCTTACCACTGAGCTACAGGATTGTAGTAGAAACCTATTGTATATTGTATTTTTGTAGTTATTGTATGTTGTTTTGTTTTATATTTAATGTTTATGTAATGTTTAGGGGCCCGGGTCGGGTCTCGGGTCCTCTGTGAAGACCTGTAGCTTACAGGTGACATGAAAATGACTCATCACTATATTTTTATCATGCCTGATCTCTCTCCTGCTTCTCCCATGGCTGTAATTGGTTAAGGTGAGATGCGCACTGCAGTTGCGAGACACCTGCTCCTTCCCTTCATCGATCTCATTGTTTCGAAGCACACGCAATATGAGCAGCACGTGCCACAACCCGCAGGAGAACGTTCGAGTGTTTTCATGCCTCAGCTGAAGTTCTGTTACCCGTGCAGCTTTTATAGAGAGTGCCTTGAGAGGAAATATGAATGGAGCTCTCACAAAAGTCCTTCACATGCTGAGCGAATAGAAAACATCACACACGCACGTATGCACAGTGCCCACGCTTGGACTCGGACTGAGTAGGAATACAACGGCTGTCCGAGAAACCGAGTGTGGCAAGTGAAATTAGGACATGAAGTTTGCATCAAAGCGCAGCTGAACAAAGCCTGGGTCTTGTAGCGAAAGTGTCCTTCACCTCTTCAGCATGGAACACGCCAGAGGCCACTGTTAGTGTACGCTTTGATCTTCTACCACTCCAAATGTTGTCCTTACTGAGAATAATAATGATGATGTCTGGTAAAAATTCTTTTGCTTTGAGAAGATCTTTTATGAGCTAGTTCTGACCTAAAGCAGTACGCTGTGTCAAGAAACAAACAACCGTCTAAATCTCAGTAATCGTAGTATAGTTCTGTAGTTGGGCTACATTTAAATCCTCAAAACATATGATTGGTACACGAAGATCATAACAGGAGTGGGAATCTTTAGGTTTGTTGTGATTGGATTTAGGAAGGAAGTCTGTATTTTGAAGCATAACACTTTATTGCTATCTTTAAAGATGGGGTATCACAGGCAGTTTCTGCCAATCTCATATTAATCTTGAGTGCCTATACAGTAGTATTGCATACGTCGTATCTTCGAAGAGTAATTAGTTTGATCAAATTTATAAAAGAGAGATACAGCTGTACGATTATTTCCGGAAAACACGAGCTGCTAGAGATGGGACTAGTGGGGAGAGTGGGATGGGACTACAGAACGAGCAATCAATACATCATCACATTAATCCCTTTGTGTTTTGTACATTATGCACGTACATGCCGATTGCCAACAAAACACAGACGTATGACTTCGTTTGACTTACCGTGTGCAGTTCATGTCTGGCATCTTTTAGCACTGGGACCATGCCATCTATCAGCTACAAACGATCTCCAAATCCAGCGTGGTATCCGCCGTTTATATAACATCCATCACTTAAAAGCTGTGAACAAACAGACACACCTAAACTTAACTTTCGCAAGAGTAACGAGCTGCAGCGCACCCCATCTTGATGCAGCGCAGATAACCTTGAATGGTAAGCAGGTCTCGCTCGTCGGTTGGCTCATGGGCGGGATCTTTCTTTCACCTTGCCGTGCTTTTCCGAGAGAGTAGCCAATTAAAGGAACATTTTGGAAAGTTTTGTATAACGTTTTTTTGTATAAAAAACTTTTCGAAACAAGTTGGAGTGCTGGGGGAGTGTATCAAGTACAGAAATACTACGTCAAATGTCAAACTTGTTTTTTAACAAGTTGACCATGTTAAGCATGAGAAGTCAGCACGTTTAACAGTGTAAAGAAGTCAGAATGCGTGACATAGCATGTTACCCGATCTTTAAGGTTAACATATTTTTACTAAAAGGAAAAACTTTACTTTTGAATTCATGTGGACTTTAAAGCAATGTGGAGATTTTAGCTAGATCTAGCAGTGAGGTTGCAAATTGCAACCAACGATTCACTCCACCACCCCCCCCCCCAAAAAAAACACAGCACTAAGATATTGTCGCGTTTTCGCTTCTTTGCCGAAGGAGATAACGTATTTACGAAACACGTTCTATAGAGCAGTTTGTCCATTTAGGGACAACATGGCGAGTAAGGCGACCTGTCTGAAAAAAAGAGAGCAAACTGGATCTAACCAGGACAAAGAGAAAAATGGACGGCCCTGAATCACAGCAATAAGATGACAAATTCATCAGTCTCTACTTTGAGAAACAGACCCATAACAGGTAGACTGGCAGCTTCATTGAACAGTAACACACTAAACACCAGTTTTGGCAACAGTGAAGGTTTAAAACGTTCTCTATTACTGACAGTTAAAGGATGATCTGTGGGAGGTTGTGCAGAAAGCATGGAATAAAACTTTTACCCGCATATCAGTGGAAGATTCTTAAAATAGAACATTTGCAGAATACAGCCTTTATTCAGTTGTAACATTATATAAATATCTTGAATGTAATTCTTGGTTTAATACATTTTTGATATAATGTTCCAGTTTTTACAAAAACATAAAAACATCATAGTGATTCCATACTTTTGAGAGGTAGTGTAGAGTTTGATGCAGAACGTTGCTTGATTGTTTTCACGATGTTGTTTGAATTTATGTTGAATTTATCTGAAACTTATCATGGCGCTACTGTGCCTTCTGTGTCTGTTTGCTTTTTTGCGCGCTGCATGAGACTCACCTGCATCTGTGATGTTTGGTTCTGCATATGCTTTTCAATACACAGAAATATAATTTTTATCAAACTTATATGCAAATGATATGATATGCATAATGATCCCAGTGCATCACTCATTTTTTTGCCCCTGGATTACACTTAAAAGGTGTTTGAAACTGACAGATTGTATTAGGAGTGTTTTATTCAGTGGGAGATTGTGTTAGTGTTTTAAATGCGTAAAATTGTGTCTTGTCTGTGTTATCTTTGTCGTTCACCACTTTGTATTCCTGTGCTCATAGAGGCATTATAAACAATGTAATAGCGTTAACTTGCATGTCTCTCTCATTACGATTCAGATTTGACATGCTGAAGAATACCGGGTTAAGTTTAGACGTAAACACTCCAGCATCTAAATGGAATTGCCATCTCCCATTACCAAGAAACATACCACTTACACCTTCCCCTGATGGAGTCTCTAATACATGCTACTTGAGCCATGTGTGTGCCGCGCTCATGTATTATTACTTGCATACGTTTATCTCCTGTAATCTCAGGTACGCATGACCTTGATGTCAAACGGAGAGAAATTAAATCAGAAGTCCCTCCTTCTATTCTTTAGCGGCCGCCTATGGTTGCAATATGAATAATAGATTTGCGTTTCTTCTCTTCTTATCTGCTAAGTGAAGCTACGCGTCTCACTCGCGTTCCATCAGATAATCTCTGAAACGAGAGTATGTGATGTGATGGCCGATACTGGAAGCATTTCAATCTGTTGTTTGCTATAAATCTCGGCTTGTAAGTGGTTCTCTCGTGGAACTGTAATGCAAACCTTTTGAGATCTCTCGGTGCAAACACGGTGGCATGACAAATTACAGCAATACGAGACGCAAAGTGCATCCTGCTTCTTGCGTCCCTGCTTCTTGATAGCTTTTACCCAAGTTTGGAGTAAGTGCACGTTCAATGATCTAGCCAAGCATGGCAATGTTGATGTGAGAGCAAGTATATCTGGCAGAATAACAAGTGAAATGGAAACATTTCAGTTTTCATTTTCTTGATGCAGTAAAGGGTGCTGAAATTCGTCTTGAAATTATTCATTTGCTCAGAGCGGCTTGAACTAGTAATTAAATGATTTTGTTGTTCTTGATGTGATTTGTTTGATTAGAATTATCAAGCAATATTAAAGTGCTAATATTCAGTATAGTGTGACTGCAAGTGCGATATTACTTTTATATAATAGTTTTCGTAAATATAATATTAAGTAAGCCACAATATATTGTTGTATTACAGATTATTATATACTGTTCCTGAAGTATACTATGCAAATGACATGCCTTGATGTTAATTTAAAGGAACAGCTCACCCTGGAATGACATTTTTGCCGTAATTAACACACCCTCATGCCCTCTTGGGTGTACAAGTCTTCTGGTGATCACATTTGGAGTAATAATAATCCAAATCCTGGATGTTCCTGGCTTTGTAATGCAAGTGAATAGTGACCCAGTGACCAACTCCCAAAAGTGCATATATATGTATATATATATATATATATATATATATATATATATCATAAAAGTTATCCACACAGCTCCAAGGTTACATGTCCAGGGCTTGAGTGTGAGTCAAACATAGGCTAATTTTATTTTTTGGGTGAACTCTTTCTTTAATGTGTTTTTTAAAATAGTTTGTATAGCTTATAATAGAAGTCAACACATAAACAATGAGCAAAATCCAAATATATGTATACTTTACAGTGATAACTTTAAAAGGGTAGTTCACATGAAAAGGAAATGTTATGATCATTCACTCATCCTTTATAATTTACAGTGAGGCAGAATGTTAAGGATTGTCAGGCTCAATCACTATTCACTTTCATTGTGTTTTCTCTGCACAGTAAAAGTGAATGGGGACTGAGCCTGGCAGTCCCTAATCTTCTGTCAATCTTCACTTTTTTGTGTTTCCCAAAATCAGGAGGAGTCAAACATTTTAAACAAAACGAGTGTTGAGTAAATAACATATACATTTGTGGGTTTTTTTTTCTTAAAATATCCCTTTAATTTACATACATGATCCATTGTTCCTTTTCCCCACTTATAATCTTTTCTCCAGTTGTAACACATTTATAAGGTTTTCACCTCTGATTGACATGCATGCGGTGGATAGATAAGCTGAGGATGATAGATTGAGAATGGATGAATGAAAGACAGGCATCGAGAAAGAGAGAGAGAGATTGAATTGGTAGTAAATTGCCCTTTTGTTCAGCTAAAAGCTTTGACCTTTGAGCCTTCATTGGCGGGCTGATCTGTTGACACCACTGATAGGTTGCAATCATACCAGAAGAGTTCCAGAAATAGCTCTGCTGTTGTACTGTATGTGTGTGCTGTGACCCTTCCCGGCCATTAAATCGTGGAAAAGGTTGTAACTGGTGCCATAGATGACCTACCCGTGCTATTAACAGCCTTCCTTATGGGGCAAAGTTTATTATCTGTGGTGAATTCCCTCAAGACAGCTGTTAAAGCAGAGACTACAGCACATAAAACCAGTGATCTTAGCTGTCACGCAGACTTCACTCACATAAATCATGTGTTTCAGCACCCTAAATTTGCAAGAAAGTGCAGAAGACAACTGCAGCGTAGAGCTTTTATTTATTTGTTTGCTTGGCAAGAACAGGGGTTGTTTGTCATGGAACATGTTTGTCTATCATTTTGGCCAGTGTTGAGCTTTTTTGCTACATCATGGCATACATTTATGTTCAAGTTATTTAAGGAGTGGTTTCCCGTACAGGGCTTAGTCCTAGACTAAAATAAATGTTAGAGCTGTCTAAACTGAAAACAGCTTGGACTTGATCTTAAAATACATCAGTGCCATTGTTTTGTCTCAAAATGCACACAAGTAGTATTTTTGTCAGGCATGTTTGTAAAAATTAATATTAAATGTAATCCTAGTCCTGGCTTTATCTAATCCCTGTTAATTTATATTAGTATTAATTTATATTAACATTTTATTGTATTTAAATTGAATTAAAACTACAAAAATTACTTTTGGAGGTCTACCGGAAGTTAAGTTTGGGCCATATAACTTTTATTTATGTTGTTGCCGCTGAAACGTCTATATTATAACGCTTTAAAATGTAGATAAAATAAATAAAGAATTTAATTTATGAGTTAATAATGCCAATAATGGTTATAATGGAAATAATGCCGTGTAAAATTTCCCAAATTTCATGATTAAAAAAGATATTTAAGGACTGAAATCATGTTTCACATTTAAACACTCACAAAAAAACCACACAATTAAAAACTGGAAAGCAATTATATTCTATACGTTAAAGGTCCAGTGTATGAAATTTTGCGACATCTAACCAAAGCCCCCTTTCGAAAGCCCCTCCCTTTCGAAACACTACGGCGGCTGACAGAGGACTAAGACGTCGTCACGTTTTCGCTTCATATTTATGAAATGCGTTCTGTAGAGCAGTTTGTCCATTTAGGGCTACTGTAGAAACAACCCGCGGTGTATGTAGATAGAAAAAGCTCATTCTAAGTTAAAAACATAACGCTTCATTATGTAGGGTCTTTATACACCTCTGAAGACATAGTTATGTACTGTATAATATATTGCATTTCTGTCAACACATCCTCCAAAAAATGACACACTGGACCTTTCAAACAGTTTGTATAAATTGTTTTTATAAATCAATATAGAGGACACTAAAGTTACCTTAATTGAAGAATCACCCATACATTTCCTGTCACTTGTGTGTAAGTACACAATCATTTTGCTCGAGAAACGATTTCCTTTTTATTCCTCCTCTGGTAGGTGAATAGCCTTTCTCGTGCTTTCAGAATAGATAGTAATTAATGTGGCAAGTACTCTCATAAACCTCATACAGAATCGAGCGGATCTCCAGCCCAGCCGTCCTCAGAGAACCCACGCATGGCTTTTATTTGCAGTCCTGAGTCCAAGGCTGTGTACACCAAGTACTGACTATTAACTTGTGCTACAGAAATAAGAATGCTGCTTGTGAGCTTGTAATGCAGAGCGTCATGTTTATTGCCATTTGGGCCATCGGACACACTCGGATTTGACTAGCTTTCCACGTATGGGCACAAGCATTGAAATGGCTTTTTCATGTGTTGACTCCTGACTTCAAACGGCTGATGGATGTGAGGTTGCCTTGCTTTGATGCCCGACTGTATTGACCGAAAGAATATTGCAGCTTAGTGCATTCCATTCTTCAGTATACATAACCGTTCACATCAAAGGAAGCGCGTGGGATCGGATGATGAAACCGTTGTGTCAGAGATGTCGTGAAGTCACCTCATTCCACTGTGTTTGCTTTGCAGAGGTGCTTTTGCCATCCTCTCGCCGGTCTACTTGCTTTCCCTGTGTTATTGCGCTTCTCCTTGCATTGTTTATGACGTGTTGTTGTACGAGTGACCGCTGATTGAAGCAGCTCAGCATTATTTTAGTATTGATGGAGACACCAAGAAGTCAAAGCAAACTACTATTTAGAGAGTCCCGGGACAGCCTGAGACTGAGGAAGAATTGATGTGCAGGACAGGTTGAACTGAGTTAACAGCATTCCGTGTTTGATTTATGAACCCTCTCCATCCCGTTCTTAAGATGTTGCAGCGTTATATTGAGTAGCAAAGGTGTCTTGAAAGAGTTTGAGACGAATAGCATTGTTTGTACCTCTGGTAGAAGGGAGAATTATAAAACAATGATTTTAATGGAGGTGCTCGGTGTGTGCTAAAGCCTGGTGAACAATTCTGGTCCCCTTTGGATCCTATTAGTCTACAAGCCCACATATAGAAATGTTCGAAGAGGGTTGTGAAAAACTAGAATGGATTTTGTAAATGTTTCAAAATGTCTGGCTATTAGAGGTGAAACGGTGCCCGTAAAAATCCCATTCGTATGGTTAGCCACCCACGGTTCAGTATGCCACCGCCTCTGAAAAAATTTACATTTTAAATGTCTTGGAATTTTAATCTGTCCATTTTCAAGGATAATTACACAAATTCTGTTTTGCTGCAAATGGGTATACAGCTAATTCATTTAACAAACATGCAAACACAAATCTGGATAAACATAACAGAACACAAGTGTCATCCTATGCATGTCTTGATGGGGATGGTTTATACACATGCGTCTCACTTAGACTCAGCATCACTCGTCACACGCTAGTCTGTGACAAACCATTCTAAGAGCTCGCCGAAGATGAATGTTTACTGAAATAACAGCGGTAACCGTTTATCCAGCTATAACAGCACAGAGACATCTACTCTTAAATTCTTAGTTATTAGAAGGCCCACGCAGAATAACTTCACAGAAACACACTAGTCATTCACTAGTCATTACCGTGAAACTTGTGTGGTTATGAAATATATTGTCTCAAAAAATGTATACAGTGTATATAGAGTATGTTGAAGTATATGATATACTGTAGCTGTACATGCTGGATCCACAACTGGATTAGTAATGGCTGATCACATCATTATGGGGATAGTTCACCCAAAATTAAAGATTATCTCATCATTTATTCATCCTCATTCCATTCCAAACCTGTATGACTTAATTTCTTATGTAGAACACATATGAAGATATTTTGAGAAATGTTTGAGTGGTTTTGTGTCCTTACAATGGAAGTCAATGGGGTCAAATGTTATTTGGTTACCAACATTCTTTAAAATATTTTCCTATGTGTAAATTATGAAAAAAAGTATATTTTTGGGTGAATTATTTCTTTACAATTTAATTTAAGTAATATTTCTACAAATATGTTCACGTTCTTAAACTTTTCTGAAGTATATCGCTGCTGTCCTTCTGAAACCTTGTATCTCCATATTTAGTGATTTTTATTTTTGCTGTAAATCATTATTATTAGTCACCATTTATGTTTATTGGGTTTATTGGGTTGTGCAAATACTTAACCAATAAAAAGTATCAAAAAGTGCTTGTCAACTTTGACAACACAGTATTTAATCATAAAAAGTACTGTGTATTTTCCATTTCCTTAAAAACAGCAAGTTTGGACAAACAAGGTTTCAGAAGGACAGCGATGATATATAGTGCTCTATGTGGCCACATATTGTTGCTGTAGAGGTATTAAAAATGGCCTGACGTGAGCCTCGGTAGCAGAGCTTGATGAACGTGATAGTTCCTGTACTTTCATCCATAGCTAGGTGAGGTAATGAGGTCATTTGTCAAAGTTATGGAAAGCAGACCCATCCAATGTGTATTTCTATCCCGCTGAAAGATGTTTCTCCAGACAAATTGCCTCTGAGTGCCGATAACAGTAATCCCTTAAAACAGAGATATCTCAACGCTGCCAACTGGGTGCCATTTTAGACCGAGTGCAAAAGCCATTAAAAGTTTCAAATTTGCTTATAACGTTCACTCCTTCCTCCCTCAAATATTTTCCCTTTAACGTGTTCCGTAACCCGAGCCATATTGCCGCCCCCCTTCTTTTGCTCTACTGTTTAAGATGTCCAGCGCAGAGCAACAAAGCTTGAGACACAAAGAGCTACACAACTCACTTACTGTAAACACCCAGTGATAAAGAGAGGGGAGAAATCAATAGGAGGCAGACACCACAAATCTGTCGATTGAAGGCAGGACTAGAGCCTGGCGCTGGGATTAAACCTGTGATGCACTGCCTGTTAAAGAGGGCCGTAAACACTCCAACCGCATCCGTGTTTCAGTGCTCCATATTCTCAGTTTTGGACTTTTAATTCAGCCCTGACTAAATTAGAGGGATTTATTGAACAAAGCTGTACTTGATTGGAAAAGCTTGGAAAAGCTACCAGTAGAGGTTGAACTGTATAACACTGCATTTCTGTGCTGGTTTATGCTGGTTTGTGTTGTTTTTTTGCTGGTCCGGCTGGTTAACCATATTTGTTTTCTGAAATGACTTTACCCCTGTGTAGAAGTCATTGATGTGTTTGGCTCAAAGGTATTCAGCTTGGTTCAGGTCTGGGACCACTCAAGTTCTTCCACACTAGACTGAATCATTTTGAATCTTGCTTTGTGCACAGGGGTATTATCTTGTTGGAATAGAAACTGGTCCTTCCCAAACTGCCATAAAATTAGAAACACACTATTCCCCAGAATATCATATGCTGTAGCATTAAGTTTTGTGCTCACAGAAATTACTTTTAGTAGGAAAACCTGTTCTTTAGAAGGGGACGTCCCTATACTTTTATCCATATACTGTAGTTCCAGTATTAGATGATTCTCCCCCTAAACCCCCGTCTCATCCTCTACTGATCGTTTCCCAGGAGGTGCCACCAAAAAGCCTAAGAGGTGTTTCGTATCGACAGTTTCATGTAAAATTCAGCAGGGCTCCGACCAGCCACCGCCAAGCTAAGCCCCCCCCCCCCCCCCCCCCCCCAATGGCTCCCGTCAACCTTAGCTTCTCTTTGCCAACCTTCCTGTCTGCCCTCATCACAATAGGCAACCGTCACGAGAAAGACGGTTGCCAGAAACACTTTGACACACCTTCCCCTCGTTGTTCTCCCTTCTCACGCCGCAGCAAGACATGAGCTTCGATAAGGCGCCAAATCCTAGTGAGAACAGCCAGCTTCTCCAGATGGCTGAAGGGAGAAGTGTAAAAAAAAGAAACACCTTCCATGGTGGGAAAAGATCCAGTGTAGTCGATTTGATGAGTTGACGCCGGATGAAATGACAATTCAGAGCTGGGCTGCTATTGTTTCACAGACCAAAACCTTTAAATATGACCTGCCTGTTCACTCTGTGTACTTTTCTGAGGTTCGTTGTCCAGTTTTTTGTTATTCCTGCAGGCCTGATGAAGGTCACCATACCTTCAGTTATTAGTCTGCATACTCCCTCTGCTGGCTGCTCAGGGGGAAATAAAGCAAGAGAGATGAAGGAGGAACCTCAGTCAGCAAATGTGTGTGTGAGGGTCCCAGAGGCAAACAACCTGTGCCTGACTGCTGAAGTTGAGGCATCAAATGAGGCAGTAATGATAGGTGAATCAGCATTTCTAACAGGTTTATGGTGGATTCTCAGTCTGGCTGTAATAGAGTCATTAATATGAGGGGTCAAGTGCTCTCTGTGCATGCTGAGAGTCAGTAAATCTGATACTAAAAGAGAGAATTTTGCAAAACCTAGTGAGCTGCCAACATAGGCGGCTCCATCTGTGGCAACATCCGAACCGTCGTAAAACCTTTTGAGTTACTGATTTAGAAAATAAACAGCACAAAGTGTATGGGGCACTTGATTTCAATCCAGGTGACATGAGAGAAATAATACATATAGATTTACATCTACATTATTTTTCCGCTGCTGTATAATGAGTTTAAATAAATATATTTATTTGCACTTTTATTTAATATATTCATAATATTTATACTATAATATATAAATGCTTTACACTGGGCATCCTGGGATTGCATACCTATGATGTCTTTTAATACTGGCTACAGTACAAGGACAACGCACTAGATGTTGGAGCAGAGCACTTATGTAACATCTTGTGCATTGCAATAATTATTATCTTCATCTCTTATCACCTCCCCACCAAAAATCACATATATTAAATCCCTGATCACAGTACAATGACTAATTCAGCTAAGAGGAAAATAGATCAACCTAATTCATTTCACTATGTGGAAGGTTTGTATGTTTCAGCCCCTGCATCAGGTACGGATGTCTCACACTTCCTCTGATAGTCTGTCATCACAGGCCCGCTGCAGAATTCCTTCTCTAAGCAGTCACAAGCATCTGGGTGTCTTTTTGAAGTTCCCAGGCATGAGCTCACAGGCAGCTGCACTTCCTCCCCCGGTGGTATCTGAGAAATGTAGGAGGATGATGAGTTGAAAGTCCTTCACACACTCGTCAAGTTGTTTTTCCAAGATTTCTTTTCACTTTAATTCTTCTCCCTGCTTTATCATAGTGAGCCTCCTATTGAGCTACCTTTAAAGGCAGACATATGGGCTACCCAGCAGGTAGATAAACGCTGATAGTGCATTGATGAGCACTCAGACAAACCGAGAGGTCGTGTTCAAGAGAAAGCTTATATGAGGCAAAGCAGCTGCTTCTGTGTCTACGAGAAGGCTTTTTTTCTGGTCCCAGCGTCCATTCTCTAATTTGCCTGTCAGTCCCTGTGTATTAGCATTTAAGAGCTAAATTACAGCCAAAATGGCAGCGCTTCGCACCCGAGCCATGCTAACAACCAGAACCCTGTCTCATGCAAAAAAGACAATTTCTCTTGGAATGAAATTAATTAGAAACTCTGCAGTTCTGTGATGCAGGTAATTAAAAACAGATTAATGATTGAGTTAACGCAGTCATCTGCCCAGCCAACGTTCAGCACCTTGGAGAGCGCCGCCGCCTTGACTCAATGTAGGGCAGCGCTTTTCAGCACCACGGCCAGCGGCTCATTAGGGACAATGTGCCGGATCCGGCCAAAATAGTCATTGCCCTGTACTAACTGTAACGCTCAGATGAACTGCTCCACCATCTAGCCTGGGTTCTCCTCTCACCGGTAGTTTGTCAGCTCCTCACTCAGTTTCTTGGCAGTAGTCCTTTGCCTTTCAGCTATCTGGGCTAAGAGTGATGGAATAACCCTCCTAGTGCTATTAGACCACCACGCTCAATTGCCCAATAAGTCTCCACCCTGACCACTGACTCGGTGTAGCATTAGATTATGTAATACATCACAAAAAAAGAGGAAAATCTCTGAGTTGTAGATAAACTTTTCTCTTTAGTCTCGCCTAGTGTGTCCTTGACATGGGGTCTTTGTCAGATAGTCTCTTTACAGGGGTAACTGTCATCCACTTGGGAAAGAACAAGGTGTAGGCTGTCTTTCTTCAGAACAAGACCGATATAGTGAGTGGGGAGGCTTTTGTTTAGGATTTTGCCTCTGGCCCTCTGGGGACCCCGATAGGCCCGGACAGACTAAACACGAGCCGTGTCGGAATTCAGAAGTGATGCTTGCTGGGAGAAACTCATAGCTGGGATTACGGTCTGAAACGTGCATAGCCTTCCAACCTTCTCAACATACACTCAACACTGGGTTCTCATAAGGCTGAAGTTCCCACGTTGACTAGCCTATTTCTCTAATCTTGTTTTTACGTTATTGAAAATATGGTCTACGCATTAGGATTTTGCTTGTTTTAGAACATTCTCGCCTACTTATCCCAAATCTGGCAACTATAGACAGCTGCAGTAATTCTTCTACAAAGCTTTTACAAGCTTCTATCATCTCTGTGCCTGATGGAGCAGCCTGTCTCTGGCAATGTAAAGCCTCTAGTGAGAACAGTCATCATGCACAACACATCATGTGACAATGGCAGCTGCTGTGCTCCTGTTAGAAGTGAGTTACAGCACGGGCAAGCATCTGCCAGATTCAGAGTTGTTCTTCTCAATCCCCATAGCTCAGGTAAAGGTTGCAGGTTATGTGCACAGATGGGATGTTAAAGGAACAGTTTACACAAAATTTTTAATTTTTTCTTCATTTACTCACTTTTATGTTGTTCCAACCCATGTCATAAACCAGTTCTATTTTGGAACACAACAGGAGATATCTAGACATCCAAATTTCGGTTTTGTGTCAAAATATTGATCCGCTTATGATTAACCAAGGCTCAGTTATTTATTTATTATTTTAAAACTGTGTTCAACAGTTCTCTTTTGGGACACAACAGGAGATATCTAGACATCCAAATTTAGGTTTTGTGCCTAAATATTGAGCCGTTTATGATTAACCAAGGCTCGGATATTTAATTTAATGTAACATTTAATTTATTATTTAATTTGACATTTAAATTAACATTTAATTATTTTATTGTATTTTATTTTATTCAACTTGACCCTAGAGTTTCTGATGGTGTTGATCATGGTACTGGTATTAGCTACTAAATTTTTGTAATTGTGGTATAGCCCTAGCAGAGATTTTTACTTGTACAGCCAAAGGGGCTGGTCATTTCATTTGGAAACAATCCCGAAGCGTTCATCCTGTTTTTTAATGTACTGGCCTTGTCCTTTTATCAGAAATCTGACCGGCTGACAATTTCCAGGCTGAATTATCCCATCTGTTATTCGTATGCAGCTGCAGGGCTACGGAGAGGGAAGAATGGACAAGCAAAATCAATCTGCAGGCCCTATCTGCGACATGATTTCACAGATATTATGACAGCAAATAGTGTCATCTCTCCGCTCAGTCTCCAAATCGGGGGAGGATTGGGGGGGTCTGTTTGGCAGATATGTCAACACAAAAGCGACACATCTGTGCCAGCGTAATGAAATCTGTTATGTTCTACTTCGAAATGCAAAGCCCTTCAGCACAGATCAGATTAACATTGATAGCCACAAGTCTTTTTAAAGTGTGACTGTGCTAAACATTCAGGTGAGAGGTCTCTGGTTATCTTTGTAGTCAGGGTGGCCTTTTTATGGTTTCTGTCCACAGTTGGTACATAATCATAATTGAAATTATTTTTATATCCTTACATCAGTTGCTAAGGACTTGAAAACCTTCATTTTACCCAAATTTCCTTAACCATAATGCCATTTTCAAAAAATAGTTGAATAATCTACCATTTTTTACAGCACCATAGGATCATACTTAAAGCACTATAGTAGCATTTGAAAATCACTGCAATATAATCACAATCTGAATACAGTTAAATGGGGCGATGAATTAAGCTTTTGTTATATAAGAGGGAATCGTATTCAAGTGAACATCCTGTAAGTGTCAGAACTGAAAACGCCCTTGTTACTGAAATAACAACTGTTATTGATACCAGGCTCAGTGAACGCCAGGTCCTGGAATGCACCTATCTATTGATAGGTTGATCACCGCCTCCACAGAAAAATATCAATGACTACTTCTCTAGCCCCGCCCACTGGTTCGCGCATGACAGTACTGAAGTAACACAAGTTGCGTAGAACCAGATAGAGCGAGCAAGCAATCAACATGCCGTTAAAGATCTGTCAGTCAGTGCCTGGTTGTGGAAGAACATAACCTTCCTTCGGATTCCGATATAAGTAATGCGTGGTTGAAGTTTATTTTTAAAGACGTTCCAGCTCACGTGGGTAAAACATTACCGCGGATTCCTTTGTGAACAAGGCAGACGTCGACGATGGATTTGCGGAGAGACTAAAATTAAAAAGTAGTGCTGTGCCATCAATATTGGATCCGATAGGAATGGCGAAGCAATCTTATGTGAGTACAACATATTTGTACTATGCGTCACTATTGCTTTGTTAGAGATCGCTACGTCTCTAACCAAATTCACATAAGGCTCCAACTAAGTTTACTACGCAAACTGGACGTTTACGCCAAGTCTTCATGGCGGAACGCCCATTCAAACCAATCGTTTGTCAAGCCGGCCTCAAAACCCGGGTGGAAAATAGCCTATTACTTATTGATTTTGATGTTTTTGAATGTAAAAACCACGCGAACGTCATAAGTAGACCTCACACAACAGTATAAAACAATAAACAAGCCCAGTTCATCACACCTTTAACACAAATGTGAACGGTGGTTAGTCTCAGCCATACGTGTAGCAGTCAGAATCACAGGATGTGTAAGAATAGCCACATTCATTGGTCTTGAATCTAAACAATGTGAAAGGTGTTCAAATTAGAGGAAAAGAACAAGTAGAAAATCAATGCGGAAGGAAGAGGTGGAGGTGATGGAAGGCCAAGAACATTTGTCTCTGAGATTTCTGCTACTCTACCTGACAATGTTCTTTTCTATGGAAGGTTTAAGGTGTAGGATAGAATTCTAGAAAAGGAGAAAAACCTTTTTCGGGCAAGGGAGGTGGCTAGTGAGAAAATCACATTCACACTGCCTGGGCAGAAGTATAGATGTGATGTAGATAAAATTCTGTGGCGTGAGCCAGACTACAGACGAGATGCTAATTTAGAATAAATGTGTGTCACTTATTTGGGAGATTTGTTAAAGGAACATTTTCCCTTAAAATGAAAAATTTGTCTTTTAACTCGCTTTTAATCTTTATAAATGTATTTTTTTCTGGTTATAAGCTTTCCTCCAAAGACATTTATGCAGATTTGGAAAACTTTGAGGCTGAGTAAAGGATGATAGAATTTTTATTTTTGGTTTAACTGCCCCTTTAAAACGTTGTTTCAATTTTTAAATGGGCCTTTACACAACTCATTCAAAGTGATTTAATGTGCCATACATGTTTTGACTTTGGAAATTTGGTTTTGTGTTTCTTTATATCAAACCCTTTTTTTACCCTGTAGAAGAGATATTTTGTCCTAAATACAGTAATGATCTATTTTCTCTAGTCAACACACACACATAAATCATAATTTGATTTTCAGGAAATGTTTAAAGGGGTCATATGACATGGCTGAAACGAATATTATGGTTTGTTTTAGATGTAATGCAATGTGTATAGACGATTTAAGGTTAAAAACGCTGTATTTTCCACATACGGTGCATGTTTGTATCTCCTCTTTGCCCCGCCTCTCTGAAATGCGTGGATTTTTACAAAGCTCATCACTCTGAAAAGCGAGGTGTGCTATGATTGGCCAGTTCACCAGTACGTAGTGATTGGTCGAATACTGCAAGCGTGTGATGAAAATGTAACGCTTCTTACTATATTTGGAACATCAGGTTCCAAATAGGGTTGGGTACCGTTCACTTTTTAGCTGGGACCGGTACCAAAACGGTACCTTTTTTCGGTACTTTATTTCTTTCAGTGAAAAAAAGTCCAAACCTCTCAATTCAAACATTTTGTTGAAATTTTACACAAAGACTATAGAAATAACTACGCATTACCAGCTTATTCTATTTCCTCCTCACACACATAATCATTTATTCATGCAGTGTGATAATTTACCTAAACCATGAGGCCTCCACCATTAACAGACCATTAGATAATATAAAAAAACAAAACTTGAAAAGTCTACAAAAATATTTTTAACAGCATCATTACTGAAAATAACAGATTGATTTGTAATATATATTTTTAACAGAGATACTGAACGAATTACATATAAATATATAATGTCGATCATACAATAATACATAATGTAACTGTGCATTAGTCTCCTGCGGCGCTGTTCACAGCTTTAAACTGCACCTTGACGGTTGGCCTCACTCACCTCTTTCCATCGACTGCTCTAATCTGTCACTAATAACTTTGTTTCAGGACTTCATGAGATGATTTTATTCATTGGTGGACAGAAAACACAAAGCGCCTTAACAAACTTAAATGTTCAGCACAGTGTTATGTGTGTGCGTGCCGGCTGCGTCTGAGCGCGCATATGCCGTAACGCGATTGTATGCTTAATTTTCTAAACAAGAACAAGTGAAATAAATAATATAAATATGATAACCATATGTAGAGTCGAGTGTTTATTTTCATTTTGTATGTTGATAAGGACAGCCTGCTTTATTAGCGGTTTTAGTTTCGCTTTGCGTGAAGTAAAATGTTCTCTCTCTCTCTCTCTCTCTTTCTCTCTCTCTCTCTCCGAGTCCGGTACCCAACCCTAGTTCCAAATTGTACAACAGGTACGCCCACCTTGCTTGCGTATACATTTTGGCTGTCATAGTCAAATCATACCACGAACTGACGTAGATTTGTGGGGGTGTGGTTACACGAGGCGTTTTAGGCAGGTCTGGGTGAGCATTCGCTTTTAGATAGAATGCATCTTTTATTCCCACACTTTAATCTTTGCAATTTTACGTGTCTGATACATGCATGGGCAATTTACAACACACCAAATACACAGAAAAACACATGTTCGCACCATATGACCCCTTTAAAAAAGTATTCTTTTCACCTAAAAGCAGAGTTTGATTGTGTCCTAACAGTTTTAGCTTTGTATAACTTGTTTTGTAGTCTTAATTTTGTGAAACTGATTGTTATCGATTGTAAGAAATGTGACTTTGCAATTGAAAAAGTCTGTTCTCGATGTTCTGTTCTTCTCTTTCTCGTATTGTCTTTTTTTTCTCTTGTGTTCCTGTATCCATACTTTGAAATAAGAGGAAGACCTGCTGATCCATGTGTGGCAAATACACACGGTGGCATTAAAGTTACTCAGGTTTTCATTAGTCCCTCAATGTCCTTATCATGCACCTTCATACACCGTAGCAAATGCTGCCCCTGAGACTCTTCAAAAGATCCACTCCAGGCATGAATTCTTTTATCCTTTTGCCACCACAGCAAAAGAAGAAACCTCCAGGGAATCAGAAGCAGAATTAAAATCTAAATCAAAAGGGGTGGGGGTTTAGAAGAGTAAAATCTCCCATCATGTAGTATTTTAACAAAGTCGTTTCTCGGATGTCGCAGTAGTTTTATTTTGCATCGGGACAATGTTACATCCTTAAAGGATCTAGAGGATACATGTAGAACAGAAGGTGCACTTTGCTCCAATATGTTGTTGTTTAAGCATACAGCTTGCAGCCACATGCCTATTCACCCCCTTCCGGGCCATTTAAATAATCTGTGTTCGCATAAGGTTTCTGCACGAAGCCCTGCGAAACTGCAATTAAAAGTGCATTTAGAAGACTACGCATACTATTTCATCACAATGATAGATTATTGTCAGAAATACACTCATTACTGTCAGCAAAGTTCAGCCATTCAGCAAAATGGCAAAAATGTAATAGTGGAAGTTGACGTCTGATATACATGAGCTACCTCGGAGCGGTCGACACTTGGCATGATCGCTGCTGATTCAGTTATTCTCCGCACACATTCATCAATGGACTTTTAGGGAAGCAAAGATGCAAATGAGAAACTGAATCCGAACAGGTGCTAAAAGTTTCAATTCATAGGCAATTACTTTATCAACGGCTTACTTATTCACTCTTGGTCCTTTGTTGCTCCGTTCAAAATAGAGAGATTTTGTTGTTCCACAGACTGCTCGAGGAACCGTGGCTTTATTCCCAGTCGATTCAGTTACTTGTTTACTTCTCGCCTTAGAGCTGTTTATGTGTTCATGTAGCTGTGCCTTGGGTATGACGCTTATGTGAAGACACTTATGTCACAATGTTTCAGAAATAACTCAATTGTGAGACGATGCATGCGTTTTTAAATATAGATGCAACATAATGAGACAAGCAAGAAAAAAACATTGTGAAAATCACATATATGTTTTTTTTTTTCAATATTTTATTTTTTACATGTGAAGTATAACACTTACAGACATCTCAAACATAAGACAACACAAGACATGTTACTTACACATGACAAAAATAATAATAATAATAATAAAAAATACAATTAGGTTAGGAGGTACAGGTTTTCATTAGTAATATTGTGTAGCACTTTATTCGAGAAGGGGATCCAATTGTTCAATTGACATGTTATCCATATAGTTGAGAAACGGTTGCGGTATAAACGGTATAACAGTATAAATTTTTTTTATAAAAAACTTTGCTCTTATTTCTTAACCAATAAGTTAATTTTCCAAGGGTATACAATTATTAACTTCATATAGCCATAGTCTAATAGGGATAGCAGTGTCCGATTTCTTCTTCATTGCAATGCATTTCTTGGCAATTTTTAATAAGGTTTCTGTGAGTTTTATGGTGTGCGTTTGCCGAAGGTTAGAATTGGTATAATTACCCAGTAAACATATTTCAGGATCTATCGGAAAATTGACTCCACAAATATCGGAGATAGCATTACAAACTTTTTGCCAGAATATTTTAACTAAGGGGCAGGTCCAAGTGGTATGTAGAAATGTCCCTTCCTCTACACCACATCGAAAACACAGGGGTGATAACTTCTTGTTAAATTCATGTAGCTTCGTGGGTGTAATATAGAGTTGGTGAAGGAAATTAAACTGGATCATTCTGTATCTCGAATTCAAATATGTTGTGACGCCATCCTTACGTAGTTCACTATAGATGAAATTCTTCATCTATACTTGTGCCCAAGTCTTTTTCCCATCTGATTTTAGATTTGTCCAATTCAGGTATGGGTTTGTTTCTCACAAGGGAGTCATATATTCTGGAAGTCATCTTGTGTAATGAATGGCTCGAATAGATAGTTTGCTCCAACTTTGTTAAGCTTGGTAATCTTAGCTGGGTATTAACTCTTAAAAAATCTCGCATTTGTAGACATCCAAAAAACTCCTTATTGTCTAAATTATATTTCCCTTTAAGTTGCTCAAAGGACATTAATATCTCACCCTCAAAACATTGTTCCAGGCGGAGGATACCCTTATCAGCCCATTTTTTTGTGTTTATCCCGAAAACATATTGGGAGCAATTTATTATTCCATATTGGCATCTTAGGGATAAAGCCTTTTTCTGCCCAAATGATTGTTGCATTTTAGCCCACAACCTAACTGTATGAGTAATCATTGGGTTTTTAATTTTTGTAATATATTTTTCATCTCATTTATATAAAATATGTGTAGGGTCACTCTCTTTTAATTCATGTAGTTCAATTTTAAGCCAAGAGGGGGGGGAATTCACTTATAAACATCTGGGCGAAATATCTAGTGTGTGCTGCCCACCAATACAGTTGGAAGTTTGGCAGCTTTAGACCTCCCTCATTATAGTCATATATGTTAAGTCTGTAAGTTAGATCCACCGCACTGCATGTTACGGGAAATCTGTTCCATTTTAACTTTTTAATGACCCCAATAACAGCCTCCCCCGCAAACAGTTTTCTTTAGAAAGTTTGGCACTACGCGGTTTTGATGACGGGGAAAGAAAATATGTAAATGTTTTCACACTCTCAAGTTTTTGGAGTGTTAAAATTGACTGTGTTTGAATTTCACTAGCCATAAACTGCATCAGTTACATACTTCAAGCGATTTGAAAAGTAGGTCACTTGACTTTTTTCCCAGAATCTCACAAGCTTCTGCTTTTTGTATGTGACCAAGGGTGTGTCAAATACAGTACATGCCACAAACTACAGTTCAGTGTAAAGTTGCAGTGTTCACAAAAGGCAATGAAGATGGACACATGGCTTTACAATATGGATCACCCGGGCCAGTTAGAATAAAGAAAAAGCTTCAGGCCAGTTAAATGAACTGTTTCTTGACCAAATGGCGTTATTGTATATTCCATACATCATGCACATGTGTATACAGTATTTATAGCATGATGTAAATGTAAACATTTGTTTTCTTTGACATATTGAAATGTTGTGAAATATTTGGACTGAAATGTTTTTGTTTGTTTGTTTGTTTAAATTATTTTAGCACCCTGCAAAGTAAAAAAATTGTCAACTCATAATAGATCTTTCACAAAAAGTCACAGCAATACAAGATTATGCTGTAGCTATAATGTTTTGAAAATAGTAGAATAGGCCTATTATGAGAATAAAGTCAGTTGAAATATTTGAATTTGAATCAATTATGAGAAAAGCATGATTATCACAATGAATAGATTACTGAGCCAGCTGCTTCATTATTGCACCTAGTGGATGTGGAAGAGTTGGTAGAATCATACTTTAGGGTAAGAATCGACAACAAAGAAATTATATTTCAGTGCTCATGCGCCAAAATATTTGTAAGCATTTACTAAAGCTGGTTTTGATGTTCCTTTGACTGTTTTCTCCAAACATTAAGACTGTAATCTTATAATGCCACCGCTTTATTCTCGTAAAGCTATATGACTCTTTACATTATGACTTCATTCTTATTAAAGGCCTGTTTTATTGCAAATTTTTAATGTAATTTCATAACTTCATTACTTTTGGGAACTTTTGGGATAGTTCACCCAAAAATGAAAATTCCATCATTTGATTTTCTTTTCATAAATGTATTTATTTTGAAGATTGCAAAAGAAGATATATTAAAGGTGTGATGAACTGGGCTTGTTTATTGTTTTATACTGTTGTATGAGGTCTACTTATGACGTCCGTGTGGTTTTTACATTCAAAAACATCGAAATCAATAAGTAATAGGCTATTTTCTACCTGGGTTTTGACAAACGCTCGGTTTGAATGAGCGTGCCGCATTGAAGACTTGGAAGTAAACGCCCACTGCTTTGATTGGATAGCAGTTTGCGTAGTTGACTCAGTTGGAGCCTTCTGTGAATTTGGTTAGACACGTAACGTTAGGTTACACATTAACTCTACTCGCACGGGATTAGTATTATCTGGGGACCTTATGTGATTTAGAAATTACCTCCCCACATCTGTATTTCATGTGGTGCATTCGCACTGGATTAGTGAAGCCTGTGATTTTACTCAAATTTACTGACTTATTTCCCGGATGTGATGGCAAGGCTTTGCGTATAGTTTGTTTATACTGTTGTATGGTGTTTAATGATATATGACCGTACCTGTCAGCATTTGAGACCCGTGATCGCAAACCGGACAGATCACCGCAATCGCGGGTCTCAAATGTTACGAGAGTTTCCATGATAAATAAACAAACGGGAGACTCCCGGGAGTCCCTGCCAAAACGACAGTGTAGGCAGGTAACTTATGGATATGACCCAGCACCCGAAATAATATCAAAACAGCCTCCATTATTCTCAAATGGTGTCAATAACAGTTGTAATTTCAGTAACAAGGGCGTTTTCAGTTCTGACACTTACATGATGTTCACTTGAATACGATTCCCTCTAATATAACAAAAGCTCGGGTTAAAATCGATGTCTTAATTTATGACTCCTTTAAAGAATTTGGTAACACTTTACAGTAAGGTGCTATTTGTTAACGCATTATCTAAAATGACCTCATGATAATTTCAGCATTTACTAATACATTATCAAAATCAAACGTTGTCACTGTTAACATTAGTTAATGCACCATGAACTAACATAAATAACTGCATTGACATGAACTAACATTAACAAGGATTAATAAAAGCTGAAAAACTAAATTGTTCATCATTATCTAATGTTAGCTAATACATTTACTAATGTTAACTAATAGCACCTTATTGTAAAGTTTTACCAAGAATTTTGGTAACTGAACAATGGCGGTACCCATTCACTTCTATTGTACAGACACAAAACCAATGCAAGTCAATGGGTACCGCCATTGTTTGGTTACCAACATTCTTCAAAATATCATCTTTTGTATTCTGCAGAAGAAAGTAAGTCATACAGGTTCGAAATGACAAGATGGTGAGTAAATTATGACAGAATTTTCCTTTTTGGGTGAACTATCCCTTTTATTCTAGAAATCTTAATCTTAACATCGAACTAAATGTACTATATATACTTTTATTACAAATCCAGCAAATCAAACTGGCCAGTGAATATGTTGGCAGGGCAACATTTCTACTATAATCCATTCTCAGTGGGTCCACTGGTGTATTTCAGTTCTATAGTTGCCTGCCAACACCTCCAAATGTGGTCACACAGAACTGCATTAAGTGTCTCCACTCTCTTTTGACATGGCACACATCATTGCCAGTGTCACAGTGTGTCATTAAGTTCCTTGTCTGATTCGGCTGTTTTGAAATGACTCCTGTTGGCTCTGATGTCTCACCCTTTTCCAGCGTACCCTTCAGTTCAATCAACAATGCAGTCTGCCGGCATCGTTACCCAATCTGAACGAGGAATCAGAATCATCCGGTGAACTCATTTGTGTACCATTAACGGAAAACGTTGTGTGTGCTATGTGATTGTTTCATTGCTGCAATTAAGCCATTCATTGCATTTTGAAGTCAATTTGTTGTAATCGTAACAGCAATGTAGAATGATAAAAAAGCTATTCATAATATTGTAAAGAAAAAGGAATCATAATAATAATTGACTCTTTACAAACAAAAGTGTGAAAGAGTGCAAAGTGCACGCCTGTTCATTGCCCTGGTTGAATATTTAATTTTGCTCTATTAATTGAAGCGATCTGCTCATCCCATAATGATGCATCCCCCAATGTCTGTATTTCACATTTTTCAAAGCTTTATAATATGACAGAATAAAGTGTGTATAGATAAGCAGAGCAATGGAGGACCTAAAATCACCAGATAGCTAATTAGAAGCCAGCAGAACTGCTTTGTGCCAGTTCACACATCTCCATCATCATGGCCCACTTCACGGACCGCTCATTCCCATCGCATGAATATGCTCATTTGTTCAGAGCTCACTCCTCCGAGTTACCTTACCCCACTTTACATTTAACTTCCGATGCCTGTCAATGTCATCGCTGGCAACTAGATTGACCAGCGTGCTGCTGAAATGTCAGAACATTGGGGCCCTGCTTGCGACGCACTTAAAGAAGTGACAAATCTTTCTGTGCGTTTTATTAGAACAGGGATTTAATATGACTTTGCTTCACACCGGTAATGCCGTGACTTTCTGGCTTATTTCCTCTCTAGTCGTATGGAACCAAACTCAATTACTGGTTATGCAACCCTTCATTCAGGGCACATTTTCATTAATTTGCTGGTGCTGTTAATGTGCTGCAGCGTCTTGTGATGTTTATTCCCTTAAACACAAAGAGCTATTGAGGAAATCATTGAGGAACGGTTCACCAAAATATGGAACTTCCGTCATTAATAGTCACTCATGTTGTTATGAAGTGAATAGTGAAAAGTGAACCGTGACTACAGTGTCACAGCAGGTTTAAAGTGCCATTGGATTACATGTGTCAGACTGTATGACCATACATCATTATGCACCAAATTTAATGTCTCAATTGAAATCCAGTGAATTGGATTCTGAACTCATAGCAGTAGGATTTGTGTGAATTGCATTTTATTCACAAACAGCTTTTTTGTTTTGTGTTTGATGAAAGGGCGATTCCAGCACTATGGAAGTGACATTTTCAGTCAAAACCTGAAATAAATAAATTCTTATTACCAATATACTGAACCATCTGTTTATATTTGACTAAACCCCTAATGATGCATCAGATAATATCAGTCTATTCACAAGTGTTTTATTTAAAAAAAGAGAATAATTCATGCGTTATGGAAGTGACAAAAAGTGACAAGAAGTGATCAACATTTTTGAGAGACAACATACTTGTAGGTTTTTGTGAATTAAAATGTAAAAACCAGAAGCCATAATACCTATATGGAGAAGGGATGGCTCCTCATAGACGGAAAAATAGTTTTCATTTACATGTGCCCATTTATTTATGAGGAATATGGCCCGTTATGGAAGTGACAAATCTGTTATGGAGGTGACAGTTCACTTACCAGACTATGGAAAAACAATGCTTTAAAACATAAAAAGTGCTTTAAAACGTTAAGAGAGGCTTATTTAAACCTCCGAAAACCTTTGGTAAAATCACCGGACATAGAATTTTCATTTTTGGGTGAACTGTACCTATAAAGGCCCTACATGTGTTTGTAAATAATGACTAAATATGACAGATATTATATAAAGACTTCCGGGATTTTTTTTCAAATTCCACTCTGTTTCCATTACCAATTTTCCATTCATTCTGTTCTTATAAGACTCCTTGCTGATATGACAAACCTCCAGGGCTTACATTTCAAATTAAGATTTTTTTATTTTATTATAGAAGATGTTTTCATTTCCTGTTCTATTCCTCCACACTCCACCTATGTGTTAAGACTCCTAGATGAACCTGACATTAATCGAGAATGCGCTGGAACGTAATGCGTTTTTGGAATCAACGATTATCACTTTTCCTGTTCAGCTGGAAAGGAAGGTCCCTGTGGCATTTCTACTCCATCGAAAATCAATCACAGTGCACACAGGGTCAAGCATACATATGAGAACTGAACACCGGTCTTAAACTTTAGCCCCGGTAATGCTCAGTCATTACCGCAATGCAAAAATCTTATGGAATCCAGCACGACAGATAGCAGAGATGCCAGTGTAATCTGAAAATAATATGCCACTTCAAAAAGTTTGTGTTATGAAACGCTATAATAAGACCACGTCTGCCTCTTATGTAATGCTTAACTTGATAAGAGCAGAATAATGCAGAGGAAAGGGGGAATAATGCAGGTAAAATATTTTTTTCACTTCAGGTTGTTTAGAAGTAACAGTCTCTCTCGTGTTTTCTAACCAGTGGCAAATCGTGTTACACGTGGACTGGCGTGTGTCCCTCTAACCTGAATTGGAAAAAAAAAAAATTCATTGTAAAACATTAATGAATGATTTACATTGCTGCTCAAATGAATTTGGCTGCCATGGTTTCATTGTCAATTAGCATAGTTTGTTTTGTGGAAAATCCTCAGTACTTCACTGTTCAGTGGAATCAAAATGAATTTGTAATGCTTAAGCTATAATAAGAGTAACATTTGTCCATACTTCTTGAGTTTACAGGAACAGGAACTCAGGAACTTTAGAGGAACCGTTTACAGGAACTCCCTTCTGCTTGCCGAATCTTCTGTAAAACCAAAGAACCAAAAAAATAAATCTTAACATTTTCTGTATTTTTACATCTGAATTGTATTGTTTATCTAATGCAAGTACTCTAAATCTGTAGTACAGCAATGCACACTTTTCGAGAACTTGTATGCATGTCTGAGCTCTTAGCTGCCAAGAATTTCAGGCTTGTCTGAAATTGCAGTTCCGGCTAAAAATACCCACAGCTTAGAATACAATGTGGGTGCAAGTTATCAAGCTTTAAAATCACATGCAGTGGGAGTCGGGCTAATTGTTGGCAGTGACTCCCATTTCAGTTTTTACGACAGCTCCAACTGTGAAATCTCTGATGATGTCTTCTAGTCTCATCCGCTGCTACTGAACACAAAAACTGTTAATTCTTCTCTTCCAGTAGTTATGTCTGGTTGCACTTCAGGGGGCGAGCAGTCTGCCATCATAAATGCTCATCTACTCACCAAAATTACTGTTGTCATCTTGATGTTGTACAGTAATAATGATTCAAATTCACAATTACAATAAGATCAAGAAAATAGCCTGACGATGATACTAAAACGCTTTGCCTTTTTTGTGATGCGATGCTTTCCTGGCATATAGTTCATCGATAGTTTGGAAAGTATAAAAATGCGTACTGTAATTTTAAATGTTAAAGGCATAGTTCAACCAAAAATAAAAATGGTCATCATTTACTCCCCCTCTTGTCATTTCAAACCTTGAAAGACTTTCTTTCTTCAGCAAAACACAATCCGTACAGGTTTGAAATGATAAGAGGATGAATAAATGATGACAGTAATTTTTGTTTTTGGCTGAATTATCCCTTTCAGATTTATGGATAGAAATATGCTTACATTTTCCCTCTATTGCTAACTCTTGCTATCCTTACAACATCTAGCATTACACAAGTGACCACAAATTATTTAACATTCAAAATGAAAATGGTCCGGTTTATGGCTCTCTGCAAGCCAAAGTTGCGTCAAGCAGTGCAAGATGTTATGTGGTAAAGTGATTGTGTAATGGTGTTTTTTAGTTTGTTTATTAATGTGATGCATGTTTCTTATGTAACATCATCTGTGTACCTCATGTTGAAATTAATGATGTGAATTCAAACAGGCTTGTTTAACTCTGTTTCACAAACAATCTTTGAAGAATGTTGGTAAATAAAACAACAATTAAAACTATTACACAAAACCACTGGGACATTTCTCAAAATGTCTTCTTTTGTGTTCTACAGAAGAAATAGTCATAGTATATACATGTTTCAAACTTCTTAAAGCTGAATAAATTAGTTAAATTGATTGATTGATTGATTGATTTTTGGTGAAACAAAACTACTTTTCCACATTTTCAGTTCCGAATCAACTCGTGCACTCCTAAAAACATGTATACGATTTTTTTATTGAACTTGTTAAGGAATTTCTCTTTTGTCTTCAAGTGTCTTATAATTTGTTGTTATGAATGTTAAAATGCTCAAAATCATCAGGCAAGTTGTGGTGATTTTCGAGTAGCTCTATAACTCAGGCCCTGATCACTTTTTTATCCACCATATTGCAGACAAATATCCCTCCTGTCACAGTGGGAGCAGATCTCGGGAGCATTTGGTTCTATAATGGGGGTTTAAACAGTGTCAGGCACAAAGGCCCTCTATACACAGTGTGTGACAGCTATGAGTCCCTGGTGAAAGCCATGTGAAAGGCAGTATGGCTGTCTGCATCTGGAAAAGACGGGGAGCAGACAAGAACAGCTGGCTTGGGCTCAGGAAATCTCTACGACTAGGAGCCAAAAGCTGCCTGTACATTTAACATGGCCCTTTGCCAGCTTTTTAAGCTGCCATCTTCAGAGCTACTCAGAAGTAAAGGACTGTGTTTTTAGGCTGTTGAAACATTTGCAGAGACATATGGAGACTTGTATGTTTTAGGCTGATCATATTCATCGTCCTTTCTATGAGTTGCGTGCAAAAAAGGGCTTGAAAAACAAATGGTCAGCTGTGCAAGGGGCTTAACTCTGAGATGCAAATCAACCTTAGGAGGTCAAACTTTGTTTTCTATTCATTTTATGTTAGGATTACAGTTTTTGTAACTTACTGAAATATTTGGGGGTTCTTTTACCATTTCATCACCTTGGAGTTATAAGGTACTATCTGAAATTTTGGTCAAAATTGAGTAATTTACATATTCTTATTCTGTGAAAGCTTTTTTTTTTACATCATGTGATGTTTTTTTCTTTACGCTGTTTACATTTTGGGACTTTTTAGAAAACAAAAAGATATCTACAGAGTCAAGTACACTCTTAAAAAAAAGTTGCTTCAAATTTTTCTTCGATGCCATAGAATGGTTCCATAAAGAACTTTTAACATCTGAAGAACCTTTCTGTTTCACAAAAGGTTTCATGTGGCAAAAAAATTCTTCAGATTATAAAAAAAGGAAGAAAGAGATGGTTCTTTAAAGAACCTTTAGCTGAATAGTTCTTGTGGAACCAAAAATGGTTCTGCTATGGCATCGCTGTGAAAGAACCTTTTAAGCACCTTTCTTTTTAAGAGTGCAGAAGGCAAAATCTTTTGAAGCTCAATATCTAAAAAGTGCTCAGAATGCAGATAGAACCTCAAGGTGGCGTTTTTTTAGAAATAAACACGATTTTAAAAATGCATAATTTTTAAATACATTTTTTAATAAAATATTTTACTTAACCATGCTGCAAAACGCATCCTCATAATGTTATTTCATGGGTGTCACCGTTTTAGTAAATCATTGTAAAAGTTTATTCAACAAAATAAAGATTATTATTAAATTAATAATTTATTAAAATAAATTATTAAAAATTACTTCATAATCAAAATCTGGGCAAGATAATTGTGAAAAATGTTTTTTTTTTTTTTCATTTTCGGAGAGGGTGATACATATCTACTGATCATGCAATTGCAATCATCTATAATGATTTCATTCTAGATATTAGTTCTATATCTAACATATCTACTAGTTCTTTCAACAACACAAAAGCGTGAAATTCATGGCTCTAATGCTTTAAAAACAAGTAACAGGACATCAAAGTGTATTCATGAAATGTGCCTTATAGTGAACACAGAGGAATCATTCATAATGTAAGGCCAATCATGAAGTGAGATCTGTTAACGCTTTTTTCTTCGAACCCCGAATTCTTTCTTCCACTTTGTTTGAATGAAGAGGCTGTTCCTTGACATTCCTGGCCTCTTTCAAATATCCCGCTCTCCCACAGAGGCCGACTCCCATCGCTATGTCGGCAAGTGAATTCAGTCAGCCGTTTCAAAGGTTCGCTCTACCCTTGGCATTTGAGATTGAATAAAGCGTAGCTTATCCATCTAAAACAGCAGGTCACTATCTCCCAGGAGCATGACACACAGAGAAGCACATAGTTCATCTTTAACCTGCTCTAGAAAAGAATGGACACCCATAAACTGATATACCTACCTGATAGTCAGCGCTCTTGCTTTTGTGTTGTGTATGAGAGTGTTGAAGCAGGGATGAAACATTGCCAAGGAGCAACATGTCAGAAAGAGTGGAGGGGAAGATTTCCCAGAGGGCCACTGGCATGACATTCAATGACCCACTTTTCATGTTTTTTTTCTTAGGTAACAATCGAGAGTAAGGTGTCAGGTATGCAAGCAGGTTTCTGGAGTCAACATCTTTCTCCAGTGTGCAGATTATCGGTTTCTTTCCCAATTGATAAATGTGACTGAGCGAGTCTTTACTTGTTTAGTGATGTTGTGGATATATATCGGCAATATATTGTCAATTGTCAATGGATATATATCGGAGGATCGTTGCAGATGGTGGTTGTGGGTGGATTGATTTTTGACTATTTTATGGGTTCAAAGATCCTTAACCCCATGCGAACTCCCACCCAAACAACTGCAGCGATATTTTATTTCAAAGTGAGTTCAAAGTGAATTCAGAAGAAAGTGTGAAAATGATTTAGAACATTCTAGAACTTGAGAAAAGAATCTTCCTACTTTTTATTACAATGCGGTCAACCCTGATAACCCTATAATAATAGTACCCAAACGTTGTAGTTAGGGATTTGTTCTAAATCTCAAAATTTAGGAATTAAACATTTTTTTGTACTTTGTACTTGTAAAATCTCCCACTGCAAACATTTGAAGAGTTTGGTTCCAAAATGAGATAAATAAAATTCAAAAACCATGTTTTTTATTGTTATCATGTTTTTATTGTGTTTTGTGTTAGTTAGCTGTATAGCTTATAATGGCTTAAATCAAAACAAACCAACTGCAGTTTGATTGATATTAATTGGAATGCACAAAAAACATGATTTTAGTTTTGTTTTTTAAAAACAGAGTTATCTCATTTTGGAACCAAACTCTTCAATTATTTTTGCTTTGCAAGACGTAAACACTGGTCCAGAATCACTTCCGTTTTCATTTTTATTCATTACATTTTTAAGTCTTACTTACCTAATAAAATCTTAAAGATATAACATTTTGATTTGGTTATAAATGTTCTGTTGGTTGTATTTTGTTCAAATGTTTGTGTAGTGTTAAAAAAAACAGGAAGTTCTTCTAGACCAGCGTTGGACCAACATTGCTTATGTTTTCTGAAGTGGTCTATAGCCATAAAATATGTTATAGCTGTAAAAATGTTTAGCTAAATATTCACCATTCGGAGTTCAACGACATCATCAAAATATTTGCATACTGAATTGTGATGATTGCGATGCCTTGCAAGCACTGTTTTTTTTTCATTCTGGAAATGCAAATCTACGTAGTAAATGTAGTTCTTAAACTTAAACCTATTATTGAAGATAAGCTCTAAGAAAGAATATGTTTTTCTCCTCTTTCTAGTTTAACTGCAGTTGCTTTCAACCATGACTGAGCACATTGCAAAAATATCGATCAATAGGAGATTCATTGTCAGAATGAGCTGTGTAACATTTATCAGTCCAGGCCCAAATTCCAATTCATATGTCCGCGAGAACATCTATTGACCCAGACTACCCCTGGGCACCACACCAACATGATTACACCCATAATTCCCCTTTATTGATCATCCATTGATCTCAGGTAATGCTACCATTAGACCCCATCAATTAGACATTTCGTGATTAATTTCAATAATGAAACCAGCAGACATGCATTGATATAAAGGATATTGACCGTTTTGGCTCTTTTAGGACATTAAATCTTCCCTCGTCCTCCGTTTGCATTTATTCATTCCAGGTTGTGGCTTATATTATTCACAAAAGTACAAGTGCCGCACATACTACCCATTAAAATGGGATTTATCTCAGGGAGATAATGTGGACGGTTGTGACTCACGCGCTTGCAACAAAGAGTTAGACCCTGAGTTCACTGTCTTCTCATGCATGTCCACCTCATCTAGCCGGCAGCTTTGTACATTGGTTAAAAGCAGCTCTTAAGCATCCAAGAATCAGATAATGACTCCCGTTCGATGAACTCGAGCGGACCTGTTTTTTGTTTTGTTTTTCTTGATGAGCTGGCCGTGATTTGTTTCATAGGATTTTTCTCTGACTAGGCTGTCATAATATCAGGTTTTTCACGTCATGGTTATCGTGACCAAAATAAAGCCGCAGTCAGACTTGACTTTGGGCATGCGAAGAACGTTCGGACGGTGGTACCAAAATGGGCAGGCGCGATTCCTCCATTTTTTACATTTCTGTACCAAGAGGTCACACTGTGACGTTTTGATCTTCTTTTGGTCTCACGCACTCACGTGATGCGAATTCGCAGGTCAGAGTTCACCAAACTTGAGCTTTGCTACGCAGCGAAATATCGTTGGACGGGCTCGCGTTTCCGGTCTGTCGCATTCGCATGCGTATGAATGGAAGTCAATGGAGGGAAAAGTCAAGTGTGACCGCGGTTTAAGTCATATTATCAATATCACCAGAATCCATTTAATTGTTTTTTTTTAATTAACAAATAATTCTATCAGTCAAATTCATCTTTAATTTGGTTTATTTTGTGTTTTCTCATTTTTCTACAAGTCACACATCAAGCGTAGCGTCAGTTCTTACTGGTCACGTGAGTCAAGCTTGCATCAGCCGATCACATCAGGTGCAGCTAATCAACGTTAACCAATAGTCATACAACACATACTAGACTGCGTCTTATTTAAGTTGCTTGTCTTTGCTCCCTATCGGCTGCTTAATTGTGCCGCACTCAAAACCCGCCTCCATCCCCATCTCCATATCTCCCTGTATCTGTCGGATCGTTTTGATTTAATCCTGTTACGCGTCATGAACTGTTCTGGTTCCCCAGGTGGAGGGACTCTATCCATGCTGCGCTCCCGCTCTGTCCATGCAAGGCCAACCTTAAATATTGCTATTGTTTAAATATTTGACGACAGTGGTCCTGACCGAATTAAAATACGAGTGTTGGGATTAGAGAGTTTGTAACCATTGTGGCTCTTAAGGCAAAACTTTGAACGGGTGCTGAATTGTTAACAGTATTATCATGTGTAGAATTACTACAATATCGACAATCGTGGTTTTTAATATCACGGTTATTGACAGTACTGGTATATTGTAACACCCTTAAGTTAGACCAAAAGAGGAGCAGTTCTGACATTATCTTCTCTAATGCTCTCACTGTTTCATTCTAATGCTTTTGTGTCTTAGTATGAGCAAATCCATACAGTCATGTTCAATATGTAATGGAAAGCCTTCTTTGAAGAGTGGAAGCTGTTATGGACCAGTTTCTTATTGATTTTCTTTGTAATTAAACATTACACAAGCCCACTTTTTAATGCATGTACAGTACACGTTTGGCATGAAAAAGATGTGCTAAAGGCTTTAATCGATGAAGCATATTCTTTCAGTTTAGCTGTTTTTAGTGACTCGTGTATGCTTGAAAATGAATACTTACATAAACTGTAATTACTAACCATCAATCATTTCATCAGATTTTTATACAATATACTGAAGTCTTGCTGATGATTCAACCCTCAGAGTTGCTTAAAAAATATTGAAACGGTAGTGAGTCAAAAAGGAATGTTGTGTACCTCTGTTGAATTCCCTCTAGAACCGCCACTTTCTCCCACTCAAAACAGCCCACAATACATAGTGCCGCCTCAAAAAAACCCTCGGGCCAAGAATGGCAGTTCCTTGAAGAATGAACTCATCTGAACAGCAAAGCAAATAAATAAATCAAATGTTAAAAAATGCAGACAAAGTCTACAGGCACAGCAGAAACTGTCTCCACTGTGTTACTAATTTCATAGCAGGATACAATGCTGAGCATTTTTATGCAGAATAGAAACCCTGTGATTTTCTGACTTGCTTATAAATAAGACTTTCTGAATCTGTTGCAGGCATCTGTTATTATTTTGCGCTTCAGAATGCGGTAAGATTTTTCACAAAGACGTGTTACAGAAACAAAGCTATGGAAGCATACTTTAAATCAAGCCGCACCTGGCCATTTAACACCCTAAGATCTTTTTCAAGAGGCACTGTATTGTATGCCCATCAATATGCTTGTGTAATGGCATCTGCTGTATCTCTACATGAAATCTCGCTTGGCTAAGCCACTTAGCATTGGTTATTTACTCAACGCGTCCCCTGAAGTGTTACCTGTTTGTTGTTTATTCATTGGATGACAGCAAATTCACAAGGGGAGTCTGAGCGCTGGTTTACAGGAACAGCGGAAGCTCCGGGCTACATCCTCATCTCACCCAGCGCTCCCCTCGCAGCCACATACAATAACTTATAACTGTAAACATCCCGGTGAAAATGTGTTCCTGCCTTCCCCGGCTCACCATGATATGTGGCAAGACATCGGTTTTACAGCTCACCCCTGCTCCTGCATAGCAATGAGTCCGCTCCGCAGTCAGCGGCAGGGCCAAGATTCTCACGTCTGGTTGCCAGAGTCTCGCGACGTGCTCCTCTGCTCTTTAATTGAATTCTCCACCCCCTCCGGCCCTCTCCGACTGCGAGCGAGCCAAGGCTGTGTTTAAGTGTTAATTTGTCAACTGCGGCAGGGTGGCGTACCGGTTGCTTGTGTTGGCGTATGCGCGGCGGGCACGCAGCGGGAACAGATGGACTTCAGAGGTGGCTTCTTAATCTTGTGCATAAATGCTCCCACAACTCTTGAAGTTGTATTTCATTTGCCTAATTTGGATTGTGCATTCGCGTTTAGCTTCGCATCGATGTTTTTGTCAACAGTTGTCGCTTGTTATGGAGTGACCTTGTTAGGATGCCGATAAACACACACCTGTGACCACAGATTTTGTTGCTTTATCAGTTCGCTGTCCCGGAGGTGTGGGCTGTTTTAGGTCTGTCCCATTGTCAGAACAGAAATGATTGCTCTTACTTTTTATTTTGGTACAAACGTTACGGAAATCTTTAGTTGAAAAGCATGTTTGAATGCAAAACAGCATGCTAAAAGTTGAACAAAACAACAATTTACTGTATGATAAACAAAACAAATAAATATGATCATTATAAGTGTACACTTTTAATTTATATAATTTATATTATGTTAACCCTTTACAATAAGTTTGTATTTGTAAATACATTAGCTAACAATGAGCAGCATATTTTCTGCATTTATTAATCTATGTTGATGCTGGTTAATGCCTATGGGCATTATGAATGGGACATTTTTTTAGTCAAAACTTGAAATATAAATTCTCAGAGAATGTATTCATTACCAATATATTGAATCATCTGTTTATATTTTACTAAACCCCTGTTGATAGGGTCCAGACATCAGAAAACGTCTGCATAGACTGATATTAAAAGAGAGAAAAATCCATGAGTTATAGATGTGACCAAAAAGGATGCATGTTTTTGAGACAACATACTTTGTAGGCTTTCTGTAAATTAAAATGTACAGACCAGAAGCAAAAAATACCCAGCAAATGGAGAAGGGATGGCTCTTCAAAGAACATCAAATTGTTCTTTTATTTCCATTTTTATGTGCCCATTTTCAGTCTGCTCTGCTTCAAGAATATACAGTAGTCTTTGAAGCAAAAGATTCTCTCTATCTTGGAGTGTATGGTGTTCTGTATCACCAAAAACAAGCACATGTTTAAATGTCCTTACCAGACCTGAGACTTTTTACACGATGCCTCCACCCACCTCTCATGACACATTATATAAGCTTACAGTGATTTTCCAGCATGGTTTTAAGATATACACTCGATACACTTGATGGTTTTCACTGAAATGTTTAGGGTTGTAAAACCAACTTTAAAGGCTTTTATTTCTCAATTTGAACTTAATACGGAAGTCTTAATCTAGTTTGTCAGCATAATCAAGATAAACTCGACATCTAAGAGCTTGGATTCAGATTTCTTCCTCAGGGCTGTTCCTTGTGATGTGCCTAATTACTCCCGTCTGCCACAAACAAAACTTATTACACTACATAATAAATGCACTATATATAGCCTACATAATCAGAAGAATACACACTACTATACACCCACATACAGTACATACAATATATGCTTAATAAACATTGAATTCCTGTGGGCATTAAAAGAGAGATCCTTGCAGCCATGTTCTAAAACTTCAGATTCAGACACGAGAGCTGTGAGGTCAGACACTGATGTTGAGTGATGGTGTCCGGCTCACGGTCAGTTCTCTAATTCATCCCAAAGATGTTCACCGGGATTACATCTAAATTTTGTGCAGGCCGCTCAAGTTCTTCTACACCAGACTCAATAAATCACTACTTTATAGACTTTGCTATGTTCACGGGGAGATTGCGTCCCGGATTTTACAAACCTGATATTAAAGGCTGTAACGTCTGCACGGCAAAAGGATGAAGATAATTTGAGAAAGTGTGATTTAAAAACAAACCTTCTGTTGTCTGCCACAGTTCCGTCGCTCTAGAAAGCTTTTGGACTGTTTTGCTGGAGTTGAATATAAATCTTCTTGCGTTATCATTCAGGTGAATGTCTGTCTTAGAGATGCTGGTTTGTTTTCATATATCGGATAAAACCCAGACGTCCTCCTGAATTATCCCGGTCTGCACTCATTGCTGCTAAAAAGGTCCAGTTTGGCTATCACCCATGCTGAAGTCTTCCATGGATGTCTGGCGGAGCTATGCTGGTGGGTTATTATTTATCCTACAGTATCGGATAAAACCCTGGGGTGAGGGAATCGAGTGTACATGTACCCTTGCACAATATACCGCCTGTCATGCACATCATCATTCCAGAAGACATTATCATACTCCTCCCACATGATCTCATCTGCCTCCTCCACCACATCGTCCTCATCCTCGTCTGTATGTAATGGATGTAACGTCTTTGTGTTTGCATGCATGTAGACTTTTCTATTCCTGTGCATTTCCATGGCGACTCATAGCCGTATGATGATAGTCGTGAAAGCTGAACCTTGAATCTGGGACACCTGGCTTCGAGTCATTTATTGAGTCAGCAGCTTCAGAACAGCCACTAGGCCCTCACGACCCTTATATGCTTCTGTTTCTCTTCCTCCTCTGAAGGGTCTCATTATTAAACTCTTTGAACCAGCTCTGCAACAAAAGCATCATTAAAGCAAAGGCAATAGGGAATTTTGTGCGTATGCCTTTACCCAATGTAATAAATGTAAAATGACAAACTAGAAGACAATCCTACAGCCTAAATACACATGTACTGTTGCAAATACATGTGAAAGGATTCTAATGGGACTAGAACCTGCAAACAGTTCTTATCAAGAAACACATGCAACATCTGGAAGTCAATGTATGAACAAAATGACGCTGAAATAGTAAAACAAACCGAAAGATCAAGCGAGCGAATAAGCAAGCAGATACACCTGACTTGAAATAGCATTGACAATGAGAGAAATGGTGTATCTGTGGGCTTGGTGGGTCCTTTTAAGACGCATTTAATTGTGTTAGCTGGATTATTTCAGTGTCATGGTGTGGCATGTTGAGGCATGCTGAGACTAGAGGGTGACGCGGGAGTGGATTTTCAAACCTCTCCCGTCCCACTGCCGCAAAAAAACCCCGTCCCATCCCAATCCTGCGAAAAAATTGGGGAAAAATCCTGTCCCGTCCCAAACCCAGAAGAACGACTCCCATTCCCTCCCACTCCCGTGTTGTGTTTTTTTTTTGGCCGGAATCTGTCAGTTACTGTAAAATATGCAGTACCGATCACAGCATTCTCAGTGCCCACCTTAGTTAAGAAGGTAAGAATAGGTAAGAATATGGACCCATGGTCCAATTAAATCAGAATTGCATTTATGTGTAACGAAGCATGGGCGAAAACTACAAACTCCTTTTAGTTCACTTAGATTTAAAGGCATATGTCTCAGAGAGGGACATAAATTGAGGACTGAAAAGCAAAAAGCGTGTTTGTCTATATGTGTGTGACTGTGTATAACACATTCAGCAGACAGTAAAGCTGTTCAAATAAATAATTTACAGTACAATTACGACTGTCATGATTAACTAATAGTGAAAATAGACTACAGCATTTTCTTGGAATTGCCAAGCTGTGATGTCAGATTCTTGCATCTGTAGTTTTCATGGAACAACAGAGACCAAAAAAATCTTTACTGTTTTACAGCACAAGGCACAAATTTGCTGTTCACGTATTCAAGTTATGATACTTATATGTGTGGCAAATGTAGCTCGTTTGTTTGTCTTGTCTGCAAATCATTTACAATGATTCATTTACAACTATGATTGAAGTAAAGCCCATTAAAAATATTACCATAATTAAAATGTTCTGATAGTAAACAGTCCCTCATATTCATGACACTTGCATCCCAGCCAAAGTCTTGCTATTTTCTGCTTTTTCCTTTGGCAATCTTTCATCTTGACATTGTAAACTTGGTTTAAAAGGCTCCAGTGTGGTGTTACTAAACAGCATTATGCCGCTGCTTTGACTAACAGGCTCCTTTGCAGGTGAAATGAATTTGACAGTTTAGACATGGCTTCCACATATTTGACACTATTACTCTGGCAAATCCAGAGCTGTGAGGTGTGTTAGATTTGTACGCCTCTCACCTTAATAAAGAAACACAAAACGTATTATTTCAGACACATGACTTTAGCCTGATTCATTTCTGGGGACAGAAACTGTATTAAAATCTGTTTATTGCAGTTGAAACCATGCAGAAGATCTGTAGAGAGCACAATCCAGTACAGGTGTAAAACAAGGAGGTCTTTAATACTGTACCAGTAGACAGCTATCTATTAGCATTTCAAAGGCCTCAGCTCATAGACCTCTTTGAAAAAAAACACAATGCTACAGACTTTGCATACTGGCACATAATTCTGTGCAGAGATGTTTTTGAGCCAGGCCATTTACATGTCATGTGACTAATCACTCTTTTGTGATTGGCTGATTGGCAGTTGCAGGCTCTTAACTAGTGACTGTAAGTGTGACGTCAAAGAGAAAAGATTTTTGAAATCTTTGGGCTTTCCTGTAGCTCAGTGGTAAGAGCATGGCGCTAGCACTGCCAAGGTCATGGATATGATCCCAGCGATTGCACATACTTAGAAACAAATGTATACTATAATAATAATAATACATTTGTTTTATATAGCGCCTTTAAAAGTTGCTTTTTGAAAATGCTTTACAGCAAACATCACATCATGTAAAACAAAAATAAGAACGCCCTATAAATATAAAAGTTATATTAAACAATACAAAATAACATAAATAATCAAGCAAAAGCAATCGTAAAAAATAAAATGTTTTAAGAAGAGATTTAAAAGTTGCTAGTGAATTTGCTTCCCTTATGTCTGCCGGGAGAGAATTCCAGAGCTTAGGAGCATAAGAAGAGAAAGCTCTATCACCCATGGAGTGAAGCCGTGTCTTGGGAAAAACTAAGAGACCACTTTGAGAAGAACGCAGATGGTGTGTAAGGCGATAAAGATCAGACAGGTACTGGGGAGCCAGGTCATGCAAAGCCTTAAATGTTAACATAAGGATTTTAAAATCAATACGGTACCTGATAGGAAGCCAATGCAAGGACTCTAAGACATGAGTAATATGATCACTAGACCTGGCCCCAGTCAGAATTCTAGCAGCCAAATTTAGCACGTATTGAAGTTTGTTAAGGGAGGTTTTAGATACTCCAGCAAGAAGACCATCACAATAGTCAATACGTGAGAATACAAAAGAATTTATCAACCTCTCAGCAGTTGAGAAGGACAGCATAGGACGTAAGCGTGCTATGTTTCTGAGACGAAAAAAGGATGTCTTAACCGTATTCTGAACAAATGGCTCAAATGCCAACGAAGATTACTCCAAGATTTTTTTATTCACTTTGAAACTCTAAGGCAACACCATTATAATGCAATGTAAGTCGCTTCGTCTGCCAAATGCATAAATGTAAATGAAATGCTGTGAAAATGTCAAATGAAAGAAATAAAAAACACGCAATTTTACATTTACATTTATGCATTTGGCAGACGCTTTTATCCAAAACCACTTACATTGCATTGTATTATAATTTTTTTTGTTTCTGACTATGTGCAATCCCTTGGGATCGAACCCATGACCTTGGCATTGCTAGTGCCATGCTCTAACCACTGAGCCACAGGAAAGCAATTTTACCTGAAACATGTTATTTTATGATATTCTGGAGCTCCAGCTGCCGAATATTTTATATTTTTTCTAAGTATATAGGAAGACTAGACTTAAAACAAAGGTACCATAAGTGTTATAACTACACAAGTCCATGTCTAAAGGTTACTTCCCTACTAGTATACAAATATCAGTGCATCAAATGGTTTAATATGGGGAATTATAAAAATGATAGATGAGCAATACCATGTAGACAATATAAATTACTGCATAGTCTGAGATTATAAGGAGTACAACCTGTGGTTGCTAGACAGTTGGACCAGAAGCTGACAAACTAATAGACTCAAAAAGTAATAAAAAATACAAAAGATTAAGAAACATGAGCCAGGCAGTTTGTATCATGACAGTTGGCATGATGTGGACTTGGTTAGATGATTGCATGTGTGGAGTTTTTTGTTTAGATTGTTTACTCAACTCAACTTTATTTATATAGCGCTTTTTACAATTTTCATTGTTACAAAGCAGCTGTACATGAGACATATTGACTATAAGCAGAACAATTAAAGTTATACCTGCAAAAACAAGAAAAAGGTGAAAACACAGAAGACAGACATACCCACATACAAAACACTCCACACACACAATATGCACACGTACTAACACACACAGACATAGACACACACACACGGATGCACAGACACACGGACACGCACGCGTACGCACAAACACAGACAAGCACGCAAGCAAGGACTGTAATACAAGAGGAGTTCACTCAAGTACTGAGGAGCTAAACCATGTAGGGCTTTATAGGTAATAAGCAAGATTTTAAAGTTAACGCGATGCTTTATAGGTAACCAGTGCAAGGTTGACAGAACCGGGCTAATATGTTCATACTTTTTTGTACGTGTAAGAACTCGAGCTGCCGCGTTTTGGACCAGTTGGAGTTTTTGTAATAAGCCTGCAGGGCAACCAGCTAACAGTGCATTACAGTAATCTAGTCTTGATGTCATGAATGCATGAATTAACTTCTCTGCATCTGACAGTGACAGCATATGACGTAGTTTAGATATATTATTAAGATGGAAAAACGCAATTTTACAGGTGTTGGCGACATGGCTCTCAAATGACAGATTACTATCGAATAGAACGCCAAGATTCTTAGCTGACGACGAGGGTTTTATGGAACATCCATCAATAGTTAAGCAGTATTCTTGGTTGTTACGTATGGTGGTTTTCGGTCCAATAAGTAACACTTCTGTTTTGTCCGAGTTCAGTAATAAAAAGTTGTTACTCATCCAGTTTTTTATATCGACTATGCATTCCATTATTCGTTGGAACTGCTGTGTTTGGCTTCGAGGAAATGTAAACTTGAGTATCATCAGCATAACAGTGAAAGCTAACTCCGTGTTGCTTTATTATATCTCCTAGAGGTAGCATGTATAATGCGAAGAGCAGAGGCCCTAAGACTGAGCCCTGTTGTACACCGTACTGGTTTTGCTATTTGCGTGACACCTCATTTTTTATTGCTACAAATTGAAAACGGTCTGATAAATAAGATTTAAACCATTTCAAAGCTATTCCCTTAATGCCGACGTAATTTTCGAGTCTATGTAGGAGTGTGCTGTGGTCAATGGTTTCGAATGCAGCACTAAGGTCTAGCAGCACCATTAACGAGATACAACCTCGGTCAGACGCCAATGGCAGATAAATTGTAACTCTGATCAAAGCAGTCTCTGTACTGTGACATGCTCTAAATCCAGACTGGAATTCTTCATTGATGTCATTCCTTTGGAGGAAGGAGCATAATTGAGTTGAAACTACTTTTTCCAGAACTTTAGATATGAAAGGTAGATTCTATATAGTCCTGTAGTTCCCTAGTTCTCTAGGGTCTAGTTGGGGTTTTTTGACTTGGGACCTTATAACAGCCACCTTATATGCGTTAGGCACATGTCCTAATGTCAGAGATGTGTTAATAATACTAAGAAGAGGATCTATAATTTCTGGGAGCATCTCGTTCAGTAGATTTGTAGGTATAGGGTCTAGCATGCATGTTGTTGATTTAGATGATCTAATGATTTTAGACAGTTCATCGTGATCTACGGTATAAAATAATTGCAATTTCTCCTTAGGGGCGCTGTAGTTAGTTTGTTCAGTGGGTTCAGGCCGCTTTCTTTAGAGCCTCAGTGTGTTCATTATACCACGGTGTTGGGCTGCCATTTTTAATCTTCTTTAAACGCAGAGGAGCAACTGTGTCTAGCGTTTCCGAGAAGGTGGAGTTAAAATTTTCAATGGTAATGTCAAGATCTTCAACGTTATTTCTCATGCTAGATATTTGATACAATTCAGGCAGATTATCGAGAAATGCATCTTTGGTAGTTGAAGTTATTGTTCTACCATATTTGTAACAATGAGTTTTATTTGCAGCCGTAGGCCAGTGAAGCAAACATAATACCAGATAATGATTCGAAATGTCTTCACTCTGTTGAAGGATTTTAACTTCGTCCACATTTATACCGTAAGACAGTATTAAATCTAAAGTATGATTACGAAGGTGAGTGTTTAGTCAATATTTATAACCTTAACCTTAAAAGTAATGAATTGGAAAAAAAACAGTGACTAACCCCAGCATGACAGTAAATTAAAAATAGTAGCGCGTAGCTGTGCTGCTTAGCTGTTTTGTTGCATTTGTCAAACAGGCTTCAGCACAGTGAGATGTGCAACAGTCATACAAAGGTTTGATTCATTGCAGTGATTCTGTTCCTTTGACAGGTTCATTGTACCGAACCATTGTTTATCTACTTTTGTTCTGTAACTTGTAGAACTTGTAGATAGCTTCCGTGCTAACTGCAGTGTACTTTTAAGGTACTTTGCTGCCATTTAACTACTACAAATTATGAGTAGCATTTGCAAATTATCTTCCCCAACATTGGTTACATTTTTACTGTCAATTTCAGTAATTTTTTTAATTTGAAGTTTTTCTGCATGTTTGTTTAAGTATCATTATCTTCCTCTAACTTTATAGAGTGTTTCTGAAAACCTAGTTTTCTCATGAGTGTGGAGTATTATGTTCTGTGAGGCTTACATAACTCCTTCACTGTCCGACCGGTGTTACTCATTGGAGACTGTGGAATGAATCGGTTTACATCCTTTTCATCCAGATATGAGCCTTTCAAAGCCTTACAGAAGCTCATAATGCAAACCCCCTTGACAAAGCATGCGCTTCTCTAATTTCTTTATTTCATTGCGGTCTCACTAGAGCATAACAATAACATTCATGATATTGCTTTCAAACCCTGCAATCATAATTACCTAACCAGAGAGAATAACATACATCTTACAGTCAGCTCTTAGCTTGATACTCGCAGAAACAATATTTCCATAAATGAAACCCGTGTTTATGTTATCTTTACGTAACAGGCTTGGGATAGATTCAAAGTTATTGCTCGTAGTCGATACCACAGAGCGGCCCAGCTGGAGCGCCTGTAGGCTGTGTTCAGTAGTTATTTTATATTCTTTCTCATGTGTGTTTTGTTATGTATATGATTCCTCTATTTCTGCTACTGTCAGCTGTCTCTATAATAATGTAGGCAGAGCTGCAGATCAACTACAGTTGAATCCAAAGTGTCGGGCTGGGAGGTGTTTGCGACTGTCGTCGAAACGATGTGACGTGTTATCCGCGGAATTGTCTGATCAATAAATTAAAGTGCAGCAGAGCATTAACTAGTATGATTTTGAATCCAAACAAATTATGAGGTGAATCGAGAAAGTGAAACGGCTCAATACACAGACCACAGCTATGATAATCTCAATGCATGTTCTCGAAGTAATGAACTTCATACCTTGGGTTTAACTTGGAAGCTGTGACTATATACACAATTTAGTGTTGTAGAGCGCTAAACACCTAAATGTAAATGTTTCTATTTACATGTAAATGAAATGTCCTGTCAGCCAGGTTTCTGCTTCAATCTGAAAACAGTGTTATAAATATATTAAAAAATTATTTCTCTGACGTGCGCTCCAGACTTGTGCTCCAATTCCAGTGTTATGGATGTGACATTTTCAGTTGAAATTTAAAATATAAATTCTCAAAGCATGTATTTATTACCAATATTTTGAATCATCTGTTTATATTTATATACCCCTGATTATAGAGTTCAGAGTCTATGCACGAGTTTTCTATTTTAAAAGCGTTACATACTGTATATGACAAAAAAGTATGCACATTTTTAATCTGTACACATTGTACTTTGTAGGATTGCTGTGAATTAAAATGTGCAAACCAAATAATACCCAAAAAATGGAGAAGGGATGACTTATAGAACATAAAATACTATATTTTAATTTGTATGTGCCCATTTATGAGGAATATGTACAGTTATGGATGTGACAATTCCGTCATGGATGTGACAATTACCTGACGCTTCCTTAAAAACTTTAAGAGAGACTTCAAATGGGTATTTAAACCACCAAATATTGACATCTGACCTATCAGTATGGTGAATACCTTTGGTGAAAACTAGATTTTTTCAACTTAGGGTTGACATTTGCTTGGAATTGCCCATATGCATTGTGTGCGGGCGCGGCTCCACGGGGGGGGGCAGGGTTGGCTCTGCCCACCCTATCAGAAGCTCTGCCCACCCTGCCTCCAACCAGAGCCGTTGGGAAAGAGGATCCGTGATCTGCCGTCGCTGTGAAAAAACAGTTCAATTGCAGTGATTGGAGTTGGCGCGACTCTGCGTCCACCCTGCGTCCACACCACATTACAGCCAATCACAAAATTAATGCGATATTTAAGTCAGCTCCAGATATTTTTCTTTTCTGTTTTCCCTTTTTTTGGCGAGACAGTCGTAGGTAGCTCATTCACTTCGCTACCTTGGAGGTTAACGGATGTGCTGAATTACGATGCAATATAACGGCAGTTAAAACAAATGAACTTTATTAGAACTATTTGTGAACTTTATTACAATACTTTAGTAGTCTAAACGAACTCCAGAATTAAATTCTTGTTGCCAGACCGATGCTGTCTAAACAGCTTTCAACTGATGATGAATCTTCTGCAGTTCGCAAACTCTTGCAGGAATACAAAGACGCATTTGCAAGTCTTCATTAATTGTACGTATCTGCAATGGTCATGGGTGTTTCTACTGCTTCATGTTAGAGCTCATTCTCTACTCTGGCAAGAATTTTGACACCATTCCGCCGAACAATGCTTCATGAGAGGAAAATAAACCTTGTCTTTTTAGCTCATGAAAAAGCAATAACACATGAACTGGACATGGATGAGTTTGTGACAGAATTCTCTAAAATGAGCAGAAAGTTAATGCTGTGAAATTATAGTGTATATGAATAGCTCTTTTTTGTGTTTTCATCAAATCTAAAGTTACTAAATTGATCTGTTGTGGGGTCAAAATTAAAATATTAAAAATGTTTAAAAAATGTGTAAATATATACATAAGAATGTAAAAATAAAAATGTTATACACTATTAATATTAGACTTAAGAATAATTCGAAAAGCCAAATAGTTCTTTCATAAATAGTTTGGGGCAGAAAACAAAAATACATAGTATTCCGCCCACCTGGAGCATCACTTGGCCCACCTTTCATCTCATATCTGGAGCAGGGCCTGATTGTGTGTAGTCTGATGTTGGAAGATAACACACAATATTGAAGTTTGTACACATACAGGGGCATAAAGAAGGTCATGGTCTACTGTCCATAAAAAAATAGAAGAATGCTCACATGTTATCAACATATAGCTGAATAAATACTGAGCTTTTGTGATACAGAGGTCTATTCAGTGCTGTTGTTGGACAGTAGCAGAAACATCTCAGTTTTTGACATCGGCTGTAATGTCATGTACCGTCAACAGGGTTTTTCTTTTGTGAAACCACACAATGAAGTTTTCTTCCTCATCTCTTTCACTTTTGCCATCTGTAGTTCATGAATAATCATTGCGCAATGTCCTCTTCTTGGTTTTCAAATGTTATGCCCTTTTCTTGGAGGAGTCTAGGTAACCCTACAGATTGCTAATCCTTTAAATGGGGCCACAATCTCCGCTCACCCCGTCCTCTTGGGTTCATATCCCCTTCTCCCAATTCCCACTCTTTCATTCTCTCTTTCTTATTCACTTCGTCCCTCTACCCTACACAAATCATTGATTTTTCAGAGGTTCCATAAAATATTTACGATGTGTGGGCAGGCCTCTTTCTTTGGGAATTTGGAGAGAGAAAATCATTTTGAAGGCAAAGTCGTAAAGGAAAAAAAGAGAGACAGACAGAAAGAAAGATAGATAGATAGATAAGAGTGATGGAAGTATTTCCAACATCGTGTTTAGAATATCAATAGCTCACTTTGGAGCAAAACCTGAATATAAATAAATAAGTGGATACACTGATAATGATTGCTATCCGGGGTTCTTGTATCTCTGTCCTCTCTTTTCAAAGCCTCAGATGTAATCGATTCCAGGCAGATTCTTGCGCTCTTAAGCAGTGAGGACAAAGTTCTTTTGGTTTCACTCCTGCGTCTGTCACGCCAAGTCTTTTTTTGTTACAGTAGTATTGTATTGCATTTAATTTCCTCCCACTGTCTTTTTTTTCTGTAAAATGATCTTTGTGTTTGTATATACTGTATGTACATGCAGAGTATCTTCAATACTGTTTAAATACTTCTACTCTTAACCATTCTCTTTATTTCCCCTAAAGGTGGGAGGGACAATGTACAACACGGGCCGCCATGTATCACTCCGATTGGATAAAGAGCATCTAGTCAACATCTCTGGTGGACCGGTGACGTACAGCCACCGCCTTGAGGAGATAAGGTTACATTTTGGCAGTGAGGATGGACAGGGCTCGGAGCATCTGCTCAACGGCCAGGCCTTCTCTGGGGAGGTGAGCTTTGAAACTTGTGTGTCCTGCATCTTGAGTGGGTTGCAGACCAGATCACAGGGGCCCAAAGTTGCCGCTGTTTTTTTTTTGTTTTTTTTGAGGTCACCGTCTATGGAGAGTGTAAAGAAAACTGGCCTCTGAGGTCACCGGCAGCCATAGGCAGAAAACAATGCTTAGCAGGCAATAGAAAGTATTGCTGTGGAATAAATAAACGTTGGTGTTTTTATGCATTGGTTAACAGTAAAACTTTGCCTAGGTGCATGAATTTCATGAAATGTTAACCGGGTTTGCATCAGAAGTCTTCAAAAAGAAACTTCAAGCCAGCCAGCTCCTCTTTGCAATTTCTGAACAATGAACACGCTGAAAAGTGCAAATATTTTGTCTGAAATATTTCTGACTGTATTAGTGTAATGTATAATGACTTATTCGACTCATTCTCTAATTTAAGTAGTCTCCCACTAAGAGAGCCATAATAGCTGGAAAATGCGTCTCAATTACGCTCCGGGTGTAATTTTAACTGGCACGGTGCTGCAGCCTTCATCATTTGATAAAGTCACCAGTCTGAAAAGCCTTGACATTTCTTTCTGAAGGTAATAAGAACAACGATTTGTGTGGCAACAAAATAAGCATGAGCTTGACAGGCAAATCCGCAGTAATTAATGATTATAATTTATTTTCCCCCTTGCGGCAGTCATCTGATAATCCAACAATAATAAAACTTAAGTGTCAACGGTCTGTCAGGGCAAACCGAAGCATTACCCTGGCACTGTATTTAAAACATTACTTCTCTTGGCAGATTGTTTTTGTTTTATTCAAAAATTCATTTATTGCGGTTGTAATTGTACGTTGTAGTTTTTAGGTACTTAGTGATTTGAAGCCTTGTACCTTAACCTAAAATTATAGACACGATAAGAATGTGTGTGATTGTGGTATACTATACTGTAAATTATTATGACCATTGCAAACATCGTAACTGACGCAAAAAAAATTGCGCTACCTGGTACACCTTTATGTGAACTGTCTGGGAAACAGTATTTGTATTTTGAGTATGGATCCCATCTGTCAAAAAAAGGAAATGTCACTATAGTCATTTAATTCATTCCTTATTTATGATGTTAGACAATAAACACCCCAATCTTAGTGAAAACTAGAGAAATTCCAATCCAAGTTTGTAAAATTTAATTAAATATACAAAACAGTGGTTAAAATTTAGAAACTTCTCCAGTTCTTAAACTCTAAAGAAATCCAACTTTTTGTGATGGTCACAGTTGGGTCTGAAACCAAATGCATCAAGAACTACTTTCCGTACACGCTTACAAAGCTCTTAGAATGTAAATTGAACCAAATGGGTTGGGACCGTGCCTGTCCTTGAAATGAGAACAGAGAGAAAGAATATTAAAACTTAAAACGACAAACACATTCTCAATATCTCCCGACCGCTGGCTGTTTTGCATTCAAAAGCAAGCAAGCTTTTAAGCTTTATTTGGATGTCTGTCTCTGTAACATTCAACACATCTCCACCTAGCTCCTCTGAAGTAGCTCTTCTGAAGATTACGTTTGACTCGTGCTCATGGCACCCAGGGGAAAGTTGCCTCGCTGTAGATGCATTGCAACACCTCGGAGTTAATGCGTGCCTCATTCTCCCTGATCCATGAGGCCAGTCTCATTCACAAACTGAAACACCACTGATGAAATGAGTGCTAAAATATGCAAGGTGTTTCTTAGAAATTTCTCCTAAAGCTGTTTGAAACTTTTGTCTCGCCGTCGCCATCTGTGGTCGAGACATAAAATTGCTAGTTGCTCTGACTGGAAGAATAAATGGCCTTGATAAACCATTATGTTTAATACATATTACATAAAAAGCGTGATGCACAAACTCCAATTTAGCAAACTAAATTTCACAGCAATGATATGCAAAACTCAGAATTGGTAAACAAGTTAGTATTTTCTTCTGCAAATCCTATTTATTATTGAAAACTACGCTTAAGTGAATGGGAAACAGAATATTTCCAGAATATCCCTTCTGTGATTTATGTCTCTGCACTGCAGCTGGATAGTTTCATCAACAGCCACTGATACTAAGAAGAAAATGATGCTGTTTGAAAATGATGCTAGGACTGTCAAACGATTCATCACGATTAATCGCATCTAGAATAAAAGTTTGTGTTTACAAAATGAATATGCACAGTACACAGACATATAATATGTATTTATAAACACATACATGCATATATTTAAGAAAAATATAAAAATGAATAAATGTTTATATATAACTTCAATTATTGGTAAATATAAATAAATATTTCTTCAATATATATATACATACATGTATGTGTATGTTTTTGTGTTTATAATACAAAATTAACATGCACAGTACATACTATATATTATGTTAACACAAACTTTTATTCTGGATGCGATTAATCGCGATTAATCATTTGACAGCTGCTGTTTGCCTCAGCATCTCAAAGGAAGTCATACACCTTTTTTCCTCACTTTCTGATTTTTGAATTACGCTTGTTTAGACAAAGTCTGGCCGAGTACCAAAACAACCTTGTAGCCAATCAGCAGTAAGGTGTACAGTGCACAGGACAGACATTAGTCGAGCCGAGCACTGACGAAAGCGAAAGATGGGGGTATGTGTGTGTCTGTTTTGGTGATTTGATCATCAACAATGGCTCAGAGATATCGGGACACCCCGCCTTTAAAGAACGAATAAAGTAAACCTGAAATCACAAGCCAAATCAGACCCGACGGCTCAGCACATTGTTATTAATGCTGTCAAATCGATTAATCACAACGATTAAAACTGTTTTTAGATTATAAGTATAAATATATATTACACATTTTTTAAATATGTATGTTTGTGTATTTATAGATATACATATCAGTATATACACTACACACACACATATATATATATATATTTATATATATATACTGTATATATATACATATTATATAAACACAAACGTTTATTTTGGAATAGATTAATTATGATTAATCGATTTGACAGCACTAATTGTTATTCGTACTGAATTTGGATAACAAAATGGTTTTGAACACATCATTTTTATGTACTTGTTTAATGATACAGTAGATTTATTTTAAGATCTTCAGCAATGCTTTAAAAATCCTGCATAAGTGGTTTCAGTTTTTATTCCCCCTGTTACCTTGAATAAAAGAACGTATGAACAAAATGTAACGGCACATTAAAACTGCACTACATTTTAGTTAATCTTGGAAGAGCGGACAAACGATTGAAAATCTTTCCACTGTGATTTAATATTAGTCTGTTTTATGTTTCCCATTCCATCTCACGTGCTTCAGCACCACTCAATAAAGTCACTCATCACATTGGGTGAATAGATTTGTTTAGTGTTATTACAGACTGAGCCAGCGCTCTGTTGAAAATATTGCATGGTCTTTTATGATGCACAAAAAATCCATACATCCGTCCATCGATGTATCTATGGATTCTTTTATAGCAGCTTTTCTGCTTGGACTTTTAATTGGATTGCCACAACTGACTTGTTTCATTATAAGAAATGCATTTTATGTGATAATGATGCGCATTTGAAAACCATTTCAATGCGCTATTTTTGCAGAACAGTTGTTGTAAATTAAACCACGGTGCTAGACCTATGAAAAATTATGTAAATAAATAAACAGGACAATCTAATACATAAACATTAAATAGATAATGTTTCTTTGAAATAATGCATTTGTTGAATTGTATAGAAGCCCACACACTCTGGTTTTAGCACCTCCTCCTTCACCCTTTCATTAATTTCCAATTATCAATGGTAGCAAAATAACACATTACTGTCACTGTTCACATCTCAGCAGCCCAAGTAAATTTCCTCATTAAAATCCCATTTTCCCATGCATTAAATATAGCAAAGTACCACGTCAAAAAGTCAGACAGAAATCATCAAACTTTCACCGTAACAAATTCTCCTTGGTTTATGATGTCACACAGGCTAAATTGCACAAAGGCAGGTCTCCTGCTAAAATAAAAAAATAAAACGCCACATCCCCCTCTTCAAATACATTCTGACTGTGTACCACTTAGGTAATGGGCAATTGGACATTTCCCTTGAAGTCATGCCTTATGCTCCGGTCGTCTCGCACACAGGCTACATACTCCTTTACGGGGTAGCTTAGCTCTCACGTAATCAAATCAGATGGCTCTTTGTACTCCCGGGCTTTCCGTTTATTTGCTTTATGAGTGCACGCTCTGATTCATCTGCTATCGGATGGCGGTTCCAGGCGACTGCTTTTCATTTGTCCAGTTAGCGCCGTCCACCTCTCTTTCTCCTATCGACTTGCTGTCTTCATATTTCGCCCATCGTAGGTCTAAGCCAGCTATCGCACAATAAAGAGCTTGTCAGAGGGCCCACCAGAGGCACAGGCTGTCTCCTATCGTAGCAGAGACACCTCTCCTCGGTCTGACAGATCCGTCTGCGTGTGTGCGTGCCTCCTGAAAAACATTTCCTGCTACTGTTTAACACCTTCCCTTGGTCTACAAATAACACAAAACCAATGGATCTGGTAAAATGAGCATCTTAGCTGGGTGTCAATAATTTGGTAACAAATTTGTACTGAGATAGAAGAGAAGTGTGGTACAGTATTTCATAAGGGACATTTCAGATGCCCTTATTTGTGAAAACAATATACCATTGATGTCCTTATGAAACCTTGGATGTCCAAATTCACTATTTTTAAGGGAATGATAAAAAAATGCTTAAATACCGTGTTGATCAATTTTCCCTTTTTTAACACTTGTAATACACTAAGATTCTGGCGTGTTAAAGAAAATTTACTTGAGGAACAAGAAAGGTGTAGAATGGGCAAAAGAAATCATAAAATGAGAAAAGAGTGTTTGGTAGCCATCAGGAAGCTTGAAAAAGCAACAGAAAGCTTACGATGAAACCTAATCTGCAATCTTCATAAACAACCAGAACATCCAACATTATACACATAATAGGGCTGTGACGATGAATGAATTACGGTTAAATGCCGCCACATCTGAAAGCAAGAGGGCGCTCTCACGCAGAAACTCCAAATTAGCGGCGCAGGCCCACAGAAGAAGTACGATTTACACACGCAAGCTGTGTCCCAAATAAAAATGCTGCGACCTTTTAAGGTCGCGGACTTAAAAACGAGGTCTCTGTCTTCAAAGCATGCTGCCCCCGAAGTCCACGAAGCGAACCGAAACGAGGCGGTCTAGCCTTATGCAGGATTTCCGAGTTACTTCACCTGCTGCTCCTGTCACATTTAAGACTTTTTTTAAACAGACACGGAACCTTAAAATGTTTATTTTATTTTGAGAATATGACGCTTTTATGTAGATTAAAACAGCCCAACAGTATATTAAATTAACCAACCTTAGAAATGTAGATTTCTGCAGATTACATACTTTTATTTAACTAAAGTTTCGAATTTATATTTAACAATATGCAGCCGTTACAGGCGCAATGAATGTCGGGATAGCCGAGGCCGAGGCTGTTAAGATCCATTCGTTGTAGCCTTGTAAGCCCGCGGAAACAAGGTCGCATTTTGAGGCTGCCTTTGAAGCAACCTTCCAAATGGGACAGGAAATGCAGCCTTCGAAGCACACAGCCCCCAAATTGGGACACAGCTGTAGTTCCAGGAAATGCCAAAGGGCATATTTTATCGCTGTACTTCAAACCTTTTAACGTATTTTTATGATAATAAAGTATATTTATAATGATGATATTTGACAAGTGTTTCTTTTTCAAATGCACGTTATAAACGTCTAAATCTCGTAGTGATTTTAGATCGAGCAGTACTTCCTACTGATCAAAAAGCCGTAGTTCATGGAAGAGCTGTGCATAAAACATAAAATCCTTTAAAGAAGCCTTTGCAATTTCAGAATTGTTCTACGCAGGTATAATTCATGTAAATCGCGATGCATCGTCCACAGCCCTAGCACATGAGCTGTCATCACTGCAGTGACGGAAAACATTACAAATGTCTTTATTGCATATTTATGAAAAAAAATCATTCTTGGTGAGTAAAGACAATAAAAAACAATTTCATAAAATCTAGTTGTGACTTTAAAGGTCCGGTGTATGAAATTTAGTGGCATCTCGTTGTGAGGTTGCTAATTGCAACCAAGGACTCATTCCACCCCTCACTTTCGAGGCACTACGGTGGCTGACACAGAACTAAGATGTCGCAATGTTTTTGCTTTGTTTGCCGAAGGAGATAACGTATTAACGAAATGCGCTCTGTAGAGCAGTTTGTCCGTTTAGGGCTACTGTAGAAACAACATGGTGGATTCCATGTAAGGGGACCCGTGGTGTATGTAGATAGAAATAGCTCATTTTAAGGCCATCAAAACGCTTCATTATGTAAGGTCTTTATACACTGAAGACATAGTTATATATATTATATTGCATTTCTGTCCATAGATCCTCTAAAATAATTACACACAGCACCAAAAAGGTAGTTATGAAAGGCTATTGTGGATATGCAGTTATATATTGGAGAAGGCATTAAGTCTATAAAAACTCATTTTTGAAGAACAAGAAGGTCATTAAGGATCTCAGTCTGTTTTATTACCAACGGCACCTGCAGATGACCACTCGCTATCATCTCTCACATTTGTTTCCCGCTGGGTGAGGAACAAGCAGAATGATTTTAATGTTTAGAAAAACACACACTCGTTTTACTTTTATTATTTTAATAAGTACATTTTCGGTTATTTTATTTTCATTTGAAATGAAATCTGTGAATGCATTTGAGATTCATCTACCATTAGAAGGGATTGTTGACTGATTGCCATGGTTATAGCTAGGGATGTAACGATTCACTCAGCTCACGATGCGATGCGATTCAAGATTCTGATCTCACGATGCGATTTATTCACGATTTACTCACGATTTATTTTTAAAAAATGAGTTGAAACAAATTAGAAATGAACAACTTCCCTTGCATTATTTCTTAAATGCTTTACGTTTCTTTGCATAATAAAATAATGTTTTATTTCAAATAACAAAAGTAAACTGCGATTTTATAACAAATTAATAATAGAAAAAGTCTCTTTAATATAAACAAACTAATACTGTCTGTGCTTTTCTTGGATTTTTTTGCATTTAAGAAATATCAGCATCCACGTTTAGGTTTGCAGTGAAAATAGCGGCCCCTGCTGTTCAAAGAATGTATTGCTATTCAGTTCACACCTCAACCGATTTGAATCGTCACACATTATAACCGATTTTCAACCGGCTCACGTTACATCGTTACATCCCTAGTTATAGCGTTTAGATGCATATTTCCCATTGTGGCTTTATTGTGTATATGCATATACTGTATAAATGTGTGCGTGCGTCTGTTTGCGCGTGCATCTTTACGTGTGTGTGTGCAGATAGATTGGTAGACATACAGACAGACAGATAAAAAATTACTTATTTCTGTTATACAGAAATGTAGATTACGTAAACGAATACTGTAGATTTTTCCCCAGAGCAGTTTCCTCCTTGTCCAGAGTGTACCCTTGGGTTTAAAGCGGCCAATCTCATATTAATCTTGAGTACCTATAGAGTAGTATTGCATACTTCGTATCTTCGAAGATTATTTAGTTTGATCACATTTATAAAAGATAGATACAGCTGTACGATTATTTCCGAAAGCATACGGCGCATGCGGGGGGGAGAGGTAGGCTGAACTAAAGCACGTGCTCACCCATTGCCAAACAAACACAGACATCAGTTTCACTCACCGCATGCGGTTCATGTCCGGCATCTTTTAGCACTGGGACGGCTCCATATATCAGTTTCAAACGATCTCCAAATCCAGCGTTATATCCACCGTTTATATAACATTCATCACCCAAATGCAGTGAACAAACAAACACCTGAACGTATGCTCTCTTTCTCTCTCCTGCACACAAGTGAAAGTGACGTCTGCGCATACTCCTTCTCCTGCTCTCCTTGCTGCCGCGTGGGCGTGCCGCGTGGGCGTGCCACATGCTTTTCCGGGAGAATTGTCCAATAAGGGACTAAGAAAAATTGTTATGAAACAGTTTTATATGCCTGTACGATCGCTGGGGGAGTGTATCGAGCACAGAAATACTACGTAATACGCCAACTCATTTTTTGACAAGTTGACCAAGTTAAACATGAGAAGACTGCACATTTAACATTGTAAAGAAGTCAGAATGCATGATACACCGTTGCACCACCCCTTTAAGTCCATGGATTATGGCGGCTCTCGAGTGGAAATCTCACATCTAATACTTCTTCCCAAAATGTATCTTCTGCACTCCTAATCTCTGTGGAAGGTGTACAGTTGCGAATCAAATTAACATTCGCGCCGTAATCGCGTTTCTCCACATTTGATTAAGTTTTTAGACGATCTGTCACTCCCTGAGTCTGCTTTTGCATATTTCATAATTACGATCAGCCACGCAGTTTTTAATTTTTTTAATGAAAACCACACAGCAGGTTAAAAGGGGATCGACTTAAAAACATTTGTTTACAACATGCAGTTGATGGATAAGACATTTAAAAAATACGTACTGAATGCAAATTTGTATTGTTATTTTACAAGAATTGTTCTCGGCACAATGTAATCTTTGTTTTTCCGCACTTGTTTTTAATAGACGCGTGAAGAGACCTTTTCACCTATCTAAACCCTCCTGCGTTTTAAATTCTTTCTTAAGGACTCAGTTCACAGGAGGAAGATTACCAGCGCCTTACGATGAATTCACATTTACGTTTGACAGACGTATTCAAACAAAGACGGAGGCAGCTGTTTACCTGCGATTGTGATTCGCAGCCATCTGTAATGACAAAAACTTCGGCTGTTATCCAAACCGACTCTTAGCTTGGCACAAGACCAACTCATTTCAACTGACGTGTTAGTTTTTCATATTTGTTTGAGGCACAAACGGGATTTTCTGTAATTACAGTGCAAATTATAATTAATCTGCAATTATTCCCAATTATGCTTTTCGTATTTCAAAAATCCTCAAGTATGGATTTCATATCACAACATCTGCATAGCTGACACTGAGTCGACATAAATAACTCATATTTTGTGCAAAAAAAGAGCTAAGACAGTCATTGTTAGCTCTGTATTAAAGCTGACAGTCTTTTGTGATGGTGTGCAAATTACATTTAGGAATCTGGCAGACTCTCAGACTCGGTGCACTTAGTCTTTACATTTTATTAGTATGTGCATTTGCCGGAAATCAAATTCACGACCATTGTGTTGGACTACAGGAAAACTATCTCTTATGCTTTGAACAAACAAACATCGATTGACAAGAACAAAAAAGACATTAATCGCCTTTGATTTTGTTCACACAGGTGCAGCTTATACATTACAACCATGAACTCTACACAAACTACACAGAAGCTGCTAAAAGTCCAAATGGATTGGTGATAGTGTCAATATTTATGAAGGTAAGTACATGCCTATTCATAGTGACATTACAGAAAGTATTTTAGGTTGTATTATTGGACATTTGTTGCACAGGAAGGTGAATACGGATTGACACGAATGCATGTCTAAATCCTTATTGTGATGAATACAAATTATAGCTCGGTTTGAATCTCAATACATTCAATAAATAAATAAATAGTCCAGACACAATCAGCCATGCAATTAGCAGACTGCTGGCAAACTCCCTGTCACTCTGGAAGGATAAGGTTACCAAAGAACTGTTCTCCTCCTTGTTAAATGTCTGTGAAGAGACGCGTTTGGAGAGCTGTTATAGGCCATTACCTTATTCTCCCCCTCAGGCCTGGAGTTCAAGCTAAACTAATTAACCCATTCAACGTCAGTGGCAGGCGCAGTCATCTTTGCCCTGGCTGTGAGCCTGGTGCAGTCACCTCTGCTGTCTGACCATATGGACTGTGCCTAGTTCATGCACTCACTCCATCACTCAGTGCCAAGAATTATGAATCCTTGCCATTAAAACCTAATATAGACCCTCGTGAAATATTCAGATATACTCAGAAGCAAGTCGTCACATTGGAATTATAAGGTTCTGACATTTTGTTGACAATGGCGCTTTTTTAGTATAAAAAAGCTTGCAGCGTTGTGGTTACAAATAGCAGCTGGCAATGACTTCAGAGGCAGCGTTTGTGCACGAAGGCAGCTCAGCTTCATAGTAAACAGAGAGCATCTTTGCAATAACCAGTCACATATTTTAAAACTACAGTACTAACTTCTCGCTAGAAAGAAATGCAATCAAAAGTTATTAAAAGTCAAAAATTGTAATTTACATTTACACAAAACTATGCTCCAACCGGCTTTTCATCCACCATTTTATTTTTTCGAGCTTTATCCTGCTTGACCAATCATCTTCCTCGCATGTTGTTTTGGAAGCGACAGGTCTCGCTACTCGCTTGTCATTGGTTTGCTGTGAAATAGGTGCTTGACGTAGGGCATTTTTTGTCCAAAGTTGAACTTTTTTTAACTTCAATAGACGCTCTGAGCTGCAGAAAAAGACGACGGCGCTGCCGTTTAAAAAAGCGCTCAGGTTTACTCCATAGGCTTAAAATTAAAACTGACACTAGCAGCTTAAAAAAGTAGTCAAATCTGAACACAGCCTTATTCACATGTTTTTATTCTGTGACTTATTTACATTATGTGATGTATTTTTTCTTTACGTTTTTGTACATTTTTGTACATTTTGTTTTATCCACAAAGACTACAACATTTTGGCCAAGTGGTTCTGACTATGGATTAAGAGTGGTTATGGTTTTTGTATTGGATATTTATAGCAAAAAGATAAAGAAATTACTTTTGAGGTATTTTTCATAAGAGACTTTCTTAATGTTCTTGTTCAGGATCATTTCTCATTGGCTCGCTGTTTGTCCCCACCTGTCAATGATGTGACAGAGCAGAAGCACAGTCGCTCCACTCATATTTTTTCCTCTCAGACATGACGCATCCCCAAAGCCCTTTCTGTAAGGTACCACAAGCTGTGTTCTCTGTTATGACGTCACACCTTCAGGAAAGGCTCCCATCTGAGTCTAATAGTATGAATGGAAGTGATACCAAAATGTGCACCATCATTCTAGGGCGAAGCAACAAAATGGAGGAGGTTGAGTGTGAACCACACATTCTCCTTGTGGTATAAACAGCTACATGTAAGAATAAATTTGTTAACAGAAGCAAAAATGTTCCCGGGAAGGCAAAAACATTGATCGGGACGGATAGTAAAAACGAATCTTTTTCATAGCCACATTCTTTTCACACGCTGTGCAGTCGACCCTAATTATTTCTTGGAAGAGAGAGATAATAGCTTGCTGCTGCCTCTGGTTCTTTCGCAGAAAGTCTCGAAAAGATGCGAGGAAGACTTTTAGACCTTCATTTTCACCGTTCTCTCGATGAACAGGTCAAAAGAGAAGTCATTTGTGTTGTAGTCCCAAGGCACATTTCTTTTAATCGCTGAAATTGAAAGTGTTTCAAATTAGCAATGAAAGGAGCGGAGTCAAAGAATAGCTAGATGACTTGTCCTTGTTGGGTCTGTCAACGCTGTCTTACTAATAATTGTTAAAAGCAGCCTCAACTTTTGAACAACTTTATTACCTTAGTGTGTCATAAGTGATTGTTTAACAAGCTGCTGTTTTCGACACATAAATTAAGGTGTTTTCTAGTTTCATTTGTTGTATTTTGTGCATCTGTTCAGTCATCTGTTAAAGTTTAATGCTGTCACCTCAGTTGAGATATTGTTTTCTTGCCAGGTAAATAAAGCTTTGATTGTGAAAACTAAATTATATCTTACACTTCTCAAGAGATGTTTTGTTTCTCCCGTTTCTTTTCTTCTGTCATGTTGTCTTCCTTTCAGAAATCAAGTTGTCACTAATAATCTGTTCTGTTCTCTCAACTCTCTTCCCCTGTCTACGCCTCTATTTCTCTTCTCTCCTATCTATCACTGTCCTTCTCTCTTCGCTCCGCCCTTCCTCCCTTGACACCTGTTCGGTTTCAGATATCTGAGACTTCAAACTCATTTCTGAATCGAATGTTGAACAGAGACACCATCACAAGAATAACATATAAGAGTAAGTAAAACATGAACGATATTGTTGACCGTAATAATTACTGTCTCTAATGAACTCTGTGTTGTCTTTTAATTGAAATGTGATATTAATTATTATGATTATTAATATCACGGTTACTGTCAGTACTGGTATAATGCGAGACCCTTATTTTAATTCAGCAATAAAATTAGGTATCAACGGCAAAAAAAGTTACAGCTAACAACAGCTTATTTTAGGTTGCTCCAGCCAATTCACATGTGCAGTGAAGTTTCTGAAAGATATTTTGCTTTAGGAGACAACAATAAACACATTATGCAAAGCTATGCGCATTTGTATTTGTCTATTAAATGTATTTAATAGACTACTTCGCAAGATGTAAACACTGGTCCGGAAGGACTTTTAATATTACTTTTAAATTTAATATTATTTTTTAATTGTACATATTTAATAAAAAAGAAGATATTTGTTTAACATTTTGATTCGGTTTTAAATGTTCTGTTGATTGTTTTCTGTGTTAAAAACTAAAACAGAAAGTTCTTCTGGAACAGCGTTGTTTACGTCTTCCAAAGTGATCTATACATGCTAGTGATGTAACTATTCACCGTGAGCTGGTTGAAAATTGATTATAGTATGTGACGATTAAGTCGTTTGAGACGTTATAAAAACCGCAGTTCATATTTTGAACAGCAGGGGCCGCTGTTTTTCTGCAAACTTGGTAAACGTGGATATGCTGATATTTCTTAAAAAAGTAAAACTTAGGAAAAGTACAAAGTCTTTGTTTATATTAAAGAGACTTTTGTATTACTCATTTTTTATTTGATTTGGAATTTGTTTGCAATTTAGTTTTGTTATTTGACATAAAATATATTTTTCTTTTACAAAGAATTGTGCAGCATTACAGAAATAATAAAAGGGCAGTTGTTCATCATTCTGTAAAAAAATCGTGATTAAATCGCATCACTAGATCAGAATCGTGAATCGCATCGCGAGCTGAGTGAATCGTTACATCCCTAATACATGCTGTAAACTTGATTTTTGTTATAGTTAAAAACGAAGTGAAATTGTTGTCGTTTAGTTACAGTGGTGTATCCATCATGGCAGAATATGAAAATTAATCACAAGTGAAGGTTTTAATCGCAGGTTCAAGTTTTAATCACTCATTTGTTCAGCCTTGTTTAAAATGTAATGAAGCGAGACGACGAACATTAAAATGAAACCTAAATCAACAACTCCTGGATTAGATTTAACCTCATTGTTACGTCATCTTTATTAGTGCAACACTTCCTTACATTAAGCAAACAACATTTTTGCTAATTGTGTAAGCGCGGCACAAGGTTTCGTCATTGTTCTATACATATCATTTTGTAAATCAAATTCCTACTTAACATCACTGATTGAAAGAACAGTCTGACGGCATGAGACTTCTGTGAGAGCGAGTCGAAGGTGTTGAGTAAAAACCGCATCTGCTTCAGGGAACCACATCTTGGTTTTGGAATATTTTATGGCCTACACTAGAAATGCAGTGTAGTGGAAATCTTCCGTGGCATTTTTCACACCAAAGGGACTTTTGTAAGAAGGCCCTTCATAATTGAATTAATAGGGGTGAGGAAAGTGTGGATGAATAGATAAAACCTTCTGACCCCTGGTGGTTGGTGCATATCCCAGAGGCCTCAGCGGTGCATGAACACAGAGCTCAGGGGCGACTCGACAGTCTTACCGTGGGAGGGCAGAGGAGCGTGGGCTTTGACAGCTGTCAGAACACCCCACCGTGTCTCCACGGCCTCCTGCTCTGTTCCCAGTCGAATCTCTGGAAACACACTAGCAGCCCTCACTTCAGCTCTATGGAGCTAGCGCATGTATTTTTCAAACCTATCCCCTCCTCCACAGCCAAAAGGAATTATTTATGCCACCAAAGCTATCAAAGTTCTGCGCGTTGATGCCGGTGGAATTGCGAACATTCTGGATTTTTCCCAGCCTCAGATAGAGTGGCAATCATTGGGATAGAGGCAGAATAATGAACTATTTCCTCTGGCTGACGTGAGTCAGAACCCATTACTTCAGCGGAAGGCGAGTTCAATATGTCCTGCTCTTCATAAATTCAGCGGCGCATTATCTAATGCAGACCTGCTATTGTGAAGTCAAAATAACACGAGCTGTCACCGGCCGTTCGACAAATCAAAGGCGAAGTGTGAACAGAACACAGAGGTTGGAGCGTCTGCAAGAAAGGATGCTGTAAAATGATCTTTTATCTCTTTTAGTTTTTCTGTTGCTGCTGTAATTTCAAGACTTATTACGTTTTAAAAATGTGCCGGCAAAGTACAAGGTTGGGTTAGGGATTTATTGTGATTACTTAAAGAACAAATCTGTTGCTATAAAATGGCTCTCAAGATAAAAATAATTGAATATATTATGTTCTCTTGTTTGGTGTAGACGATGCATATCTTCTCTCGGGGCTAAACATTGAGGAGGTGTATCCGGAGACGTCGAGTTTTATCACTTATGAAGGATCGATGACAATCCCACCCTGTTACGAGACCGCAACTTGGATTCTGATGAACAAGCCGATATACGTCACAAAGATGCAGGTAAATGAATATGGACTCCGATAACTCTACTGTATAGAGCAAAATGTGTCACTTGACGCAGCAGAAACATCCACAGGTGTGCTGGTGGGTGTCGCGTAATAAATAGGTTTTGGAAACATCTGCTCCCTAGACTGGTTTTGATGCGAGTCTGTTAGGATTGGATTGACTGTGCGATAATTGCCTGACCTGCCATCAGAGAGCCGGAATGAAATCTTTGCTCCTTCCATGTTATTCCACCAGATGCACTCCATGCGGCTGCTGAGTCAGAACCAGCCCTCGCAGATATTCCTGAGCATGAGCGACAACGTGCGCCCGGTACAGCCACTAAACAACCGCTGCATCCGCACCAACATCAATTTCAGCATGCAGGGCAAGGACTGTCCCAACAACAGGGCACAGAAACTGCAGTATCGAGGTCAGTCTCTGTTTCTGTCATATGCTCCGCCTGCTCTGAATTAGAGAGCAAGACAGTACATTAAACTTGAATATGCCTCAAATTCTCAAAGACAACATTGATGCCCAGGCTGAATGGATAAATGTATTACACTGGTCAATGTATAATGAACATGTTAAATAAGGTTATTGAGGAAGAATTAGGGAGCTGAAGATTCAAGTACTTCTATCCAAATTTGGGACTTAAATGACATGCCACTGGCGTTATTAGCAACATGCACCACTACTTGACTTACAGGAATATCGAGTGACTTCATTAAAGAGGTGAATTTTCTTTATTCTCTTCACTTTTTTACACTTTTTACTTGCTTTTTGCGGTGTTTGGTCAGATGTACAGGCAGTAGCTATATGTGTCTATTCAGAAGAAATAATTGCAATACCAAAGTGGATCATAGTTAAAAATAACAGTGTAACACAATGGTTCTCAACTGGTTTTTCCACAACCTAGATTTTACATCAAATGACAAAGTTTACATTTTTTGTAAAATAATTAAGAATTTACACATTCTCTAATGGTAAAATTTGTCATAACTGTTAAACGACACCTTGCTAAAAAAAAAAACTATAGAAACCCAGTAGAAACCATCACAGAAATTCTAATGTTTTTGGTTCCTAGAACGTTCTGGGAACTAGTAACTAATATTTTATTTTGTAAGGAAAGCTTCCCTGGATAACCAAAACAAACCTTTAAATAAACCTAAAACACTTTAAATGCATATAAAACAACATAAGTGTGGTGTACCATGTCAAACAAACATGGGTTCAAAAGTTATATTAGTTTTAACCATATTACCAGATTGCACAAACTTAACATTTGATTGGCTGCATTGTCTCTGACATCAACAACAAACGATATGACAATATTTCTCGCTTTGAATAGGCGGTAATATTTTGTAAATATTTCTTATTTATTTGAAATACAGGTGTACATGAAGATATATGTTTAGCTTTTCAATATTTACATTTAAAGGGCAAGGTCAAGGCATCCTGACTGAAAATGGTTTTCTTCTTGAAGAATAATGCAGTCGGTGTTATAATACCACGTATCATTTTACTTCCAAGCGGTAGAATGGAGTGATTGGGTGTTGACTTTTTTTAAGCTCTTTTGGTTCACGTGCATTCGAGAGATGACGGAAGCTAGACATCAACGTTAATAGCATTGTCAGTATGGATATTTCTCTTAAACAAATGCATCGATTCGCTTCAGAAGACCTTTGTTAAGACCATGGAGCCGTGTTGAGCAGTTCTTTGATCGATGGATGCACTTTTTGGAGCTTCAAAAAATCAACACCAGTTCACTCCCATTCTACCGCTTGGAAGTAAAATGATACGTGGTATTATAACTTCGATTGCATTATTCTTCAAGAAGAAAACCATTTTCAGTCAGGATGCCTTGAGGGTGAGTAAAACATGGGGGAAATTTTGATTTGGTAGTAAAGTATCCCTTTTAAAATGTAGCTTTTAGAAGTGTTTTTTTGGGTCATTGTCTACCAGTTGACAACCACTGATGTAACAAACAGAATAATATTGAGGGGTTAAAGGTTATTAAAAGGGAGAAAGGGGAAAAAAGGTGTTAAAATGGAAGAAAGAAATACATTGTAGCGCAAGTAACTAAAACATCTACACCAAAACTGATACAGTTTGCATTTTGCAAACAAACAAGAGAGAGTGCATACAAATAAACAAGCATATTTATATTCATTATTACTTACAAGCAAATATTTAGCCTCAAAACATCTGTACACTGAGAAACAGTTTTATATAGAGTAGTATATTACACGCTTCAGATAATTACTGAAAAGCTCATCTTAAATGTGCATTTCTTGTCTACAGGGCTTAAAGTTTTAAGGCACCGTGCCGGATGTCTGGCTTGCGGCGTTTGACAGCGGAAAAAAAAGATTTACTTTTAAAAAGTTAATTGATATCAGTTCGAGTTCATAAGTTCGCCTACCAATGGTATGAGAGGAACACAGCTACCATTCGCAACCAAACAAACATTACTGGCCAATCAGAATTAAAATGGGGTGGGTCTTGGTTGCCGGAGTGGAGACGCCACGTTGGAGAGTACGTTAGCAAGCGAACAGTTGGCAGGATGGAGAGTACGTTTATAAAGCCTAAGCGGGGGGCAGCTTTTAAGTCCATCATGACAAATATGACATACACAAATTGGAGACTGTGACTTAATGATCGATAACTTTGTGTTGTTTCGGCAAATCATCTAATCAGACCTCCGCTTCCATTTCTGTGCGTCACAAACACGCGCATATGCGCGCGCGCGCTAACTGCAATTGAGATATCAAGGATCGCTTTCTGAAGCGTCTTAATTATTTTCAAACTTTTTCACAGCTTTTTGCACCTCTCTTACAGAGTTAAGTCATAAACATGGTCGTTTTTATCTATGTGGTTGATATGACTCAAACAAATGAAAAGAGAAGCACTCACTGCTGACTCCATAACCTTTGTAGCTTTGATAGGAATTTATATTGTTTTTTCGTTTCACAGTTTGTAGTGCAAAATTTGCCAATAGGAGTTTAAAAATGGAAAAATAAATCTGCCCCCACTAATTATTATTAAAAAAACGAGCTCAAAAAGGTCATCACTTTTGCTTTTTTCACCTGCTTTGACCAACTGTGATCTCATTACTATGTGTTGTGGATGTGACTTGTGCCATATCATCACCATTAATACCTATGAAACGAATGATTAAATTACTACTAGAGCACAAAATAGTTTAGTAGAGTACAAAATGAATCATAGATGTGGTCAGTTTATTTTGCTCTCAAAATGCCACCCTCGATAGGCCAAAAAATGTGAGTCTTTTTTGTTTTCTTTTTAAAACGTAGGATTTTTATTATGATGAATTTGGTATGTTAAGCTATGTTTTTACATACCATAATTGCATAAAACTGTGGTTTTGTGGGTTATAATTATGCCCCCACTTCTTTCGAGTCATTCTGTGGTCCATACACACATGGCATACCATCAAAGTTTAAGAAACGTCTGTCTGAGTGAGACACTCAAAAGTGGCATGTTACTAGTTAGTTTCAAGGGAAATAATGTTCAAATAAAAATTTTTTGACAAATAACTCTGCGTATGTGTGTCTCGCAACCCCGCAAAAAGAAAGTTCAGGCTCAGGATTTTTTTTTGCTTTAACCCCTGTGTGCTTCTTTAACAGTCTTAGTAAAGAAGCAGGTCGCTCTCTCAGACATGACCAGATTGAGATGCACACAATATGTTAATGCGTCTCCTGTGATGCTGTTTGCAAACTGTTTTAGCCCTGTAGCACTCCAGGATCATGGACAAAAGAACTTATATTATCTAGCTTGCTCTTATCGCAGAATTTCATTATGGGGTTTTACTTGAACTGACGGATCGAACTCGGTGCAGCACTCGTTCGAGAGGTTGAATTTACCGTCCCAGAGGGGGTGAATGAGCCATTCGAAACCATTTCCTTCCTTTATTATAATAAACTTGTTAAAAGATATAAATATCTTGGGGGTGAAGGAACAGAACGAAGCATTTAATTAGCGTTAGTTAGGCATCTGAGGTCATGTGTCTTAAGCTAGGCGATGTATCCTTTGTAAAAACCAGCACAGTGAGGTGTCTGCAGGCTAATTGAATGTTAAAATGTAGCTTGGGGTCATGAAACTAAAACTGTTGAAACTTCAACAATGAACTGTTGTTCAGTGCTGCATTTAAAGCGCTAGTTTATGCATAAATAAACATTCTGTCATTGTTTTTTCCCTCTTATGTTGCTTCAACATTTGCGCTGCTTTTTTTTCAGTGTAGCTTTGTGAAAGAAATAGGCTTTTTTTCCTGGACATGAATGTGGTCTAGGCGCACATTTCAGCAGGGAAGAACTTCAATTTTGGTCTCTTTCTTTCACACGGCTAACGTATGGCTTCAGAAGAACTGGATTATAGCACAGTCGTGGACCTTAATGGTGCTTTTACTGTGTATTTTTGGTATTTTGGAGCTCGTAAGATCCAAACTGCTGTTGTATATCAAGAGCTAGGTGTTGCTTTTGTGTTCCACTAAGGAATGACAGCATATGGGCTGTGTGCCATCATAAAAGGTGCACTCCTGAGAGCCAATCAGATTTCAGTTTAGTGCTAATGTAAGGATTAGATTAATAGTGTGTTAAAGGGGTAGTTTACTCAACAACAACAAAAAACATTTATTCACCCTCACATCATTGAAAACTTGTATGACTCTTTATGTGGAACACAAAAGATATTTTGAGAAATGTCTTCGTGGTTTTGTTTCAATGTTGTTTAGTTACCAATGTTCTTCAAAATATCTTCTGTGTTCTTCAGAAGAAAGTCATACAGGAGTGATATGAGGGTGAATAAGTGATGAAAGAATTTTCATGTTTTTAGTTCATTTTACCTTCAAGGGCTTATACACTGAATATGTTTCATACATACCAAGGATCATAATCATCTTATTTTTCCCTTCACAGTGAATGAGTGGCTGCTGAAATAAAGCCAGGATACGGATCAGCCCAAGAACACTAAACACAAGAAAAAGAATGATGGGAAATGCTGATGGGGCAGTCAAGACTGACATATATCCTGCCAGATAGTCATGACGTTGTAAAGAATAAAGTAACCCCAGGAGAGACTGCACCGTTGGCAAAGAGATCCAATTTCATACATCCAATCAAAACTAGTGACATATAGTTATAACAACTACTCAAATGTTTTGATACCTTTTTTGGGAAGAAAACAATTAAAAAAACAACATGTATTTCATAGCCTCTCCACAAATGGAACTGGATGTTTTTAGCCTTTGTACATATGGATAACTTGCTACAAATCTGGAACAAAGGGACAGGACATTGCACCCTAAACAGCGACATCCTCAAAGCATCACTGCGTTCTTAATCTTTCTGTGGGGGAGAGACCGCCGACACCATCATAGAGAAGAATGTGGGGTGATACTGTCTGTGATACAATGAGTGTCTTGGCCTTGTAAATAGAATTATTCATGCTGAAAACGAATGTGTAAAGATACAAATAAACATTTAAAAAAATAATATCAGAGGGAAAATAAATGAAAAAAGTTGAATATTTTACGCTTGGCGCACTTTGAATTTCCGGAGAAGAGCTGATGCCTTTTTTTTGTTTCATTGTTTACAATGGTCATACACTGTGTTTGATTAATGTTATCGGCCCAATAAATGTGTTTGGAAAGTTCACTTTTGTAAATATTTTCAATGTCTTTGTCTTTGTTTTGGGATGCTCATTTTAGCCTAGCTTTCTTTTTTTGCATAATATATTTTATTGTGTGGATAACCTACGAGCTACTTTTATTTTGATTTGCTCTGAAACGCATTGAATTGTGGTATTGGTCTAAGTGCAAAAAAGCAGATTTCTAATGGCAGCGTTTAATGAGATGAAAGAAGCGTTGCAGCATTCTCTCGTGTTGATTTGCTGTGGACTTACTTGCCTTAAGCAGATGGAGGCAGAATTGATCCCCCACCTTTTGTTTTAATTATATCTCAATCAATGAAGCATGCCTCTTGTTTTAACCCTGGTGTGAGGAAAAACACAGCCTGCGAGTCTGGTATTTTATCTCCCTACCTTACAGATGGCTAATAAAAAGATAAGGACAGGCAGAAAGTTTCAACAGCTCGAGCTCATGGTTATTGTGGCCATTTTTCAATCAAGCCCGCAGTGGAAGAAACATAATTGAACCTTTTGATAGATAAATACTCCCAGTGTTTCACTCCTGACAAATAATCACCCCGGGGCCTCCAAACACCTGTGATACAGTATATCTCGGTGGAGCAGACTCACTTTTTCTGCGTGTGATACCTGTTCCTGCCAAGGACTATAAATATCATAAAACTGGATGCGAGGCGCTCAGATGTTCAGAGGATATTAATAATATTCCATTAATAAGGCAATGAAAAGGTCTTGGGTTTTTAAGCGTAACAGCTGCTGTGTGAAATGGTATTAAAAAGTCCGTAGAGAAACAGATGCTCAAAGGGTCAGAGGACACCTAGGAACATCTATAACAACCCATAATAACATTTTTTTGTTGTTGACGGCTGTCATTTTCAAAGACTTCAGGCCTCTCCTTGGGTATAATTTGGATGACTATAAACGAGTATAACCTGTCAATTCTTCTCATCCAGTCCTGTGTGTTGTTTTAACAGTGGAACGGTAAATCTGGTCAAAAACACAATGTAAAGGTTATGTTTTATTTTATTTTGCATAAAGAAAATACTGTAAAACCTAGCAATGTGGCATTAAATAAATAAACAATTGAACCCAATTTTTTTATTACGTGAATTACATTATTTAAAATAATGCTTTTCGACGGTTTCAGCAGAAACAACGTAAACAAATGTTATGTGGCCCAAACTTAATTTCCGGTAGACCTTCGCAAAGAATCAATAACTGTTGAGTAGTTTTATTTTAATACAATTAATATACAATAAAATATCAATATAAATTAACATGAATATACTGTAATTGTTCTATTATAACCAAACACAGACCGGAAGTTAACTTCGGGCCAAGCGTGTGCGTCCGATGATACCATCTATACATGGCTTGTATTTCATTTTAAAATGGTATTCGATTCATGGTAGTAATTGTTGTGGTCTTATTTTTTAAAAGTAACTTCTAATGCGACTGACCCTCACAATCCATAAACTCTTGTGATTCTATATATAAATCATATTTTTTCTCATTTTAGTAGACACCCGCACCTGCAGTACAAGCTGTCAGTCCTTTGTGATTCTCACGGCCTTCACTGTATGAATCTTATCGGCCTTTGTGAGAATGTTTTCGCTCATAGTTGTTGTTTGGCTTGACACACTTCTGCCTCCTCTGTAATCCAATAAAAACAGATACACCATGGGTCAATATAGCCACACTAATGCACCCTCCTAAATACACCACACAGTTACCCTGAAAATCACATTGTGGTAACTTGAGGTGACAAGAAAAGTGTGGCCCTCGACAGCTTCATGGACATTTCCCCCACTTTTCCTGTTTTATTAAATCATGCTTCAGAAAGGTCAAACACAGATTAAACTTCAGCTGTGTGCTTGTGATCTGTTGTTTTAGTAGCTTCTGACCTTTATTTAGCTGTAACATCTCTTTCAACAACAATCCACCTCCAAACTACATGAGTTTTACAACTGAAATATTAAACGGGGTTAGAATTGAACTAAAGCTCGTGGCAAAAATGTCCCAGATATTTATGTGGAGTAAAATAAGCGTGTCTCAATCCGTTCCCTTCAGTATTTGACACTGGCCAGGGAGACATTTCTAGGGCGTTTCATTGTCGAAATCAATCATGAACACTAAAACGTATACCACCTCAAAATTCCCAGACAAAAGAATGAGAATTAGTCAGCCCAACACAATCTCACGGGAGTTCGTAACTATTTTACGATTCTTATACATCTTGTAAATATGATTTGCTTTTGCGCCAGTGATGGTTGGGTTTAGGGGTGTGGTTAGGGGAGGGGCTTCAGCATTTTTTCAAAGAATCATACATTTTTGTACGAATTCACATGAATTAGCTATACTGTAAAAAAGTCAGGAATTCCCGTGATGTGGTCATGTCTTTCAAGTTGTCAGAACACAAGCACGTGTGTAAGGCTTATTTTCTGTCTTGTTTCGAAAGAGATTTGTTTGATGACCTTCAGTTTGTAATGTGCATGAAAGAAGGATACTGTAACGTTACAAAATTATGTTTTACCAAAAGTTAGAGCTATAAGATCAAAACCCTCCTCCTTAATATGTATGTATGTATGTTAATAAATGTCTTTTTTGCGAGTTTTTAGAACATTTAATTTCTGAATGTTATAATATATGTACAGTATCTGTTTTTCTTAATAAAAATGCAAGACAAGCGCCCATTTCATAATCACCCTGTACTTTTTACACCCAAGGCAGGATTCACTACGTCATGTTATAATATAAATAGCAGCTTCATTTTAATCTGCAACCTGATAATCGTGCCACAGAGTCATTTGGGCCTTTGCTTGCCCTAATTCGTGAATACAGTATACAGAATCACATCAGTATACTAGCGATTGGAATGAGACACAGCATGTTTGGTTATAACTCTAATAACTGTTGTACAGTATTATTCTTACTCTTTCTGCGTTTTATGAGTCAACAGATGGAATGCTCTTGCCAAGAAATCTTTTACAGGAACATGGCTACACATTTATTTATCCTGTTTACTAGGGTTTTCCTTTATTTTAACATCCAAACAGAGCTCAGAATGTATGTTCTCCTGTTTATCTTCCAACATATAGAGAAACTATCCAGCTCCACCCACTTACATCCCTCTCTTTGTTTGTCTCATTATTTTACCCAGACTGCACTGCTTTAGCCAAAGCACTCAACACAAACTGCGTCTATTCAGAGATGTAGTGGGTAGAGTCGTCTCCAGGCTGATTTTCTTAAAGTTAATTCCCGGGCATTACATCCGAGAGCTTTGTTGTCTTTCCTATTTTGTAGACGATCGCTCGTAGGGGTCTTAACAGAAGCAGCAATTCCTTTTCGAGTGTGACGCAAATCGAGAAGAATAAAGCGGTTGTCATACGCTTCAACAAATTGGATGCCACGTGATGTAAAAGAGGTCAATGGTGAGAGTCATCACAGTTCTGCATTTATCCCAAAATATAACGTGCCAGTACCCCTTAAAACATCAAATACTGCATCTAACAAGTTGGCAACCTGGATTAATGATCCGGGATGGGGGGGCTATTATTCTACCTCACCGACCGTTTCAGCGCACGCCAGGCTGAATGATAATATTTCATCCCTCAGTCTCTTTAAATCCAATTAGCTGAAAGAAAGTGCTTTGTGGCACCACGCCGCATCAATTATTCATTCCAGTTTTTACACCCAATCCATGCGGATTCCTGCGCATATTAAACAGAGGGAAAGCAGCAGCCCTGCCAGATGTGCTGATCCTGGTCATTTTCATCCGGTGCCTCTCCAGAGACACGAAAGCCCATGGTGCTAGCTCACACATACAAACATAAACACCGACTGCCCAGTACATTTATAATGCCAACATACAGTGCATATCGGAACTATGCTACGGAGTTGGAAAAGGGAGTGTGATCGGAGAAGTGGGGTTGAAATCTACCTTTGCTTTAAATAGGATAAAAATCAAATTAATAAAATCTGTTTGTTAAAAATGTATACATTTCCCCTTGCAGAAGACATGTGAATGTTACATGTGCAAAATCAGTGACATTCACGTTGGTCACGTGTGATTATACATTAAAAACATGTGAATTCATTTTTTTCTGTAAGGGCTGTGCTGTTGTCATTCTTAGTTCATTTCTTTGGTAGATTTTTGTACAGTTTTTACTTCTGTAAATGAGTAATGTCTATAAAAGGGTATTGCAGAGTAACAAACCTGTGCACTTAACAACATAAAATGAATTTCCTAGACATTACATTTACTTTTATATATTTTATAATGAGATAAACGAATACCTGATGTTTGTGTTGGCTTTTTTGCTTTCAAAAGTTGTCGATAACTGAAAGATGATGTCAAGGAAGTGGCTCATGATAGGACAGAATCTGATTTGAGGAACAAAATGTAAATGAGGACATTTGATGGTTGAATACTGTATAGATCACAACAACATTGCTAAAAAGTGTTTTTCTCTTAACATTTTAATAAAAAAATAGGCACAAAAACAATTTGTGGTAATTTGCTAGTTATTAGTTTATCATTTAAAAATGAACAGCATATTTGTCAGACCACATGACAAAACTGTCAACATCCACTCAAAAACAACAGAAATGACTCATTTAAATAACTGTAAATATATAACTATTTAATAAAAAACATGTTTTTAATAATTAAATGTTTGTCTTTAAATTGTTTTGGATAAAACATCAAAGACGTTTAAATCATAAAAAAATTCTGAATAGCAGGAATGAATAGAAATGTGTAGACCACTTTGGACAACGTGGTCCAACGCTGGTCCAGAAGAACTTCCGGTTTCAATTTTACACTACACAAGCGTTTGAACAAAACACAACCAACAGAACAGTTAGAACCAAATAAAAATGTTTAAAGAATATCTTAAAGACTTAATTAAATATGTAAGATTAATAAAATGAAATGTTAAATGCATCTGGAACAGTGTTTACATCTTGTGAAGTGGTATATAGTCAAAATCTCTAAATGACATCTACTTAAAAAAATATCCCATGTTTGTGATAATAAACTATTCCCTGGAATGTCACAGGCCACAGATGAACTCACTGTTAAAAGTGCATTGCACACGACTCAAAGAGAGTGTGTACGGAGCTCAGCAGCATCGCTCTTAAGATGAATCTGCCTCCAGGAAATGAGCAACCTTTGCCCAGACAGCCAGATGAAAAAGTTGCATTGCAGAGGGTGGGAGGCCGAAACATGTCACTTTTGCCTAATTGGCTTTTCGCTCCTGCCAACTGCCCCACTTCCAGTCTCACTGGGAAGTTCATCTAGTAGACTGCGAGGTTAGAGCTCACAGGACAACTCCATTTACAGTGTAGGTGATAGTCACACAGATACGTGGTCATATCTGCCCAGCATGCACATGTAGAAAGTGATCTTATTGCCCTTATTACAAATACATAGAGACATCGGCATACAGTATAGTTTGCCTTTACTTTTCATTTAATGTTTTTTTTTTCTGTAGCAAACCATTTAAGGCCTAAAATATTACTTAAAAGCAGGTGCAAATGCATAGCCAATGTGTTCACATAGCTTTCTTGTTTAGTGTTGTGACAGCATGTAGAGATGTGCAATGCGTGATATGATTTTTAATTTGATTTTGTGCAAAGATGAGATGAGAAAATTGACCAGAAAAGCAGACATGTTAGTACAGCATATCTACTATGGCGCCCCTTGTGGTAAAGCTAAAAATGTAATGCTACTTTTATATTATGCAAAACTAAACATTTACAGTACAAATACAAGAATTACAGCAATAAAATGTGAAGTTTAAGGAGACTTAAATAACATTTAAAAAAGGCAACATAAAATCCCTTGAAGTAAACACATAACTAATCATTTTTCAAACTGATGGAGTAAATGGAATAAAAACATTTTTCTTGAAAGTTGAAAAGTGTATACTAAATTACTGAACTTGTTATTCCAGAAGCGTACAGTACACAAGCAGGTAAAGAAATCTGAGATTTTTTGTTTGACATGTAAAGACTTGGTCTTTACAACCTAGACTTATGTTGTGTTAAACATTACTTTCTGATGTTACGTATGCAACAACCTGTCAAACCGTAAAGTTACATTAAGTTAACGTTTGATTAAGTTTGGCTAAAAAGTTGCTTGAATTTAAATGATATTAACTGACTTAAAAAGTGTAGTTGAACCAATTTCAACTTTATTTTATAAGTTGTATAATATGCAACTGGATTTTTTAAGTTAATATAATATAAATTCAAGTGACTCGTAAAGCTAATTTTAAACTAAGGTTTTAAGTTGAAATAGGTGGACTTTTTTACAGTATGCAAAACATTAAGTAGAGTACATTTGTTTTTAATTTGGTAAAACTGTTTTCAGAGCATAGCATTGTGGGATAACATAGGCAGCAAAAACTGACCAGATGAAGTCATCTTAGACAGGACGTTATGCAATTCATAACATTCAAACTCATCCAAACTGGATTCTTTGTGCTTCCTCGTCTGTACACTGCCTACAAAGACTTTCTTGTTTTTTTCAAGTCTTTATCACTTCAAACTCTTTGAACAGATGAAACAAACCCCACTTCCACCTTGTTTCGCCTCTAATAAATTTGTTAAAACGAACATGTGAGTGAACAACACAAACATGTCTGTGCTGATATTATGACTGACAGATGTGGGATGGAAAAGAAATAAGAGGTGTCTCTGTAGACAAATATGTTTATTAGATCAATCTTTTGACTTTATTACAATATGCCTATATCACATGAATAAGGATGACACTGTCGAACCGATTCTGATTTTTGAGGGGGGTCATCACAAAAGAGACCTGGAACAGGAAGTCGATCCTGCTGCTCGTAATGTCACTGTGCCCTTGAACACCATTAGATGATTCTGAACTCAAACCTCTCTCACACAGGGCAGCTGTGTGTGTCCAGGTAGAAATCCTCAGATTAGAGGTGCAAACAATGGGAAATAAAGACCTCTAACACTAAGGGCGTGTTACACAGTACGTGAGGTCTTAAAGGTGGTGTGATGTACTGGTTAAAGCTCATGGCTGTTAAATGGAAGGCTGGTTGATCCCTGCGAGGAGGGAGATGTCTATTTTGCCTTTGATTCAATGCCGGGATGCTCCGCTGTCAATGTGATTTATGTTTCCTTGACACATACATATTTATTGTCTACATAGAAACTAACAGATTCATATGAAGTCTGAACCTCAAATGTTACATTTCCTCCTGGACTCATTTTATGCACAAGCAATAACATTAGTTTACAGTTAAAACATGAGCGTATTCATCAAACCCATGAAACCTTGAAACTGCTGAACTTATTCTAATCACAAATACAGTGTTGTTGAATTGCAGAGGTGTGTTTGGATGGTTGTTACAATTTCTTAATACATTCCCATTACTAGTGTCTCTGGTGCTTCTTGAGAGTTCTCTCACCTCCGAGATGCAGAAATGTAAATGCTTATTTACGACCTTGATCTTAAAATATGTGCTATAATAAACACTAATAAGATTCATGTCTGGAGAAAGTAGCTGTCTTGGAGACGGTTGCCTAGCAACACAGCAGAGTAACAAGAGAGCTACACGTAAGCGAGTAGCACAATCGTTAAAACAAGATATTTTCATCGCCGTTTTTTATTTATTTTCTTTCCTCGGTTTCTTTCCGTTGTGTCAGAACTACACGTTTGCTACATCTGTTGCTTAGTGCACTCATAAACGGGCCTTCTATTCTGAAGTGTAACCGTTTATAGTAATCTAGATGATGAATTAATTGGTGTAGATTCATAAGTAAACGTATAGCGTAGACTTTGAAATAATATTTATGCAGAGTGCATTAGCTTCATTTAATTAAATGTGCGGCGTGTGCACAATTAAACAGACAAGGCAATATTTGTAGAAGCGAACGGGGCTCATTATTCACGAAACGCGCATAGAATGATCTATTCTTAATTATTGAGAGTGCATCACTTCACAGAGCAATAAGTTCATGCCCCCCAGGAGTGAATTGTTATTCAAACCAAAAGGGCAAGCTTTGACACCCTACCTGATAAACTAATGAGGCCTTAAGCATTGGTTTGTGAATAATACTGTAATCCAAGTGTTAGCAAAAGAAGCTTAAAGGCAGAGCCCTCTGTTTTCAGAACAAATCTCAGATTGACCCCATGCAGGAATTAAGCAGCTGTAAATCCAGAAAAATCTCTTTGACGCCACCCCCTCATTAGAGTTATATTGTGTCCATCTAGCCCAAGAGATAAATTATCTTATCAAATGGTAGTATTTCAACTTTAATTCATGTATGTTAACTATTTACTGTGTACCTCTATGCTTGGGATTTCTACCTGCACACACACAGAGGGGAGGGGTCAAATGAGTCATGCATGGCAATCCTGAAGGAGAACGATTTAAACCTTGGGTGCTTCTCAGTTCTTATTTGTGCATCCTCGTTTCCTTTCCTCGCGTCTTAGCTCCACCCCTTGGGGATGCGAGGGAAGGGAGCAAGGAAAAGATGCGAGGACGGAGGAATTAAATCAAGTGAAATGGTCTTTAGCGCCACTTCAAAGCGCCGTCGATTACTGATGACTGTCCGTGTTGCACATTGAAAAGTTAAATAAAGTTAAATACATACTTTAGGCAGATGTCATCATCCGCACTGCAACAAAATAAGTCAAAAACATGCTTAAGTGGTCAGAAATGATATGTGAAATATATGTTATACATAAATGAACTATATTAATAAAATAACGCATTCAAAAATCACTTACAAAACCTTAGAATAAGGGTATAGCCATACAAAGATCTCTTTAAAATCTCAATAATTTTCCTAGACATCAATGAGATTAAGGGAACAAATGGAAAGTCTCATGTGTCTCAGATATTTCTCCTCAGAGAAATGCCTAGAAATCTCGCATATGTCTCCAATGCAGTTTCAGAAGTCTGCAATGTCACAAACTGAACTCAAACTGACCAAGTCTGCTACCAAAAATACACTTTTAAGGATTTCAATATGAACTCAAACATTATACAAAATGTATCCAAATCTACATTCATTTTACAGCTTCATAGTATATTTGAACAATCATCTTATTTGTTTCCATTTTTGTTTTTCCCAAGCAATTTCAGGAGAAACATCTAAATTGATACTAATATAAAACAAAACTGAGAACTCCATGAATTCTCCTGAGCAATAAAAGAGCAACTTGTACTCTGGTTATATACATTTGTTTAGGTTTTGCAGTTTCTATTCTGCTATACAGCTGCGCATGTGAAGTCTCACTATTTATAGTAAAGTACAGTATATCCCCCTTCAGCCCAGCGAAGAGTCAGGGATGTTTTAGAGCTTTGGTCTGTGTCAATGAAAGTTTTATTCTGCAAATAGAGACTAAGCCTTATGTGACGCTTAGGTAATTTGACTTTTCAATGAAGGTCGGTTCAGATCTATGTCTGCATCTACTGTTTTATACTTGAAATTCACTCTGTTTGTGTTCGAGCCCACAGCGATTCTGCTCTTATTTTGACTAGTACTACTATACTAAAACTTAAAAAAGATGCATTTAAACAAACGTCTATTGCCATTTTGGCCTGTGGTTGAACAATGTTTGTCCTCTCTGTCTAATTCTCTAAAGTCATACACATTTACTTAGATGCGACTCACCTGGATAATCTGGCCTGTGTTTAATCCACATGCATAATCCCCCTGCCGCCCATTAGAATATTGACACCGGGCACAATAGGTAAAGCGCCTCTTCACGAGATTGGGCTGGAAGAAGTGAGGTGAGACTAATGAATGGGGACATGATTGAGGACATCTGAACGGTCAATTTGAGGGAGGATTTTAAGTTGCGCCATCAATGTCACGCTTGTTTAGATCCCACTGCTGCGCACAACTGCACTTTCGCTGTCTTCATCTCAGGTGATGACAGGAAATGAAGGCTGTGAAATGGCACAGTGGCGCAGGGGAAACAAAGTTCACGGAGAACCTGTTCCAGGAGTGCTGTTTACTGTACTATCTGCTGTAGTTGCATAACAAATGTTGTTTTCTCCAGTTTTAGCATGCTCTGAAAGTCATGGGGGCAGGGGGTTAGTGACACGCCCCAATGTTTAGAAGGGAGTGAACGGTCAACCCATGCCCTCTACCCGGCAGCCCACCCCATCACGCTTGTTTGTTTTCAATCGACATTGACAGTGTAAGATGCAGGTACATTAAGTATTGAACATTTAAAGGGTTATTTTTATTTAACTCAAGAGCTGGTGATGTTAAACTTTTATTAAAGGGTTCAAACACATTTTGGATATCATACATGCTTTAGAAAACAAATTCAAGGCAGCGAAATAATGCAAATAGCAATTAGATGCTATTTACGGGAAATTAAGGGGAAAAAGTATATTTTATAGCAATACATGATATATAGTCGTGGCCTAATGGTTAGAGAGTCGGACTCGTGACCAGAAGGTTGCCGGTTCGATCCTCAGGGCCGGGGGGTAACGACTGAGGTGCCCTTGAGCAAGGCACCTTACCTTTACCTTACGCCATTGATAGCTGCCCACTGCTCCGGGTGTACGTGTGTTCACCACTTGCTGTGCGTGTGTTCACTACTCTCTGGATGGGTTAAATGCAGAGGTCACATTTCGGGTATGGGTCACCATATCTGACTAATAGGTCACTTTCACTTCACTTCACTTCTGCAAAAAGCGTATTCGACTGGAGTCACTGTCACTCGTTTAGATTTTTCTGTGTTTTTCCCTTTTTTAAGCAATTATTAACACGCAAGTGGAGACAGAGTTTGTAACATTGTTGCTTTAACAACAAAATTTTAAAAGGGTGCTAAATTGTTTACAAAATTATCACAGAATTACCAGTATCAATAATCATGGTTTTTAATGGTTAACACTACCAGTACATTGTGACCTATGCAGACACGCACTAAACACTCAATCCAACAAAATCTATTGTGCATATTTCTGAAAAGTCTAAAAAACTTTTCAACAGAATTCAAAAGATGAAGAAGAACAGAGATGTGGCATCCAGCAGTCTTTTCCTTCAACCTCATGTTGTTCTTACACTAATGTTATTTGGCCTTTAAAGTCTTAAGTCAGCAAAAAGGAGTTCCAGAGCACCCGCACACTTTTCCAACTGATAAATATTAATTAACTGTTGAGTAAATGCCAGTTTCCAGGCTATTTTTCAAAGGCCAGACATTTTCCTCAGGTATCTGATAAATATTCAGGCCTGACTTATACAGCATAGTTCATTCATAAGGACGGGGTTGGTCAGAGCTCCATGTCTGGCCAGTTGTGATATTATAATAGGGTTTTCAATGCTGCTACCAATTTACCTGACAGAAATGAAACCTTGCGCACCCTCCCCTCTAACCTATTCCTGTCTCAGTCCGTGAAACACACCAGAAAATGCCAGAATTTGTATCATCTTTTTCATTCAAGCGATTTCCTTTCTCTAAATATACAGGTGCATGTGAATTGAATATTAATAATTGAATAAGCTAATCAAAAAATGACTTGATCTCCAGCAGACACACCTCCTTGAGTCTCTGCGGACCACCCTTATAAACAAGACTCCAAGACACTTCAACCAACTAATTGATGCACTAACAAAGCAACCTTCCCAACTCTTTATTTTCCCCTATCTGTTGTTCATTGTTGCTTTCTCGATGTTTACATGTCTGGGGAAATCCAATTAAAAAGTAGCCAGGGGCAATAAGGGCATTGTGTCGTACATACAACCAATATTTCACATGCAGTTCTGCTCTGAACATTTACCTTCATAAGCTCACAGATCAAATGCTTATTCAATGGGCTTGTACTGTTTATCTCTTTAAGGGCCTCGTCTGATTTAACAAATGAAAGCAGTATGGATTTCTCCCATTGGACACAAATCTATTAAACATGCCCTAAAAGAGTTCAGTAGCGTGTCATGTGGACATTCATGTTTATCGTGTGTGCGTGCACGCCAACAATACACAGCTGTGACTCAGATTTATTAGGCAAAAGTTGAAGAATATTCAAGATATATATTTAAGTATACATTCCCTGGGAATCGAACCCATATTTACTCTTCACTATTTCTTTATTATTGATTCTTCAAATGAGATTCTGGTTGTTCGCACATTATACTGCTTAACAAATAGATGCAAGTTGGTTAATTTGTCTGACCAGTTCCATTGCGTTCAGGCTCATTGTCAATGCATACACTGCTTTAAGCCACTATGTGCTTTGATGTAGGAATCCGCTTTAATAATACAACAGCCCTGACTGGGTATTGAACATGTTTTATTCATTATCTTATCTTATTATAAGGACACTTCCAGCAAGTTATGTAAGTGACATCACAGAGACATTTTTTCTGGACGTCTGTTAAGTGGCTTTATCTTGTTACCAGAAATATGCTGGACAATGAGCAGTGTAGTGTGGAGTGATGGTGAAGATACGACGAAGAACCTCTGAGAGGAAGATGATATAGAGATCTAATACTTACACCACCCACAACTCATAAGCTGGCGGTGAATGTGATTATGTGCAAAAAAAGACCCATAAACGCACACCTATTGAAACTGAAATTGTAGTATCTGCGATACGTCTAAAAAGCTCAATTTAACCAAATTTAACCAAATTTAACAAAACTTTGATAGTTACAGCTGCTTTCATTATAAGATTGAAGGTGCAAAAGTTTTTTTCTCAAACTTCAAAAAACTCAAAAGTTTAATATTTGATGGAATACCGGATTTAAAATAGAAAATTTCGTACTCCAGACAAACAAAAATGTGATTCATCCGAATGTGTCGCATTCAACCTTACGTCAGCCATCAATGAATTTGTTATTTTATTAGTCACCTAATTTGCTGTCTTACGGTGGTTGGCTCTCACAGCTACCCATGAAGTCCTCTGGGACAAAAAGTATGACTGCTGGAGAAAAATTATTCCTTTATTGAATGTTTTAGTGCTCCTGGGAGATGTTTTGGAGTGAATTTTCTCTAACCTTTGTGAAAGAAAAAACCTTTGGATTTTACAAAGGGAATTATTCAATCCGTTCAGAGTCTCTTCTTACAAAGTATGTTTGTACACATATGTGAGAGAGAAAAATGGAGAGAATGTGGGGGAAAACAGAGGGAGAGGAGGATGGGAGGACAGCTAAAATAAATGGTATAAAATATACAGGAGAAAAGGAAGCACCCTCTATCTTTCATTTCCTTCCTGTTGTTTTAAGGGAGCAGGGAGAAATGGAGGCAGAAAATATGCTGCTGCAGTCTCAGGGCGGCCAGGTTGGTCTGTCAGACCATCATCACCATGACAAATGCAGGGGAGAAACCAAACTGACAGAGTTAGATCAGTTCACTTTAAGAGAGGCAGGGACACGAGTGGAAACAGACCATCTGCCCATCAGGTTCATGATAGCTTTCCCCATACCATTACTCCCTGTTGCATTGGGCATAAGCGGTCTTTCAATCCCACAATCCCACATCTCATCCACTGATCTAAAGCTGCTCTCCTTGTAGACCCCGTCTGTTCTTTGGCTAACATGCAGAACTATGCGCTAGAAGTGATGTATAATTCAAGGCATGATGTTTACCAATTCTCCACTTTCTATGCCACGATCACACTGTGAAATTTTGCTTTGAGCTGATATGTAAACATGCAAATCAGAACAAGTTTTACTCAACTCAAACATGAAATAATCTATATAAAAATAAACAATTGTCACATATTTACACAATACACATAGGCTATTTTGTGTATTCTGCAAATACATTTATAGCCAATTAATAAATATGAATTCATTTTTGTTGTGCCTGTCTTTGGTGCTCTGGAAGCTTCTGGAAGCAAGAAACATTGCCAGTTGCAATTTATTTTATTATACTGTTCAGTATGTACTATTATTTATTCAACATTATACTGCATGTACTGTACTTAATATGGGTTAGGTTTACTCTAAAAAGCAACAGTTTTTATCATATAGCACATTCATAGTGACCATGGGTATGATGCTCAAGAAAAAGGAACATTTTAATATTTAGGTAAAATAATTATTTTTAGATAAATAAAGGTGATTAGGTAATTATATAGGTTAATATTTGTGTATATACTGTATGTATCACTAATTAGCAACAGTTTTCTAAATACACTTGTCCACAAGCACTTCTGGTTTCATTTTTTATTTTATTATTATCATTTGTCAAATTTAAATATCTAGTTAAATCTTTCAAAATATTTGTTTAACAATTTGCTTTGGTTATAAATGTTCTGCTGTTGCATGAATTATTTATTAGAATAAATCCTATTTTCCCTGATATCTAGTAATTTGCCAAAATATTTTGTCCAATAAATACCTTGAGCCTTCACCATGCAGCAGGTTTAACTCACAGGTTTTATGTGAGTTCATGCCAAGGTCGCGATACACCTCGGGTAGCATGTGATATGCACGTTATTTTAAATGTAAAAGCTGATGACAAGTACAGCTGTAAATATATCAGATCCTACATTAAGAGCGGACTCATTTGGTAGGTGAGGAGGACAGACATGTTAGATGTGGTGCGGCTTCTTATGTGCTCTTCAAATGATTGGAGTGGAGGGCATTACGTTGGCGCGGCTTCGAGCTCGAGCTTGATGCTAATCACAGCAGCTGTGATCTTTTAGCTCCACCCAAATCTGACACAATCTTCCCTTACACTACCTGTTCTATTTCATTTTGCCCGAGCATATAAGGTGTAGTAATTCAGGGCTGATTGCAGTAAAGGTGATAAGAGATGAAGGGGCTGTTCGTGGAAAGTGCACGGCACGGGCACTCAGGGGATGGAAATGTCTTGTGGGAAGTGGGCATGTTTCCCACTGTGAGGCTGATTACGCCAGCCAGACCCTTCATAATAAACAGATGGCTATGGCAATCATGGTCACTTTATTTATTTATTTTGCCCTACAGCCACAGGATAGAACCGAGAAACATTTTATCAGGATTGTAATATAGCATAACAGTCAACTAGACCAAAGCAGTAGTGGACATTTTTCATTATACGTACAATTGATGTTATCAGAATAACAATTTGGGTAACACATTACAACAAGGTTGTATATGTTAACATTATTATTGTAAATTACTGTATATTACTGTAAAATATTATTGTATTGTAAATATGATTTTAAGCAATGTAGCATTTATTAATCTTTGTTAATGTTAAAGATGGGGTATCACAGGCAGTTTCTGCCAATCTCATATTAATCTTGAGTGCCTATACAGTAGTATTGCATACGTCGTATCTTCGAAGAGTATTTAGTTTGATCAAATTTATAAAAGAGAGATTCAGCTGTACGATTATTTCCGGAAAAAACACGAGCTGCTAGAGGTGGGGCTAGTGGGGAGAGTGGGATGGGACTACAGCACGAGAAAGCAACACATCATTACATTAATCCCTTCGTGTTTTGTACATTAATAATGGAATAGTATCCAGAATTATAAAAAACCTTTCCGAAACAAGTTGGAGTGCTGGGGGAGTGTATCAAGTACAGAAATACTCATACGTCCAACTCGTTTTTTAACAAGTTGACCATGTTAAGCATGAGAAGCCAGCACGTTTATCAGTGTAAAGAAGTCAGAATGCATGAAATAGCATGTTACCTGATCTTTAAGTTAATGCCAATAGCATGTTGGTTCATGGTGCATTAACTAATGTTAACATTCACAACTTTTGATTTTAAAAATGTATTGTATGCTGAAATAAGATAAGTGAATGCTGTGGAAGTATTGTTTTTTTGTTTATGTTAGCTACTAATGTTAACAAACACAACCTTATTGTAAACTGTAGGTTTGAATTGAAATGCTCGATGTCATACACTTATTTGAGTAGTAACTTAGTAAATTAAATGTAAATACTTTTTGTATTCTAAAATCCTAAAACTTTGTTTATTTTCAGGTTTGATATTGATTTTCATTTTATGTCAACTGTATTTGTTAAGTAATATTTCTAACCAATAAGGAAAGAGGAGGCAAAAGGGTTTTGTATTCGTCATCTTATATATATATATATATATATACAGTATATAGAATATATTTTATATCAAACATTTTCTCTTTCACATCATATATTTCATATATGTTTTTTTAGAATGATATAATGTCTATGACTAATACAGCTCCACCCCTATTATTCAATCTAATCACAGGTTATCGGAGAGAACACAAACACACATTAGCAGTAGGACCCTGTGCATGGGGCGGCATGCTGATAATTACAGGTTTATGTTTTGTCACAGCAGAGTTTGCAATTACTCAAGGTGAGGAATTTGAAAGAAGCTATGGCAACCTGCCAAACATTTTCTCTTCTCAGTGATGTGTTGTATTTCACAATTTTAATTTGCATGCTTGTTTTGTGAAAACGACTAAAGCAACAAAACATCTCATTAGAATAGAAAGAAAAAATAACATGACTTGGAATATGGTGCAGAAAGTATTGCATCACTGTAATTTGTTTTTATTGTTTTGTTTTATTTACTGTGATGATTTTGGTGCTTTTGTTTTGTTTTGTTTTTTAGTCTTGAAAGCTCCACTTCCTGTTCATTGTAAATTGATGAAAAAAAGCCATGAGTACACATTTTTTTGTGTTCCAGAAGAAACTTATGTTTTAAACATAAGGGGGAGTAAATCCCAGATGTTTCTTAGAAACAAAAACACTCCAACATTGGATAATTTAGTTGAAACTTTGTTTCAAAAACGTATTTTCTGATACATCATTTTTTAAATGCAAAACACAAAAGTTCATTTTGGGAAGGATTTATGGATTTCGCTAGTTGCACAAAATGGCACCAGTGAGCTTTTGGGATGCCAGGGTCGGCAGACTAATTTCCGGTCGTATAACACTGTATGTGAAAAGGAGGATTTTTGGCCAGCAAACATGGGTGTTTTTTAGATAAAAATGAAGAAAGTAATATATGAGCAATTTGACAGATCCTCTTTACATTGCTGAACACTTCGTTAAGCCAAAACAACTCGATAGTGTTATTTATTTTTTATTTTAGTTAACCTTTATTTAATCAGGAAAGCCTCTCTGAGATTAAAAATCTCTTTTACATGAGTGTCCTGGCCAAGATGAGCAGCAGTACAATCAGTTTCAAGCACAAAATTACAACAAAAACAACACAACACATCACAAAACACCACACTAAAAACAATTACACATCATCGAATCATCTTCCAGTTTTCCAAATAATCCCTTTAAAATGTCCCAAAGACACCAAATTTTGCAATTTCAATTTCGACTGAAGAAAATTCCAGTCAAATGGAGCTGCATACATACAAGCTTTTTTTTATACGACCGGAAATTAGTCCGCCGACCCTGGCGTCGCAAAATCTCACCGGCGCCCTGGATGGGAGCAGTATGAATACATTTTGGACATACTGCATCCGCCATGTTTGATTGTCAAGTGACCCGTATGCTCTTTGACCTATGACATATTGACAACAACCTGTACATAGGCGTTGATAAAAGCATAATGTAGTCACGAGAAATCCATTTATCTGCGCTTACATTTAAATAAGGACATCCGCCATAAAGTTTTCTGCTATTTTTATTTGATTATCTTTTGAAATTTTACCATTGCTTGGCTCCTGTGGCATCATGGGATAGAGTAGTGTCCATCCAATGCACACTCACAAATCTCGGCGGAAGCAGTAGACCATTTGGTTATTTCTCGCCTACTGTTGCATATTGAGGTTTCGGACATTCGTGACTCATACATATTTTTGCCTACTTTATAGTATGGAAGTAGGCAATTTCGGACTCAGGGTAAGAAATTTGATTTGAAACACCACAATCCGATTTCCTCTGAAGTTGCTGTAAAGCAACGTGTATCGTGAAAACAGCTAACAACAGTTTGTTTGTGTTTGGTTAGGCTGTAAATCTGACCAACAGAAATGTTTGGCACAAAAAGAAAACATCTTGTCCCGGGGATTCACCTCACACTGTGTTTGAAAGTAATTGTTTCTCCAGTTGTAATGCGTCTATGTGTGTGTGCGTGTGTGTGTGTGTGTGTACGTGCGTGCGTGCGTGCGTGCGTGCGTGCGTGCGTGTGTGTGTGTGTGTGTGTGGTCATGAGCTGCTGCCCTCCTGAAAACCTTTTTCTGTGTTCTTTCTGTGTTAACTGCCTTGTTCAATAGCAAGTTGCTGGTTTGACACACACAAACACTGTGGCGTGGAGCGCTAGAATGGGTGTGTTAGTTGAGGTCAGTCAGGTACACATCCAAGCATCTGTGAAATGCAGCAGAGGTCCAGAAAGACCCGTTGACTGGATTTCAGACCACACCCTTACATGTCCCCAAAAACACAAAACACCGGAAGGGATACAGTGAGTTTTGGATTATTACATGGTGAATTGTACTGTTGTTTTCTTCCTTGGGAATCTTGTATTACAAGATACTAAGAGCACTATCATTAATAGTTTACTAGCTTTGTTTTTTTTTTTTTTGTCTCCCCTTCTTTTCCCTCTCGAACAATCTGGTACTAGGAGCCATTTAAATAGCTCCAGCCCCTCCCATGGGCTAAACCAGTGGTCACCAACACTGCTCCTGGAGATCGACCGTCCTGAAGATTTCAGCTCCAACCCCAATCAAACACACCTGAACTATCTAATCAAGGTGTTCAGGTTTGCTTGATAATTACAGACAGGTGTGCTGAAGCAGGGTTGGTGCTGCAGTCTGCAGGACGGTCGATCTCCAGGAGCAGGGTTGGTGACCACTGGGCTAAACCATCGTGTCAGGTAAACGAGTTAGCAAAATAAGCGTAAAATACGCCACATTGCCATACATACAAATGAAACATCGTAATATGCAAATATATTGAAATAATTTTATAAGTCAACCACAATAATCCACATGAAAATAATATTTACTAACTCCCCATGTAAAAACAGTTTGTTAGACTCCCCTCCAAAACTATACAGTTGGGTAGCGCCTTCTAATGGCGGGAAAGGGACAAATAAAAATGGCGTCTGCCCATGGCTCGGTTTACATGGTTTGGAATGGAGTGATGACTCAGTATGTAAGTATATCTGTTTGAATATGTAATACAAATATGTATTTGAATATGTAAATCAGAGATGTATGTAATGTGTGTATGTTGTAGCGTGTGTAAGTCCAGCTTAAGACAGAGTCTATATCAAAATAAGAGTCTCTCGTCACAGGATCTCTGTGACAGTACTGTTGGAAATTGTGAATTGTGATTTGAACATATGGAATCACTATTAATGCCAGCGGACCTCTTATTTAGGTCACAACTCCCCTTTAAAACTAGATAACATTTTATGATGACTGATACTGCATTGTGGATACTGCAAGAGCAGAGCTTCTCTTTTGCAAGAAAAAGTGAGATAACTAGGTGCAAGTTTCAAAAACAGCATAACTTTAGGTGCCAGGTGTAAATGGATGGAACGTGTTCTTGACATACGGCTCTAAGATATACGTTACAATTTTAAGGAAGCTCATAAAAGCTATTTAAAAGTAATTGTTAAAAAATGTAAAAGAATATTAACTAAACAGCATTACTGGGGACAACCATAAGCAAAATCTCACTGAGCGTAACGGCATCAAACTGCACTGTAAACCCGGATAAGTTGGCAATACTCAAATATTTTGAGTTTTAGAGATTCTTGGTTTAAGTAAGCAGAACCTTCAAATTTTGATTACTGTTAAGTTAAAGTTCTTAACAAATCTTAGTTAGTGCGACTTAAATATTTAATTTATCCTTTTTATGAAATTAAGTAGACAGAACTTAAACAAATAAGTACCAAAATTGCATTTTTAAGTTAACTAAACTAAATTCTTTCGGTTTCTTTATTTTGCATATTCCTTAGTCTTAATATGCATAAATCAAACACCTTGACTTATGCAATGCAAAATGAGCAAGAAGAGACTGATCTCAGAACTGGCTTTAGCACAGTTACTACTCACTAGAAACATAACACATGTTACAGGTGAAATGTAGCTTCGCAGAGACTAGGCACATGCACCACTCTTCTAAACAATGGTAACCACAAAACTGAAAAATATGTCAAACTCTTCTAAATATCTAAGAGAAGTGAACATTAAACACTAACAAGTCTTTAACTTCACTAAAAACATATAAAATAATCATATTTTTTAAAATTTACTCTCCTAATGCAGTCTGGTGCAAAGCATGCTGGGAATTGGAAATCCTTCTTGACCAATTGTTGAATTAACATGTTTAAATTAAGTAAGGAGCAAATACAATTTTTGAGTTTTAGTCAAGTTAATCAAAAATAATCATTATACTTTACTCAGAAGTAAAAAAGTGTTTCACGAACTTAAAATATTTAAGTTAGTTGAACTTTTTTATGAAATTAAGTTTACATTACTTAATCTGTTTGATTATTTTGAACATGTGGGTTTACAGTGTGGAACACATGAAACTAGAATGCACTATATAGACCATTTCATCACGCACATGCCTGCCCCGAAATTAACTTCCGGTCTGTGTTTGTTTTTCGGTCTGGCTAGTGGCTAATAATATAATTATCTATTTTTAAATTAATTTATATTAATATTTTATTGTATGATAATTGTATTAAGCAATTTGTTGAATTTTATTGTATTTTAATTTTATTAAACAATAATGTTGAATGGGTCATGTAACTTTGTCGCATTTAAGTTAAGCCAAGTAACAGTTCTTCTTCTGGTAACCCGAAAAAATACTGTCTAGACATACTTTTAACTTGCTAGCTAAAGTAATTTGCTTGTTAAAGTATTAAGTATATTATTAGGGATTTGAGATACTCCTTGTTTAGGAGTTGAGAATCAGTTGTTTCAGTAAAAAACTGATGAGCAACTTTTGCTAGAGAGCTGACACTGCAGAGCGTGGGTTTTTATACATCACACACACGAGTCACATATGTAATAAGAAAGAGAGATGTTGCCCAGCTGCAGCCAAATTGAAGTGGCAATGCACATTTGAAAAGACACCAACCTGTTATTGTTTGATTTTTCTTTGCATAGGACATCAGGAGTTTGAATAGAGACCCTTTGTCACTCTTATTTTCCTCAGATATTGTCAGCAAATCGAATGTCTGGACACCCCAATTTGTCTTCACCTGATTTCAATTTTTGGTTTCTTCCTTTCATCTCCTATGACTCAAAAAGCATTTTGTTTCTGAAAGGTATTCCTCAAAAAAGCAAAGCTATCCTACGGAGTCAACTTGTTGATTTAACCTTTAATAGGATTTGAAGTCTGAAGGTTTACGCCATAGTATAGACAAAGCATTTGTTGGCATGATATAAATTGTTAGCTTTGTGACTTCCAATGCACAATCAATGTGCCTAAAGGGCAGTCGATAGATACATTATTGGATTTGTTTGTTGTTTGGAGTGCATTTTAAAACCTGTTAGGCAGTTTTGGTGCTGGAATTTGCCCGCTGTTATGCAAAATGATTTCATTCAATAGTGGCATTATTTGAGGGTGCACACTTATTGTGGTTTTCTTTCTTGAGCTATATGAGAAAATCAATTCAGCATCTCATAAAAAATGGCTGTTTTTCAGCTTCACAGCTAGGCTTGCCAGTGCACCAGCTTTTCTTCACGCTTGTCTCACAACATATTACATTAAAGGTACAGTTTGTAACAATTTTGCAGTAAAATATCCCAAAACCACTAGGCCAGTGTTTATATATTTTGTTCAGCTGAGTATTTACAATATCTCAAATGTTTCCAACTACTTGTAAATCGTGAGAAAATCACCATTCTAAACAGTGACGGGGCTGCGCAGTCGCCTGTCAATGGCGTCATATCCGCATTATCCTTTGTTACCGCCTTTACTGATGTAGAAACTGCATGATACCAGTGTCGTGAACAAATGCGGAAGTAGTGTCTAGCGTCTAGCAAAGCCACTAGCTTGTTTCGAGCAGTCACTTATTTATGGACCACAATTATATGCAACATTTATAAAACTTTATTACTTTACCTCATCTGCTAACATGATTTCTCTTTCCCGTCTGATTGATGGCCATCAGCGGTTGAGTTGAAGATAACAGATCCCATCATTCCACGCTCCTTCACAGTGTCATCAAGCTACGCCATTGTTGTTGTTTCGATCGTGCGACCTCTAGCGGCGGTTTTTACAAACTGTAGCTTTAAGGTACATTACATTAAGGTGTTTACTTACCTTAAAATAATGTCATTACAGTACTGCAAAGTATTTGGCAGAAACAGGCTCCCGTTTGTAAGAACTTGTCTGTTGAGTTGGATTTACTTTGTTTTCTTTCTTGGTCAGTAGTTTGCCAAATGAAGCAGGTTGAAAGTACCATCTGTCAGTAAAAACACAAGAACCTATCAGCTAGTCGTTTTTGGCAATACAAAAACATGGTTTGAATCAACGTATTGTTTTTAAAACCTAGAAAGGAAAATGTTCCACTCAAGTGTAATCTAACAAAGTAACTATTTTGTACTTATTACGTATATCAATTTTTTTTAATAAATAGATTAACATAAACATTTAAACAAACATAAAATTTAACTCTTTCCGGACAGGGATTATCTTAAACCAGGACTATGCCTTATTTTAATTAGGAAATTTAAGTAGCTCTAACAAACATGCCTTACAAAAAACATTACTTGTGTCCATTTTGAGAACAAAAGGCACTGATGTATTTTTAGATTTGTCAGTGCAAATTGTTTTCAGTTTAGACAGCTCTTACATTTATTTTAGTCTAGGACTGGTCTAAACCCTGTCCGGGAAACCACCGTAATATACAGCACTATAAATAGTTTTTAAAAAGACTCCAAGTAACAAGTCTAATCTCAGAGGATTTTTTTATTTGGGACTCAAATTTGGGTTGCAATTACAGTATGTGTTACTTATTGCTGTCTTTTTGTATCAGAGGATATCACACTAAAGGCTTCTAGCTGTGACTGTCCTTTATCCTCTGGTGAGAAACCAGCTTTGAGTTTTCTCCGCAAATGAACCAGCCCAATGGTACAGTGAAATGGTGACATTTACCCCAAACTGCTGCATGTGGTGTTCATAGTTAGATCTGAGACTGAGTCAGACCATCAGCACTTATCACCATTGTCAGGTTGTTCAGAAGGAACTAGCATTCTGAAACTGAAAACACTGATCTGTGTTGTTTCCTGTCAGCTCGGCCAGATAACACACGGCAAACAGTGAAGCAGAGCCTCCACATTCCCCCTGCGCCGGTTTCCACCCGATACGCTTGTAGCAGCAGCAGGTGCCTGTCTGCGTGTGTTTGGAATAAGTCTGAGGAGAAGAAGAGATCCCAGCACGATCTGTGAGCACCACAGCTGCCTTCTCAATTAATGCATCAGCAGCGGCCACATTTGTCCTCTGGCTACATATTCCATCTATCAGCATGTCAATACCATGTCAGCTGTTTTCAAAAATCCCTACTGTTAAATCTGTGACGTATGTGCTTTCCTCTAAGTTTTATGGTTAAATGAACAGTCCTGATCTTGAATTACAGTCATCAACACAAAAAATGCTTCAAGTACATTTTTGTCATGAATTGCGTGTAAGAACCCAAATGCAGGCAGCGGGGATGAGGGGTTTAAACAAACAAACAGTTTATTTCAATAATAAAACACAAAACAAGAACCCACGATGGGGCAAAACACAAACAGGATAAATAATAGTACGGAGACTAACTGACATTAAACTGAATAAACACTTGAAAAACTCAACTAAACTAAACACTTACTAAAGCAGATAAGGAAGCAACAGACGGGAACAAGAACGTGCAAAGACGGTTGACCCTGGAAGAACAACAAGACTAACTGGATATAGCACACACAATGACCGAACACAGGACAATGAAACATGAGGACTATTTAAAGGGAAGACAAACGAAGGATAATTACACAGGGCAGGTGAGGGTAATGAAACACGGACGGGAAGCAATACGTGAAACGAGAGGGGCGGGACCAATGACAAGACACAGAAAACACATGGAGAGTCAAAAAGACAAACACCATGGTTTTCCCACACAAAACCAAAGACTTTGTCATGGCTCTGCCTCAGGACCAGGAAATCCAAGACTAGGTGAGGCAGAACCATGACACATTTTATTAAGTATACTTAATAAGGAATGAAGTCCAAGTTAGGGGTGTCACAATATACTGTGATATAATAAAACATGACCGCCAAATGAAAAACATGATAATCAATACCCTGTTCATTTTACACTTATAATAAATAATTCAGCACTTGTTTAAACGTTTGCCTTAAAAGCCGTAATTGTTACAAACTCTTTCTGCCTCACTAACTCATATTTTGAGGGTAATTCATTTGCTAAAAAAAACGATTAAAGATCATTTTTACAGATAACGTTTATCTCTTGGCCTCTGTCACAACTTTAAACGTCGGCCGATTGCTGAGCTGTTCAGACTACAGGACTCGCTCTCTGTAGAAGTGGAATGGAAAATGACACGAAAAATATGCGACATGGTAATTGTTTATGTGAAAATGGACGTCGGAAAGAAATTTGCGCTTCAAGCCGTTTGCTTGATGATCTGCTCGGAAAAACCTAGAAAAAGGAAAAAACAAAGGATATGGGTGAAAGAATAGATCAGCATACGGCGCAGTTCTGGTGACCTCAACCCATGGCTTGCTGTCATTGGCTGTGGCTCGTAGCATCACTTGACATCACACGATGTCGTGTCGGACGACAGCTCCAGCTATTTATCATGCTAGATATTTGTCTGGTGTCTGCGAGGCATCAGCGACGCATCAGGGAGCCTCTTTGATGAGTCGTTTACTAGTTCACACATAATGATTTGCAAATCGGGCTTAAAATCATGTAGTGTGAACTTGGCATTACAAGCATCAGATGAGCATCAATGACCTGACCACTGAAAACTGCAATGGTGTGAGTCCCAGTAATAGAGAACAGGTGTGGGTGAAATCAACATGGCTGACGGGGTGCAAGGTATGATGGGAAGTGTAGTCTGGTAGGGAACGTGCAGGCAACAGCCTCCACTGTCCAAAATCCTTTAATGCATGGCTAGCCGTGTTTTATCCTTTACATAAACAACATTAAAAACGTGATTTTCAATTGTATGTATATTTCTAAGATGTATACTGTAAAATCAGGACTAAAAGTATACTTTCTCATCTTTAGTAGAAAAAGAATATAGCATACTTGAATAAACTTCTTATGAAATCATTGTAGAATATTTTAAAGCACACTCGTCTTTACACAAATACAATGAACAGGCTGACCCTCATAGAAGGAGATGCCTTCAAAAAACAGACTGAACTTCATGGAAGGCATTCAGATGTTTTTGGTTAAGGCTGTATTAAAGGTCTAATGTGTCATTTTTTGGACACATTTAATTTTGAAGTGTTATGTTTTATTACCTTAGAATGAGCTATTTCTATCTACATACACCACAGGTCCTCTTACATAGAATTCACCATGGTGTTTCTACAGTAGCCCTAAATGGACATACTGCTCTACAAAGCACATTTTGTAAATACGTTATCTCCTTCGGGAAAGAAGCGAAAACATGACAACATCTTAGTCCTCTGTCAGCCTCCATAGTGCTATGAAAGGGGGGGGGTGTAATGAGCCGTTGGTGGAATTCGCAACCTCACCACTAGATGCCTGTGAATTTCATACACTGGACCTTTAAGGGATTAAGTTATAATACAAACCTTAGACAGGTTTGTTCCATTAGTGTGGAAGGACAGCTCAGAAACAGACCACTGCTGAAAAAAAGGGGGAATATGGTCAAACACAGTGGGCAATACGTTGAGGGAACATTTGGTTAGTAGCTTTGCAACAATAGATGTCCTCGTATTAAAAAGGACTACTCGTCACATTAATGCTAAATTTACAATAATTAGTATTTAATGCTGAATTTACATCACATGACAGCAGTTTGAAGTTATAGCTGCACTCAGTTACATTATGCCATTATTATTTTCCCTGCTTATAATATTCCTCTGTTGTCTGATATCGATCACAAACTAATACACAATTAGACCTAAACAGTTTCGACAAATGAAATTCCCTAAATCACAACTAATAAGCTCTCCCTGTTTTTCATAAACATTTACTCAGTAACTTTTAATCAAAGTCACTGAGTGCAGCTGTGACACGTCAGAGGGGACCTGGCCCTCCCGACTGAGACTGGTTTCTCCCGAGGATTTATTTATCATTGGAGTTTGGGTTCCTCACCACAGGGCCGTTTTGGCTTGCTCATCAGGAGACTGCTTTTATTAGATATTATTTATTAGAATAATCATGCTTGGTCTATAAACACCATTGACTGTGTTGTGTTTTACCTTTTCTGTTTTTCTTATTTTCTCCTGTAAAGCTGCTTTGGAACAATGTACATTGTGTAAAGTGCTATATAAATAAAATTGAATTTAATTAAAATGTAGCTATTTATTAGATGCTTTTACAGTATACAAAGGAAATAAAGAACATTACATTCAATTGGCAACAAACGAGCTAGCAACATTCACAATATCAAGAGTAAGCCAAAGTAATACTGAAAGCTTAAGCAGTATTACAAGACGTCTTTTGTCTCCCTATTTTACAGCAGCCTTTTTCAAAATGTATGCCAACAAATTGCGACCTGAAAACCATGTGTTGCACTGCACACACACTCATTTTGCCACTTTCGGTACATCTTTATAAAACCTGACCCTATTTGTGAAATCCAGGCTAAAGTCTTATAATCTGATTCTGAGATAATGAGCATCAGTTTAATTTCAAGCATTAAATTGACTATGATTTCATTCTTTGACATGGCCTTATTCTGTCAATTTTAAAGGGGTGATATGACACGGCTAACACAAATATTATCGTTTGTTTTAGATGTAATTCAATGTGTATACACGATTTAAGGTTCAAAATCCACATACCGTGCATGTTTGTATCTCCTCTTTGCCCCGCCTCTCTGAAACGCGCGGATGTTTTACAAAGCTCATCGCTCTGAAAAGCGAGGTGTGCTATGATTGGCCAGTTAACCAGTACGTAGTGATTGGTGGAATACTGCAAATGAAAACAGGGAAATGTAACGCCTCTTACCATATTTGGAACATCAGGTTCCTCTTTGATTGTACTGACAGGTACGCCCACCTTACTTGTGTATACATTTGGGCGGTCTTAGTCAACTCGTACCACAAACTGATGTAGATTTGTGGGGGTGTGGTTACACGAGCCGTTTCAGGCAGGTCTGGGTGAGCATTCGCTTTTAGATGGAATGCATCTTTTGTTCCCACACTTTAGTGTTTGCAATTTTACATGTCTAAAACATGCATGGGCAACTTATAACCAGAGGTGGGTAGATTAGCCAAAATCTTTACTCAAGTAAAAGTACAAGTAACTAGAGAAATTGTTACTCAAGTAAAAGTAAAAGTCACTATTTAAAAAATTACTTGAGCAAAAGTAAAAAAGTATGCAATGAAAAAACTACTCAAGTAACTAGTTACTTAGTTACTTTGTATCTGATTATATAGGCCTAGTAGCCTACTACATAAAATGAATATTAACGCCAATATTTTAATATTACATTTTAATCAATATTTTTAATTATCATAAGCAGATATCTTTGCAATATATAGAGAGACTAAAGAATAGACAAACACAGAAGAGACAAGCATTTCTGTAAATTTCATCTAGTCCTGATGTTAATGTATTTTACACAACTTATTTAGAATAATAGACCATGTCAAACTAAAGCATGAACTAAACTCAGAGCATTTCCTAAGATGATCTAGAACATCTGCAGTGCTCTCTTAAATGAAATACACATTTTTGAACAAAGCTCGTGTTTTCTCGTGTTGTGTCACGTGTGTGTTGTGAAACGCTCTTACTTGTAAACAAACAGTAAACAGTGAACCACACGCCCATCAACAAGTTTTCTTCCTTCTGTTCTTCAAATGTATATTTCTGCAAGTCCACGTCTCTGTGTCTGACAGGTAACGCGCATGTTGCTTTGTCTGATGAACAGGTCGCGGGTGCGCGCAAATGGCGGGCATTTATCATCGCTGGCAAACAATATGACACATTTGCAGTTTTGATTGTATAGATACAGATTTATATCCACTTCATTCAACGCTCTTTGTGTTCTGCTTGTTTTTAAGTTTCGCGCTACGAGGATTGAGTAATCCTGCTTCAGATGATTCAGATCGTGCTGCGAACTGAACAAATCATTTGAACTGATTCATTAGCCTATTCAAATGGTTTTGCCCATTGTTCAATTAATGCTTTCAAAAGAATCGACTCAAAAGAATCGATCACTCGGGAATGCCCGTAAAAAGAGACGACAACCTTGAAATAAACAACGCATTTTATAATGCATATTTTAAAATGAAGGAACGTCACGCAATGTAAGTTATGTAACGAAGTAAAAGTACAGATTTTCTATTAGAAATTTACTCAAGTAAGAGTAAAAGTACACACTTTTAATTTTACTTAAAAAGTACATATTCTCCAAAATGTTACTCAAGTAAATGTAACGAAGTAAATGTAGCGCGTTACTACCCACCTCTGCTTATAACACACCAAAAACACAGAAAAACACGTGTTCACGCCATATGACCCCTTTAAAGATATCAATGTTATTTTTTCACAGAATTTTATTTTCACAGGCAGGGTCACAATATGGACTGGATCCAGTCCAATGAGAGCTTCACACATTCCTGCTGTGAATCCTCTTTTCCTTCATGTCCAAAAGGTGCTTTATTGGATTGTGATCTGGTGACTGGAAGTCATTGAAACACACCAAACTCATTTTCACGTTCGTAAACCAGCTTGACATGACGTGCGCTTTGTGACATGGTGCATTATCCTGCTGGAGGTTGCCATTAGAAGCCAGGAAGACGCGGCCATAAAGGGATTCATGTGGTCAGCAACAATACTCAGGTGTGCTGTAGCATTTAAACGATGCTAATTTACTGTCTAGGGCTGTAATGTACATCAACAAAACATTCTTCACACCATTACACCACCACCATCGCCATCACCAGATGGAAGCTAAGATCCATCTCTTTTTTTTCACGCCAAAGGTTTACCCTATCATCTTCTTGTCACAACAATATGAGTCACAAGTTTTTAATTTATTTATTTTGTAATCTTCAGCTGTTTCCACAGTGGCTTCAGTTTTCAGCTCTGAGCTGACAACATTCTCTGCAGACTATTGGTGGGAACGTCCCATGAGATCAGCAGTTTCTGAGATATTCAATCTGCCCCGTCTGGCGCCAACAATCTTTCCACAGTCATTATCACATAGATCATGTTTCTTCCCCAGTCTGATGTTTGAACAACTCTTGGTCATGTGGCAAGCTTCAATATGATGAATTGGTGTCAACTAATTGGATAACAAGGGAAGGTACCAAATACAACGTAGTGCATTCATACACACAATACCTCCAATGTTGAGCCTTTTCACTCACCTTCTAAATAGAAACTTTAATAGAAATATTTGTCGTGAATTGGACTAAACTACCCAGTATGTGCACCAATAGATGTTCTTTGTATATGGGTTGGATTGTCTCCAATATATTATACCAGCTCGAAATATAAATGAAAAAATACTTTCATCATAGTGAGCGTGGTAACTTTCTAAAAAAAACTTTATAAACTTTGTAAAAATGATCAAAATTGTCACAAAAAACAATTGCCACTGCTTTTTATGAGATGAGAGGATGTGGGATCTTCTATTTTTCCATATTAACCCTTTCATGCATGAATTATGACAAACTCAACCAGGATGTTGTTCATTTGTTTTTCTTCCTTGCAGTGCATGAAAAACATAATTTTTTGTACACGAATTTCACTCTTTATTTTTCACTTGAAGTGACAGCGTAGGCGATATAATCGTTGATCTTCAACTATGCCAACAAAACAAATATGCAAACAATTATGTATTTATTTGAAAGCTGTGCTCTGTAGTCATCTCTATGCATGACAATGTTAGTGACACTAACAGTTCACCACTATAGTTCATGTGGTGTTTTGGTCCCTTGCAAGGGATGTTGGTTTACTATAGCGTCCCCACCAGGCCACTTGAATAGTTTCACCAGCAAAAAAACTGTAAAGGCTGGTAAACAACATTAACCAGGCTGAACCAGCATGAAAATAAGATTGTCTTTAGAACTGGCTTTATGGTGCTTTTTTTTTAAAGAAAAGGTAAAAAGAAAAATGCTTTGAGGGCCTTTCAAAGCATAAATGATCAAATGCACAATGTTTCAGGCATTAGATAATGCACATATAAACAAATGTGTTCAATATAAATGGTGGGATTCTGATTATCTAGAGCCACAGACACACAATAACCCATTCCCAGATGTTGGTGCATGAACTGATTTTCAAACCCGATTGGTTAAATGTAGTGAACAGTACAATATTGTATTTGAAGTCCTACTGAACATTGCATGATTTAAATGTGCTGTAAGCAGTTAAAACGAAATCAAATTAGACCACCACATCCCTTCAACTACACATTGAAGACAAAAGAACCACTGAAACAAACATGGAACACTGAAATATAACATTTTTAAAGCTATTTTTAAAGAAATTCAGAAAAGCAACACGCATCCCATGTGAGTTGAGATCTGAGAAAATGCCCAAAAACACAAACCAACCTGTTTCCTCTGATACTCCGAGGCTATTAAAATGTAATTACTATCATTCTTTGTCCAGATTCTCTTTTTAAAGTTACGTTTCTGTGTAAGCACTTCTCTCAAGCGCATACTCCTCAAATAAGTGCTTCTGTGTCGATTCATTCAATTGTAGTGCTTTTTGGCAGCTGTCACGAGTATTTGTAATATGTTTTTGTTTTCTATTATGTTGTGCCTCCCAAAATAGCTATCAATGGATCTCTAGGTAAAACAATTGTAGAGGTTTTGTTAATGAGGCAAAATACTCAAGTCCCAAAGTGATCCATGGCTGGACAGCTTCAAAATATGCACGTGTAGATGTCTTTCTCTGATCAAACCTCTTTAGTATAATCCTGCTAGAAAACTACTTTTCTAGTTTTATGCAAAATGTTGTTAGATACTACACAATGGATAAAAAAGGTTAATGCATCAGTTCTACCGAATCCCATTTAACAGTTTATCCTATAGTATAGAATTTCTTAAAACATGTGGGGAAAACTAGTGTGATAAAATATATATAAAAACAGTGACATGGATGCCTCTCTGACCATAGAGTTCTTTCATGAGCATCCTATTTATTTATTTTCAAGCAATTTATAACAAAGTGACTATCCTAAAGCTGGGGCCTCACCACAAGATAATCGACCCTCTAGTGTCCGATAGGCTACCACTGGTGTGTGATCTGAGAACGCACTGGTATGGATAACCGGCTTTGAAGCATATGACTCATTTAACGGTCTTTTCAAGCATATTGTGCATTTATACGTGGCACAGACACTAAATGAAACATAAATGAATGACTAGAGATCTAACACAATTCTCTATTGTGTCAGCACAGCAGCAAAGTAAAAGTGTATTGTTTTCTGTCATGAAACGCCACTAACGAATTAATATTTCGTTTTAACGGATTAGTATCTCATTTAACGGATTAACATCTCTTTTTAACGGATTAATATCCTGTTATAACAGATTATTATTTCATTTTAACGAATTATTATTTTGTTTTAACGGATTAGCATCTCGTTTTAACTAATTATTATTTCATTTTAATGGATTAATATTTCTTGTAATATCTTGTTTTAACAAATTAAAATCTCTTGTAATATCTCGTTTTGATGAATTAATATCTCGTTTAAATGGATTAATATCTCGTTATGACGAATTAACATTTTTTTATCACTTGCGGTTCAGAGCCATGCACTGTAATAAACATAGCCTACAGTGAAATAATAAAAAACGTATTCTGAAATCTCGAGAGAATTTGCGAGATTGCCTGTGTTCACAGTCAGGACTCTGTTTGAAAATCTGTTCGTGTGTGTTGTGCTGTTCATGTGTGTTGTGCTGTCTTCGTCACATTCGCACCACACATTATATTATTTTTCTCATGTTTGTGGTCTCTCAGTTTAAAACTGTGGCCCCAGCATTACTCAACAATATAAAGTTTCTGGCCAAAGGGTGTTCCTTCTGCTGGATGTCTTAATGTTATAGGTGACCGAACAAGTGCTCACTGCATTCGAAAATCTGAATTTCAAAAATGTATTGATAGAAAAAAGACATAATTTGAATTTATTAGGGAATCTTGGTTTTCTTGCCACTTAAAAGGAACATTCTGGAGGGACCAGTGTTTTAATAAAAACTGCAGCAGTGCAACAGGTATCATATCATGAACAAGATGAATGATTATCAATGCATGAATTAAACTCACTTAGAATGCAGACAATTCCTGTGACGATTTTTCACACATCATTTATTTTTATTATTTCTCTATTTGGGGAGAAACAAACGGAACATATAAAATCATTCACAGTAACTTCTCCGTCTAAACTTCACTCGACTACAGTATCAACAGGATATGGATTACATGACCCCCAGTCTTGGTTCCTATTGTTTAGTCACTGCATTATGACACTGCACATGTCCACCTTCACTAAGTTGTAGCTTATGTTGCCAGAAATTACTAACTTTAATTGGAATTCTGTTCATTGTTACTGCATATCATTTCCTAAATATCCATTTACATATGTGTTTGATGGGTTTAAACTAAACTCTGCAGGACAGTAGTACACTACAGGAGCAGGATTGGACACCAACATAACTTTTTTAGATTCAAATAACTTGAAACAGCTACACGTCTAGCCATTTGGGGTTTATAAGAGATAATACTGTACATGATATATTCAAGATACAACTGAATTCGGATGGGACATGCCACATCGATTCAACTGTATATGCTGGCATATGCATAAAAAACATCAAAAATTCTTATCATTAAAAATCTGTAAAAATAATAGTCCATTAAACTTCTAAATACAAATCACTAAAATAACCTAAATTCTGATATACAAATGAGAGTTCAATGCGTTCAACGTAGACTGATCAACATTCTCATTATCAAGTTGAGCTGAAGTAATTTGTTTCTATATTAAGCCATGTGACCTTTTAGTCATTTTATAAAACAATGTGTGCCTGTAATCCTTCACACGCTCCAAGCAAGCATCCATATTCAACTTCATAAGATGCCTCAAAAGAGAACTTCAACCGACATCAAACTTTGCACCTTAAACGATCCCTTCATTTCAGGACGTCGGCTGTTGTCTCGTAATAGTTTTAAAGGGTAAAATTAGCAATTGAATTCCAGAAGGACAACAGCAACATTATGCCCGCTAATGGGAGTGCACCAAGTCCCGTTAAGATAATTACATCATTATCTGTCTATCAATCACCATTTGGTGTTGGGAAAATTACATAAATCCCAAAGCTCAGGAAATATGAAGCACATCACCTACCCTGAATTATTTACCAGCTCGGGCATTTTAATAGCACAGAAGCTTGATGTATGATGAAAAAGCCGGACGCACTTCTTGTTTACTGTTTCTACAGCTAAGAAGGCCTTTGAAAAGAAAGAAGCTCTTTTGAAAAAAATAGGTTGAACATCCATTTTCTGCAGTGCTTCTGACTCACCTTCACATAGAATGAAGGTTTTACGGAGCACTATAAACATGTCTTGGAAATACTGGCGGAGTATACTCTCCTTTTCTTATTTGGAGTGCGCCGACATATTTATCTCAAGGTCAAAAACTTCACATATTCAGACATTTGTAAAGAAGAAATGCGAGAAACCCGAGGGAGCCCGGTGCAATTAGTCGAACAGCAGATTTAGTGACCTTAGTGTCTTCTGTCTTGCTAGATCCTATTTATCATACCTTCATGAACAAAGGAACAAAAAACAGTCTTTGACAGAACAAAAAATGAAACCTTCTACCTAATACCTCTGTAAATGCTTCTTTGTTATCGACTTCATTAGAAATTCCAAGTGCTTACGGATGTAGTTATTATGTTTCCTTTTGAAACATTTAAAATGACATGCAATATATGTCAATTTCAAATGTCTTACATTTCTAAAAGTGATTCAATGTAACCTTGAAGAGTCCATCACCAGATTCATTTCTCACCCTGTCTTTTCATTCCTCTAATATGAACCAACATCGCAGATCATTTCCTGTGGAGCACGGGGCGTCTGTGTTACGCACAAACACCGACGTCAGTCAGACAAGCTATTCCTGACACCAATGAGGATTGATCCTAAGACCTGTCAAGAGAGGCGTTACTCATACATGACACAGTGAATGACACGTAGCAAGAAAGCAGACACACACATATACAAACATTTTGGGTGTTAAACCTCAACTATAGCTACTGACCAAATAATCTAGGGCACTAATCCTTGCGAAGCCTACAGTGGATTCAGGGGTCGAGGGGAATGTGTCAGACCTGTGAATTAGGCGATGTGATGGATGACACCTTCTGACTTTCCGTCATCTTCCCATCTCGCCGTCGCCTTCCTGTGAGAATAAAGTGTGTCTTTTGCAGACGACTGTGGCTGTCAGCCACCTCCATTCTGAGAATCAGTCAGCTGCGGGGAAAAAACGAAATAAAGACAACAATGGAGCACAAGAGTAAACTGTAAAAGTGTCTATCACTTTGGAAAAACCAGCAGGTCGTTTTTTGGAACGCAATGTGAAACCGATACACCAGGTGCCACTGTTGTGTAAAGCCATTTGAATACAAAACGGAGAAGTAATGGCCCTGACTTGGCTCATTGACTAAATCTCAATATGTGCCGTGCACATGAATTGATATTTGTGTGCCTCCTCTTGTCGGAGTGTTTTCAGACCTTATATCAAAGACTATTCCCAATTTGTTGCTGCAGATCGAGCAATCTGGCACGCCGCTGATTGGAATGTTAATAAAAACGCCCCAGAGGGTGATGCTGTGTAATGAATGCTGAGCTGCGGCGTGCGAGATGCTCCCGCAGACCCGCGGTGGTCTCTTGCGCACAACGGCGCATGGGCAGAGTACCGAGAGAGCCCGCTCGACCTGATTTTGCCAAGTGGTTGATGTCCTCAGGGCAACATATTTTGTTGACCTAAGGACAACATTTTTATTAATAAAACCTAAACCCACACCAAACCCCAACCCTAACCATAACTTACCCCTAAAATCAGAGGGAAATGATAAGTGAAAAACAATGGTCTGGAAGCACCTAATCCTGGTTGGAAGATTAAATTTAAAATAAACTGTAAATTTATTTCTGAAATCTGATTGGTTGATTTAAATGTTAACATGATGTTGCCCTAAGGATATCAACCACTTGTCAAAAACAGGAGAGCCGAGAGAGCCTGTGGGACGCAGTCCATAAGTCACCTTACGAACTCCAGAAGGTGCATGCCTCAAATAAATACATAAACGACTCGAATACATCATAAATCACACGCGGGAAGAACGACCGACCAGCTCGGCTCCACACAAATAGCCCAATTAGCCATCGCATCAGGTCGCTACGGGAGAGGGATCACGAGGAGGAGAGAGGCGGGCATTGATTAGGCATCCCTGCAGGGCTGGGGTCTGGGAATAAAGTAAATAGAGCCCTGGCCTGATTCCATGCAGCAGCACCAAATCTCAAGCACCCTTTGGAGAGGAGAGCCTCCCACAGCGAAAGAGAGGGAGTAGAAAACAGAGAAATAATGATCAGATTTTTTGTGGAACATCAGTTGGATTTTTTGGCCTGTTAGGTTAGGGCGTGGATGTTTAAATTGGATGCTGAATGTGCTTGAGATCTTGATGGATGGAGAGAATGCTACTTGAATGTACCTGCGCTGGTACAGGATGATCAGAAATGACCAAGCACTTGGAAAGGGGCGTTACCCGGATGGCACATAATGAAATGCACAACCGATGATACATCACATGAAGAACGTCAGATGTTATCTGTGGATTTACTGCTACTGGTACTGGAAGCCAAAAAGACACAAAAGCTACAAGAAGGATGCAGGAGACATCATGCAAATGCAATGCACTTTTTAAAATACTGATCCTTGACGAAGTAAAATTATACACATATGTGCTCTTAACTGTATTCAAATAAATGTTTTGGCCCATGTTTCCAGCCAGTATGTTAATGTGAATATTATTATATGTCTGATGCTCAGTAGGCCAGTCTGTTGTCTACTGAGACAGAACGGTTTAGTTCACTTGTTCTGAAGCGGTAGTTCAAAAATGGGGCGCTGGTCTTTTTTAATGAGGTTGTGGACAGAAGAAAAAATGTACAATTTTTCAATATATATTTTTTGTCTTTTACGTTGTTTATGAGAATAAAGCCATGTCAGGCAATCTGGGTATATGGGTAGTTGATATACCGTACATTACTCTAAAAAATGCTGAGTTGTTTTTAACCCAATGCTGGTTGGGTAAAGACAACTAACAATGGTTTAAAAATAAACCATTAGCGTGTACTGCCCAATATTTACCCAGCATGGTTCAAAAACATGCTGCCATGTGACAGCAAAAAAAGTTTGAACAAGAACTGTTAAAAATAAATGATAGTATATTATTACTATTCATAGCGTAAGAGATTTGTCTTCATTGTTAGTTTTTTCTACATTTTTGCTGTCACACCCAACTACCCATATACATCTGTAGACAGATTGCCTGCAATGCCCTTATCCTTATCAACAACATAAAACAGTGGTTTTCAAACTGGGGGCCCAAAATGGATCCAGGGGGCCCACAGATGTTGTGGCACTATAGGAATGTATGGTCGATTTTATGCAGTCAAACACCAGAAAAATAAAACCACCAACCAAAAGATTTGAATGTTCCAGCATTGTATAACCGAATATATTTTTTGGTTTAATTAAAATTCTAAGTTCTAATAATCTAAATAAAGTTAGAATTTTAATTAAATTCATCCATTTGGGGGACCACAAAGAGATGCACTCTACACAAAGGGGGTTTGATCCCCACTGACACTGAAGGCAAAAAAAGATATAAGCATATAAAACATTCAATTGTATATAAATACAACGTTGCACATAGCTGGACATGCTGCACAGGTGGCACCGAGTTTTGTTATCATTTGTAAGATGATCACTCTTGGTATTTGGTGTCCAATGGAAAATGTGTCCTGTAGCAAAGCCAGTTGAGAACCACTGGTCTAGATAGCATGTAGTGAAGCAATTCTGCCCTCATGTGGCAATCAAAATTTAGCCAACCGACTGAAGAAAAATACTGAAATCCACTTTGAGGGAAGAAAACAGTGTACATCGGGTATGTAATCTCAAAGACTAGTGAGAAAGGACAACGTAGAAAATAATTCAGCAGCAACGTTTCTCTTTTAAGTTAAAAATGCCTCAAGCTTCAGCAGCAAACGCTATTGTTTCGCCATTTTCTTGAGGGTTTTCTGTGTCCTTTCCCTGTAGAATTGGATCTGAGCATGTGAATCACTTGTCTCTTGCAAATGAATAAAAGAAAAGGAAATGTAGAGCAGTATGATGATTTGCTTTTTAAGAGAATAAGGAAACATTGATTGAACGCTGGTGGCGAAGAAAACCAAAACCACAGCAGCCGGCCCGCTTATGTTCTGAAATAGATTGTTTGAAGCTTTGACATCCTCTCCCTTGTTTTAGCGAGCGGCTCTGAGTGGATCATGATTTAATCCACACGGAGGTAAAACACACTGAACGCAATACAAAGATAATATCGGATGCTTTGCCTTGTCATTACCCGGGCAACTGTTTGCCTAAAAAATATGTTTATTTAACATTGAGAAACTGGGGCTTTATATTATATTACGGCACTGTTGACAAAGGGCCATCTGACTACAGGTGGCATTATTTTGGCAGGGCGCGAGAAATTGGAAGTGCACCCACATCCCAAGAATATAAATGCGAAACTAACAAAATGCTCTCACAAAACCATAAACAGCACTGCCTTTGGCACTCAGTGTTGTGTGGCAGCCGATAAGAAGGTGCACTTTTCTGTGAGATGAGCTGAGTTGAGAATATCCAGAGAGGGACAGTGACTAACAGCTCTGCTTTGCTACCCACTCTATTGACTTTGAGTGAAGTGGCCCATCGCCACTTCCAATCCTTATTAATCTCCAAGAAGCAGGCGGAATCTCAGATGTGCACCAGAAATGAGAGTCTGCTGCTACTCCGATGAAAAGAAATGGCTTACGGGAGTCCAATCTATCATGTGGAGTAGTCATGACTCATATATGCACATTTCACACTGCAAGAGAAAAACACTCATTGCATTCAGATACTTGTGTTTTTATGCATTCGGAACAGCATTAAGAGAGAGCAAGAATGGTTTTCTTTCCGCAAAAACATTTAGCCCCGGTTTCACAGACAGGTCTTAGTTAAAGCCTGGACTAACCCTCAGTTAAATTAGGATATTTAAGCTATTTTTATAGAAATGCCCTAGTAAAAAACATTACTGGAGTGCATCTTGAGACAAAACAATGGCGCTGACATCCTTTAAGATGTTTTAAGGCGAGTTATTTTCAGTTAATACTGCTCAAACATTCATTTTAGTCTGGGATTAGCCTTAAGCCTTGTCTGTGAAACCGGGCATTAGTTGAGTAACTTACAGTGTACTTTGACATCTATTACATTGCGAACTGCAACCAACGGCTCACTCCACCGTTCACACCTCCTTTTGAAGCACTACAGTGGCTGACACAGGACTAAGATGTCGTCACGTTTTCACTTCTTTGCCGAAGGAGATAACATACAGTATTTACGAAACGCTCTGTAGAGCAATTTGTCCGTTTAGGGCTACTGTAGAAACAACATGACGAATTCCATGTAAGGGGACCCGCCGTGTATGTAGATGGAAATAGCTCATTTTAATGTAATAAAAAACATAACGCTTCATTATGTAAGGTCTTTATACACCTCTGAAGACATAGTTATGTTTATTATATTACATTTCTGTCAATAGATCCTCCAAAAAAAGACACACTGGACCTTTGGCCGATAACGACAACCAATAATTCTTGAACATTGGAAGCCGATAACCGATATATTGGCCAATAAACAGTATCTAAATATTAATATAACATTTTCTGAAACTGAAAATTCTTTTTTCCCCCTGAAAATCATGAACCAAGCCTACTTTACACTAACTAAAGATTTAACTTTTAAACTTTCCTGGTATCATTTTTATTTAATAAACAAATTAAAGATGTTCTCAATACACACAAGTCTAACGGTCTCAAGACAGAAAGCATTCAGACAGCAGTCTGATTCATACAATATGCTTTTGTTCCTATAATTTACACGTTCATAAATATCTACATACCACATCAACAATGTTTTGCTTATATCAGTAGGCTAAGTGAATGATCATGTCAGAAAGACAGTGCTGTACTGGATTTTAACTGTGAGCAGCGTGCAGCTCAAGTGCTTCAACCAGAAGAAATTATTCATAATTTATCGGCTATAACATATCGGCCTAAATTTTTATCATCGGCCGATAACATTAAAAATATCCATTAATCAGCCAATACCGATATGGCCGATAATTTATCGTGCATCCCTACTTTAAAGTCCTGACTTTTTCACAAGCCAGTGGAGATGTTAGCTCTCTAGACTTTAGATTATAAAGCTATTCAAGTCTGCATTCAGAGTAAACAAAAATTGGATTTCATACTATTCAGCCAAACAATCACTCCAAGGTGATCCCTTTTCAAGCTGCTATAATTCCTCTCATGGAATTTCCCTAGGCGCAAGCATACACCTACTAGCCATAGTTATGCCATCCCTTAAACAGTAGAGGAAATACTGCCCTAAGGGACAGGGATGAAGCATGCAGCTCATCTCTTAAGCACATTTAACGGCTCGTTACCCCACCACTCCTTTCAGGCAACACTCCTTGGTCAGGTGCCATTCTCTAATATGCTGGAAATGAGCCACGAGCCTCGACAGTCCTCACGCAGTCGGTACGGCGTGCTCAAGGGCCATTTTGGTTCCGAAAGGCGTGCTATAGTGTCTTACACAGAGAAGCCAGAACAGAAACTCTTCTGCTCCTGCAATAATCAATTCCCTGTTAACACCGCTAGAGATACAACATGAGGAAACACCTTGACCTGTAGCTCTTAACAAGCCGCCATATAGGTCAGTGTCACATGAAAAACTAATTGTACAGCATGAAAGCATGATGAAAAGGATTCTTGCTGTCCAAGGTTGTCTGCCACTGGGATGATGAAAACAAAGAGGCTGAAAGTATTTCAGGATTGGAGAAACTTTCAAGGTTCCCCCTTTCAGTGTAGAGAAGTACACAAAGGTTTGAAGCAAGGTTATTCAAGGAAAACTAGTTCCAATGAAGGCAAGTGAAATGCTTTCGGTAGTTTAAGAAATATTTAATACCAACAACAACACATGTATAGTAAGAACAAACCATTAAAACATTGAAACTCTGAAACGTCCAGAATTGAAGCACTGTAATAAATACCATAATGAACACCAGAACAGTCACAACGAGGTGTCTGATATTTCTCCATAATTGTCCTCACATATGCAAAAAGACCTACACCGTGGAATCAAGGGGCTGCTGGGCATCAGATGATGTCATCAAAAGATACAACCGCTTGGAAAGCTCCGGACCGACTCTGCGGGTTGTAGATGTAACGCCCTCTCCGCGGCGAATCAGCACGTCTGCCAGCAGGCCAACTTTTTCTAGCTCCGTTTTACACCGTGCATATGCCTGCGATGAACAAAATATACATTTGAGACCTGAGATCTCACACAGCCATACAAAACCTCATTATATATGACACATCAGTGATATATGTAACTGCATGTGCTATTTGTGCGTCGTTGAATAGGTTGGGAGTACAGACAGTTTCAGCAGCAACAACATAAACAAATATTATGTGACCCAAACTTAACTTCCGGTAGACCCCTGCAAAGAATCAATAACTGTTGAGTAGTTTTATTTTAATTCAATCCAATTGATATACAATAAAAAATGATATATTATTACAAAACACAGACTGGAAGTTAACTAGCCAGGCATATGATGAAGCCGTGATTAAACCTTCTATAGCCTTAAAGGGGGGTGTCCAATTTCTCTTAGCCATTGTTGATGTTCAAATCACCAAAACAAACACACCCCTACCCCCATCTTTTGCTTTCGTCAGCGCTCAGCTCGGCTAATGTCCGTCCTGTGCACTGTGCACCTTACTGCTGATTGGCTACAAGGTTGTTTTGGTACTCGGCCCGACTCAGTTGTCTAAAGCGTAATTCCGTTACCCCGCCTTTAAGAGGTATCAATATTATAAAAACAGTAACTGTTTGTTTGTTTCTGGATGCTAACCTGAACAAGAATCTGTGGAGAAGGATAGACGCTGAGTATAGCACTGGCCATATCAGGGCTGACGCGGTTCAGCTGTTGTATTTGCCTCTTCCAAACCTGCAGTAGGCCATTCCCTGCCCGGTCCACCTTATGACCACCTGACCACTCACTCTCCAAGCAAAAAGTGAAACCTGTGTTCTCTCGCTCTCGCCTGAGAGAAAAATAACACAAACCAAAAAATAAATAAATAAATGAGCCACAAAGCAGAAGCTGCTTTGGAAAGTGATGAATATGGAAATACTGGCTTTCCGCTCACTTGAATGGCGCCTCTGCTACAGCCTTGGTCGACATGGTAATAAAATCAGTAAAGTCCTTCCAGGTCGAGAGGAAACGGACCTGCACCCCGGTATGCAGCTGCAAGTCTACCAAAGCCTGATGGACAGGTGAGGGGAGAGAAAGGCTTCAGAAAACCTTACATGCCACTGTATGAAAGCAAATTCAGCCCTGAATCGACTGCCAATGAGGTGCTTCAGCTTACCTCCTCCACCTGTACTCGTGAGACATCGGGAAGCTGCTTGATATCGTCTTTCTTTCTTCTCTTTTTCTGCCCTCCCTCAAGTCCCGCGTCCTTCTCCTCGCCCAGCACTGCCTCACGGTATTTCTTCTGACATTTTGAATTCTGGGATCTGCAAAACAGCATGTATTATTGTAAAAATATGCAATCATATCAGAGCAGCACAGGGTAAAGGGGTAAGCCGTGCATTTAAAATAAACCAGACTGTCAATATATTGTGTTAATTATTGGATAATTTATTTAATTATTTTGGATTTTTTATTTAAAAAAAAAAAAAACATGACTCTTACATACGATTATTAATACGGAATGTTACATTAGAGCAATTCAAAACTGAAGTATAAACTTCATTTCCACAGTCACCGCCGCTACCAACTACCGAATCACAAGATACACTGCTGTAGTCTGTTGGCCAGTGTTAGGCTTATCTTCTATTAAACTGGATTAAAACAAACATTAAGGCAAATTTGCTATAATGATTGAAGATATTTTCATTTGGAGGTCTTTCTCAGCAAATACTGATTATGCAATTAGTTGGTTTATCTGCATATCATGTCATTAATTTGGACAAAACATGTATGGATAGGCAGACAGATCTTCACTTAGTACACAGCATACTGTAAATAAAATCATATTCAAGGTTAAATACAACCCAAACCCAGCATCTGTGGCATGCGATCCAACATAATATTATACACAAAACATAACATTAATACCTTTTTTTATGTGCAAGTATAGGGAAAAAACTCATATTTTTACTAATTAAAATTGCTTGATATGAAAATCAAAGCCAGATCTCGGCAAGCTACTCACTTAAAGTAATTCTCTATGTCAATCACGACCATGCTGAGAGTCCTGCCTGGGTTCTTGCTCATTAGCACTCGGGTCCAGGAGGTCAGAGATATGCCACTTTCGGTCAACACACCGCCACTTTGCTTCTACATTAAAAACAGAAAACCACACTGTGGTCTTTATTCCCAGAAAACCCCTCAGGAAGTCTATGTACAAAGTCAACTAAGTCCTTTAAAGACTCACTGGATAATTTTACATAATTCAGTTGCGATCCTGTAATTCTATTCATTACATTTAATCACTCTGACACTTCTTGAAAAGGTCAAAACTGCTCATTTTACTGGTATTGCCCTTTCGGCCAACAAACTCTTTTAATTGCATCTTCAGTTGCCACATCATACAAAAAGGCCACAGCCAGCAACTCAAACAATTCTCTTATAAACGGTTAATTCAGTAATTATAATGGTCCAATAAGAAAAGACACCGTGCTAGAGCATTATGTGCCAACCTTGCAGAAGTTGTTAATCATGGTCACGAAGTCATCCAGCGGAACCTGGATTACAGTATGTGACTCTGGAATAGTCATCATCTCTCCGGTCTGCACATAATAAGAAAACAAAGAGACAACGGGTTTAGTTCCTCATTTCTACCCAGAAACAAATCATCATAGAGACATTTGCAACACAATGTACCAGTGGCTTTTTTCTAACGCATTAGCGCTCCACCGTAAAGCTCATGGCAAGAGACACATGGTTCATTATGTTTTGTTGTGTACATTTGTGTATGTGTCACGATCGGGACTATCATGCCTGTTGACAGGGTGAGTGTCTAGCCCAGGTAACACTGCGAGGAAGAGACTGCTTCTCTATGGCACAACTGCAGCCCAGAGCATGCAGAGATGTCAGGAGAGCACCGCCACCTTCCAGCTGCAGCAGTCCTGTGGGGGGGAGACAGTTAATCGATACTAATCTATTCAGCAAATGCAGCTTACTACTTCATGCCGTTGCTTTTTAACAACTCAGGGCAATGATCAAAAAGTACAGAGCAGGAAAATACTTGAGTCACACCATCACATTCCTGTCATTCCGGCTATGCTGTATATATCATGTCACATCATATGTCGTAATATATTCACAATATTAACATTTTTTAGAAATCTACTATTATGTTATTACATTTAAGTTGTTATTTAGTAAGAATTGAATTTAGTTGATGTTTTTGCCATATATGTTTAACACAAACTAGGTTGCAATATTTTTAAAATATTCAAATGTTTTGATTTTTAACAAATTAAAAACTTTAACGTCATACTCATATAACTTGCAACCTGTTAATTTTAAAACTGATTTGTTAAAATCGAAATATAATAAATAATACATTTTGTTCATGTTAGGGATGCACCGATACCATTTTTTAAAGACAGAGTACGAGTACCGATATTTTTCCTGGTACTCGCCGATACCGATGCCTGTACCTTTTCACAACACAATGAGACTAACAGAAATAGAATAGCTTCATAATTACAAACAACTCCACCTTAAACACATTCTGAAAAAAAGAATAATTTGATGTGCTTTTCACAAACTTTCAATGCAAATTTCAGTCAGTTCTGTCACATGAGGTATCGGTGCATTTTTACGAGTACGAATACATGAGCTTTGTATCGGGCCCGATACCGATATCGGTGAATCCCTAGTTCAGGTGTCTGGACCCAACCATACATCTGAAAGTCTGGTATGTCCTTTTATGGTATTTAAAAAAACAGACATGTTTACTCTTTTTTTAAAAGCTTAACAGGACTGGCCCACCCACCTGGGTCCACTGTCACCACCATGTGTTTGATGCACTCCTCTGGCCTTAAAGCTTTAACAGCATCAGCCATAGCTTTCTTCTCCAATCTCAGTCTCTCTTTCTCTTCCTGCTGTTGCTCTCTCGTTGCTCTTTTCCTCAGGGCTTCCTGTCTGGCAGCCTCCACTTCTGCAGGGGTTTTCTTCCGCTTCGCTAGGTGAGTGCCATTCTCCGCTGCAGGGGGAGGTTCTTCGGTGAGGTATGGTGCATTGTAGTCAGAGCTGAACTGCCTTGTTATATTGGTACAGATCTTGCTACGTTCTACTGGCTGGTCCTCCAACTCCGATATATACGGTGGGGGTAATGTAACTGGAACATTTAAGAGCTGTGAACGTCCATTAGAAAGTGAACTGGAAGCCTGGCTCTTTTCAGGAACAATGACTGCTGAAGCCAGATCAAGCTTTTTCTGCTTTAGTCTAACAGCCAAAGGAATCATGGCCTCTTCTTCCTCACTGTCACTGCTAACCATTAAGACATCACTTCCAGCAGCTCCAGCAGGACCACGTACTTCTGATGAAACTGGTTTATAGACAGGGGCCATTTCGGAGTCTGAATGGTCTAAAACAACCAGTTCAGTCTGTTTGATTTTTGACTGTGAGAAATCAAACACAGGCAGCTGTTCTGAATCACTGGAGTCACTGTCACTCATGAGAAATCCAGGTCTACTGATGCAGGTCATGGTGAACTGTCACATCATTCAAACATCTATGGTTCATGCACTGAAACGAGAGACAAAATTAAGACATTCCATACAAAAAGGTAGCATGCTTACATACGTTTAGAAGCACATTACGTAAGAGCTGATACAGTTACTATTGCTGCAACAGTAAAATTAACAGTTACCATAGTAAATATTGCGGTGCCAAATTATGGAAAATGATAACGTTTAAATAAAAGAACCGCTTTGGAGATTTTAACACAAGTAATCATACATGAACATTTTGTTGATAAAGCTCTAAAATATATCAAATTAAGAGAAAGGAAGCTGATTTATTTATCCACTGATTCACATCCACACGAGCAGAACTACAGCGTCTGTGTCACATAAAGGCAGAAATACGACAACAAAGAATAAAATACATAAAAACCCACAGAATCTATCGATATACAACTGCTCTTTTAACTCAATATTCTTTTGCGTTTTGCTTTTGTTCCACATATGAACATTATTGTAAACTTTTAGTTTCTACTTACGCCATTCGAATCCTGCAGTTCGCGGCTTCTGAGAGATGACGTAAGCACGTCGACGCAGCTGCGTCAGATGCACGTCATTCAACATGGCGGCGCTCTTGCCCTTGATACTTAAGTCCAGGACGTGTAAGTGTAATATACATTATATGCTTCGTTTTTTAAAATGTGTAATGTGTAGTCCTCTGTATATTGATAACGGATAGCGTGGATTAAACGATTGTTTAACGGTTTATGATGGCAGTGGTTTGGAAGCATGCGAACACTTGCGCTATATACGCATGTGTTGAATGTTGACAACAGCATCAGCTGCATTTAAACTGATAACTGAGAGATGTGCCCTATCTTTTTAAAAGTTAATGCGGATCGTTTGTTATTAAGACTGTTATTCTTCGCACCGCACACATGCAGAATATCACGTTGAAGAGACCAATATGGAGGGTTATAAACATCAAAAGTTGCAAGTAATAATCTATGCTGATTTTTTTTAGGTATTGTTCTGTCAAATCAGACACCTACTGTAGTTTTGACGAGGTTTGCTTCAAAGAAGTCAGGAGGAAGCAGCAAAAACCTGGGAGGGAATAGTGCTGGCCGACGATATGGTCACAAGAAACATGATGGTACGGTTTTACTGACTACTGACCGTAGCACAATAGCACAATATGTCGTTTAATGTTTCCCATTACCTCCTTGTGTCATATTTTGTCTTTTCCATTTTTTAAGGAAACTTTGTTCATGCTGGCAACGTCCTCGCAACACAACGTAAAGGTCTAATGCGCTGGCATCCTGGAGCTCATGTAAGACTTTATCAGTATTGTTTTTCTGTGATTAGCGTTATTTAAAGGAGTGATATGACACGGATGAAACGAATATTATCGTTCGTTTTAGATGTAATGCAATGTGTATACACGATTTAGGGTTAAAAAACGCTGTATTTTACACATACCATGCATGTTTGTAACTCCTCTTTGCCCCTGTTGTATCAAAATCCTACTCCCCGTGAGATTACGACTCCCCTGTTTTCCCCTAAAAAGGTTAGGGTTAGGATTAGGTGTGGGGGCGGGATTTAGAGATAGGGACCAATCACAAAGCAGCATCCTAAGTGAATGAACCAATCAGAAGTAGGGGAGTCGTAATATCATGGGGAGTCGAATTTCGGTACAACACCCAGCCCCTTTGAGCAGATTTTTTACAAAGCTCATCGCTCTGAAAAGCGAGGTGTGCTATGATTGGCCAGTTAACCAGTGCGTAGTGATTGGTTGAATACTGCAAGCGCGTAACGGAAGTGTAACGCCTCTTACCATATTTGGAACATCAGGTTCCAATACAATTGTACTGACAGGTACGCCCACCTTACTTGCGTATACATTTGGGTGGTCTTAGTCAAATCATACCACAAACTGACTTAGATTTGTGGGGGTGTGGTTACACGAGGCGTTTCAGGCAGGTCTGGGTGATCATTCACTTTTAGATAGAATGCATCTTTTGTTCCCACACTTTAATTTTTGCAATTTTACATGTCTAAAACATGCATTGGCAATTTAAAACACACCAAAGACACAGAAAAACACGTGTTCGTGCCATATGACCCCTTTAAAATGTGAGTTGTTTCTGAACAGTGAAAAAGCCCCGGTGCAATGTAACTGAACTATTTGAAACTCAAAGTCGTCAGAATTTGTATCAACATCTAATTTTCTGTCATTTTCACAGGTTGGTATTGGAACCAACAAAACAATTTATGCCCTAGAAGATGGTATTGTTCGGTTCACCAAGGAAGTGTACATTCCTCTACCACGGAGTGCTGAAGCCCGGGATGTGATCCCAAAACTTCCCAAGGGTGCCGTTCTGTACAAGACCTTTATTAATGTCATTCCTACAAAACGGGAAAATACATTTAAACTTGTGGACTTGGTATGAAAAGACGTTTCCCTCAAACTACATTTTGATCTGGATTCTTTAGATTGGTAAACCACTCTGCAGTATTTTGTTGCTTTTTCCAAATGCATCTAAAAATCAGTAGAATATGTAATTTCTTTGTATTTATGCAGTTATGTGCTACTCCAATAAACATTTTTATGTAACACCATGTACGTTGTTCTTTTTTTTTACATTAAATACACAAATAAAGTGATTTTACAGTCTAGAAGTAGAAAACTATACAGGAATAACAACTCAAACAGATGTTGCTGAACTAGTTACAAGCGGCTCGGTCCTACAACAGATCAATGGAGAGCTGCAAGCAACTGCTGAATTTGAGATCTGCTTTTCATGGACCATTAAACAGTGCAAGCATTGTCCTGTTAGTAGTTTTTAATCTTTTTTATTGACTCCATATCTATTTGTGTGTCCTATACGTCTGCACAGCCTGAGCCTTTAAGGATTTAGACGGTCTCTTTCTACTTTAAAATAGAGAAGGACTATCTTTGTAGCTGCTCCTTAGGGCTCAGCATGCTGTTCAAGCGTATCAGTAGGATTTAGGAGAAATGAAGCCGGAGAGTTTTCTCAGGTTAGAGAAGGCCAAGGAGAAATAAAGAGGGATTTTCCACTACAGTGTAGAAAGATGACAAATGAGGAGTTGCAGATCTCTCTGTGTGTATTGTGAAAGGATTAATTATGAACTGTGCGGAAACTTTTCAAAGAGAACCTTGAGCAAGTACCACTTCAAGCTCTAAGCTCATTTTATGGTGTAGATGTTCAAGGAAAACAGAATTGTTTGCTGCATCGCATTTACATTACAGAATAAAAAGCTGATGCAGTTCAATAGAAAATGGATGAAAAATAATGAGGGAATTTGCAGGTTAATCAGTGATTCTAGGCAATTCTCAGTAAAATAGTCTCCAAGATTTTTCACAGATAATTGTTCTACAGCTGTGCCACAAATACTTCACATTTTCATAAAAAGACACTTAGACTTATCAAACATAATTTACACTCAATGGACACTTTTGACATAACTTAAATAAAACAAAATTAACATTAAAAGAGACTTTAGCATGTTAGGAAGCGTTATTCATCTTGGCTTGTCACTGTTTATTATGCTTCATGTTGTTTTAATCCAATATTCCTTTTATTGTCATGCTCATCAGAATAGCTGTTTAATTGGGATTCAGCATGTAGAAATTGTTTTGCCCTCCGGTATATTCACAACCTCCTCTTCCCCATTATAACCTTTACTGCGAATGTCATTGCAATGTAAGCTAATGCGAATGCACAGGTGTGTTTTGACATCAGATTTTAATTTATGATTTTGAAAATAAGATAATGTAATTCCTGCCACATCCATCATAGACGTTAAATTCGGTCTTATTTAGTATTTATTGTCTTATCCATGTGTTGTAATATGTATGTAAAATCTAGATCCGGAAAAGCATCCTTTGCACAGAGCCTTGCAGAAAGGTCATGTGAATCCAATCATCTAATTCTCATTGGCCTTTGCCTAAAAACTATTAGATGCTCCTCCATTGTTCACTCCTGAAAGCTATGCCCTAGTGTACTGCCAAGGAACCCTTGTTACGTCTGTCTGCTTTGCTTTGAAAAGAATGACTGTCAGCCTTTGCTCTACCTAGTCTGTTGCTTAGCAACAGCTTCTGCGTCTCCTGAGAAGAATTCACTTTTTCCTGCTTTCCGCATTTCGCTCTCTTATTTTTCATACATTTCAATTGTAGAGGAGAAAGATGGCATGTCCTGAAGGTTGTTTGAAAGTTGAATATATGTTTTCAAGTGTTTGCCTGCATAAAGGCTTTCGAATTGCAGGGTTCTGCTAAGTACTGTGAGATTGAAGAGCTGTTCTATTCTAAAGGCAGATGCCTATTTGAGAATATGCTCTTTTTGTGCATTATCAAAATGTATATTTGAAGTAATAAAGTAGGAGGTGACACATTAAACCTGGATGACTGGTTTTACAGCCTATTCATCGAGGGGGATTTTACAGCATGTTAATGAGGAGTCTGTCCACTCTCTGCTGTTGCTGTGAGACACACCAAAAGTCATTCGAATGTTTAATGGGGGGCACGACTATGTGTTGAAACGGACAATGCTAATAAGTCACCAGGCACTAAAAGGAGAAGTGAGAGAAACACAAAGGCCAGAGGCAGGAGAGAGAGAAAGAGGCCGCAGGGAGTGAGAAAGATATTTAAAGGGCATTGCATTGACAAAAAGGCAGAGGGGAAAGTTAAAGAAGAGTCTAATGGATGGAAACAGCCAGACCATAACATGGACCTTTTTCTTCTAGTTGCTCTCATGTATGATTCATTATTTTCCATACTTATTACGCTGTACCGTGGGAACAGATAAAATGGCAAATATTGTGCACCTGCTTCTCATTTGGACTCTGTGTTTATTTACAAGCTGCTTCAGTGGTGAGATGTTTTATCTGTCTTCCTCAGTAATGGATATTATTATGTGTAATTGTTTTCAATCGTAGAGCATTACCTTGCGTGGCCTATGCTTGCTTTTTGTTGGATGCCACTTAACACAATGTTCTTTGGATTCTTTCACGCTTTTCAGTAGAATATTATTGCCCAAAGGGAGCAAAAATTGACCGTGATGGCTTGCGCTGTTACTGGATGCCAACATTTACATCAATGTGGCTGGAAGCAAGAGGCATCTGTCAAAGAGAGAATGAAGGAGATCTTGCTATGGTGGACAGTGTGACTGTTCAGACCTTCATACAAAATTCATTTCAAATGTAGGAGGTTGCAAGACTATACAATTTTTATAGCATTGAATCAAAGCTTTTTCTAACACGAATACTCGAAAGGGGGAGTAGAGTTGTGTGTTAGACATACTGTAAAATAAATCCCTGTAAAAGGGCTCATCCTTTTTTTGCTTTTACACTCTTTAAGTTCCAGGGAAGCCCCCGTTTGGGTCTGGCTGAGAAATGGAATGGCACAGGCTTTGTTTGATGACTTGGATGCTATAACCTTTCAGCCTGGCGACAGAGCAATAAAGCTGTGTACTTCAATGGCTCTGGCCACCGGACAGTGGATGAATGAAAAATGTGATAACGGAAATTTCATTATCTGTCAGAAACGGATATCGGGTGAGTTTAAAAAAAATGTCCACACATTTGATTAGTATGGGCATCAACCCTTAGACTTTCCACTGCTATCAGTATTGCTTATTCTCAGGTTGGGGTATTTTTTAATAAACTTTGGCACTGCATCAAATGTGAACAAACACAAATAACACTTTAAGGCTATAGACGAGATGAGTGATTTTGTTTCTATCTTATGAATTTCGCCTAGTAGATGACAACTGAATTGCATAAACTTTGAAATTTTAAGAGAGAGGACACAAGCCGTGAAGGGCCAGTATGAACAATAAATGAATGGTCACTAAAGGGAACAAGATAGAACAGGAATAGAAAACAGTATTTCTACATAGAAAATATGCTACATCAGGCACTACAATCCTTAGTTTGTGTTTAGTCTTCTTTAGGCAGCTAGGGGGTGACAAAGCGCATTATGAATTAAAAGTTATTTACAGCTAAGTCTCCACTCATGCCATGTGTCAGAGATCTTAACTGACAGAAATGCTTTTTACTTTCTTAACATAGTGTCATTGCCATCATTGGAGAGCTATGTGACAGGTGTACCACTAATGTCAGCCATTTACACAGTGTCCCAGATTCAACTGCTACCTTCTCCACCAGACCCAGGACAACGCAGGGTTGAGGTAAAAGTAAACAAATAAATTGGACCTCTTCTAGTCCAAAGCAACAAATACTTCAAACTATGTCATATTTATAATCATGTGATTAAAAACAATGCTCTGAGGAACAATGTCTGATTTGGTTACACGTTTGTTTACTGGAATGTTTTATAAAATTGTCCAATATAAAAATATATATAAATCATTTTGTAGATTGCATACCCTGACTAGGTATAGGTGCCCGTAAAACAACTTATCTGATTCATTTGATCACTTATTTCAACAAAAGGTGTGTGTGCACAGATTATGTTGTTCCCAGGTCTTTGGTTCAGTCATGAGGGTCAAGTTATATCTTTGGATTTGGTGGCGCAGCCAAGTGATCAGGTGACCTTTGCTAGAGTGCAAATCTTACGGCCATACTGCAGCTTAACTCATCACCTAGTGCCACCAGGTGAGTTCTGACATTTCAGCTCAGCTGCTTCATAAATAAATGCACATCCTTCTGACATCTGAAATCACTTTATCAAAAAGTGTGTTTTCATCAAATCTCCTTTACTCTCCCACTGACTCTCAGGTTGTAGTTCTCTGCTGAATGCCTTCAGCTGCTGTACTCTGATGCCTATGTGTAACACCACTGGTGCCTGTGCCAGCGGGCTGTACTGGTGTCATCTGCTGGAGATCTGTCTACCCGTCACCAGTCCATGCAGCCCTTACCACTCTTCTAACAGTGGTCGCGTGTTCCCCCTCCCACCCCGCTACCCTGCCGCATCACCGTACTTTCACTTGATGGCAGACATGGCATTGAAACTGGAACCAAGCGCAGACCACACATATATCAGTGTAGGTGGCAATACTTGACTTAAGCCTGGTGTACACTTTGTAAACGTTTCTTTCCTTTTAGACCGTTTTGTTGGAATTTTAGGTGAAAGCAAAAGCAGACTGTGCAACATTAATGAACAGTGTGTTTTAAATCAAAGGCTGCATCCCAATTTGCCTACTTGCACTATGCCCTATATGTACTGATTTTGTTATGGAAAATATACTGTAGTGCACAGCAAAACAGTATGCACACACTTGGATTTATTTATTGCATTTAGCTATTTATTCATTATTTCTTATGTTTACTTACATTTATATAATTCAGGAAAGCATCGCTTTTTTCATTTTAATAAGCAACGTAGCATCCCTTAACTCGGCCCACTTGCTGTGAGTTGTGGGTAATATAAGCTGTATGAGTGTTCATGGATCTACACTTCGAATTTTTGGAAAGAGTAAAGCATCCGGGTACTTTGAGAATACTCATTTCAACATACTAGCAAAGTTCGTTTACGGAAGTCGTGCCACTCGGCGGCTATGTTTGCAATGCCTTTGGGCAGCTATTTACGTCATAGCAAGTCCACAGTCCTATCTACTTGAAAGATATTTATAAAATCACTGGCAAAAATCGCAATTAAACAGCATATTTCAATCATTAAACATGACATGAACTGTATCATAACTTTGATTTACTAAGCTTAAATTGCACTAAAAATCACCTTTTTCGAGGTCGCCTCATCTACTGCGCCTGCGCACAGGCTGGCAAACGTCTCACGAGAGCCCCGCCCCAGAGAATCATCAGTTTTAATTGATTGAAGATTGGCTCATTTTACTGGAAGGCGGGACTTCCTTCGCTAGAGTGGCCATATTGAGTGGCAGTGGCTGTTAATATTAATATATTTGATACTATGATTTGGGACGCACTAATTCTAATTTCGAATATTTAGGATGGATAGTATGCCAATTGGGACGCAGGGAAACTGTCTATCCTGGGCCCTGGGACAAGGTTCCTTCAGCATATAACCTTGTCATTGGGCTGGGAAATAGGTGGCTTAACATAAAAATTAGTTTGGGCCCTAAGTCCTGACTGTATGATATGTTTTTTAGTATCGATAAGCACACACGACTGGTTGTTTTGAGAACACGTGCTGTATGTTCTGACATCCCCAATTCAAACAAAAATTAATGTGGTATTGCACAAACCCAAGCAAACCCTTGGGCTAATGTTTTCAATTATGATTTGACAGGAAAAGTAAAAGCAAAAATGAGAAATAGGCAATTCTTCATAGCAACTCAACTTGTAAAGACAAGCTACTAAGCTAGTATTAATACCTTTAACCGACCATCATCTTTCTGACCACAAAATTATAGAAAAAAAACATGTAGTGTGCACCTGCTGTATCTTGTTATATCACATTTAACAATGCCACTATATAAGTTGAACCTGACTTTATTTGTGCAGGTTACAACTCAAGACAAAGACATCACAGTCTATCCCGATGACATTTTGGCAGTGCAACACAATAGAAGAGCAGGAGAATTTCTTCATTGTGTTGCTAGTACCAGCTCGACCTGGCGCCAGAGTTACCTCTCATTGCATGGGCCTGAATGGGGAGGCTGGGTAGAAGGGGTTTTGTCTGCCCAGTCAGGAGAAGGCCAGTGGCTAGACGGTGTTGTATGTGACATCCGTGTGATTTATGAGGACACTATGTCTCACTATGGCATTCCAACAATACCCAGCACAATGCAGACTACTGTACAAACCAACGGTCCAATCAAAGCACATTGTCCTGTCACAGGGTTACAGTTGTTACATCCAAAACTTGACAAAAACAACCAAATGCATGTTGCCGTTAACGCCCCAACACTTATTGTCATCAAAGTTACTTCAGGAGAAAGCGCAACCAGCTCCTGGTCAGCCCCTGTGGATAAGAATAAAGTCTTGTTCCATTCCTTTTGCCCCGCTGAGATGCCTGAGACTAAAGTAGTATGCGTGAGGTCTCCAGACACGTGGTTCTCTCACGTGTACATGGTGCTTTCAGGTGAAGTGGAACATCTGCTAAACATCACGGCTTCAAACAGCAACAACTTCCAGACTCTTAGCGTGAGAGTCGTAGGTCATATTCCTGTTACTGGGCTGAGCATCCAACCTCAGGGCGTCAGCAGAGTTCTAGTGGACGTTCCACAGGTACAACAAATTTCAACACAGTTTTGTCATTTTGAAAGGTAATTTTACCTCAGAAGTTTGCCATTGACCTTTTAGCTTATGACGGCTAATTGTATCTGAGGGAAAGGATTATAGAATGTCATCTAGAATGTCACGATTGCATTTTAAATCATTTTTGAGTATTTAATGAATTTCGTGTACAGTTGTTTACAGCTTCAGTAGCCACTGGGTCATCGGTGAGCTTTTCGTGGGTTATTGATGACTTGGCGCAGTTTCCACACACAGGAGACTCTTACAGTGTGGTTTTTAAGAAACCGGCAGAATACAAGCTTAAGGTAAGTGAATGAAATATATATAAAATATCTCAGGAGACAAAATCCAAATCGCTACATGAAATGTCTTTGGATCCTTTTGGTGCTACAAATTATTTTTTCTCATTTCCTCAATTCTTTACATGATTTTTCTTGACTAGTTGATTGGAAGGAACCCTGTGAGCTCTCAGTTAATTGAGGTCAAGATTACAGCTGATCTAATGACCCCACTTGCTGACCTGGCAGTAATTTCCATGCCAGGGGCCATCGCTGTACACACCTCATCTGTCTACACTATTCGAGTTAAAGCTGACATCTCTATAGGTGTTACAATAAGGTTAATACCTCTGAATTAATTATCTCTAATTATTCATTTGATAATGTTAATGTTATTCGATTGAATTTGACGTTTTAAAAGAATGTATTATGCTTTATAGAGCTAAATTATGAAATAATTTATTTCTCCAGTTGGGATTTTGGTGACAGTACGACTTCTGTCAGTCACACAGTTTCTGCTGCCTCACAGATGAAAGACAGCTATGAACACCAAATTGTCAAACACATCTATCTTCAGGACTCTGCCCACCATGCCTATTCTTTCCAAGGTACAAGTTGCATAGAAGAAATAGAACAGTAAACCATAACCCTATACAGTAGTTATTTAAAGGTGATGTGCATAATCTTTTGATGCTACATTTTTTTCCTGTACCAGTTGAATGAGAACAAATAAGCTTGAAGTAAACCATTCTTGGTTAATTTCACTGAAATGCAAAGACTTCAGTAATACGCTGTCTGTTTGGAGGTGTCATAAGTACTGCAGTTCCATTTAGTGCTGCAGAAATGACACACATCACCTTTAAGTAACAATATAAAATTTCCATAACTTTAGGAAACATTTATCTACTACATTTACCTTTTAGGTGACTACACGCTGAAAATAAAGGCTTACAACGAATATGACCATATTGAAAAGGCTGTGTTTGTTAAAGTAAGAGCTCCACTATCAAGATTGCTGGTGTCATCATCTCTCAATGTCTGTCAAGTCAACAGCAGCATCTTGTTTGATGTCACTCTATGGCCTTCTTCATACGGAGTGCTTTACTCCTGGAATTTTGGTGATGACTCTAAAGAAATTAAGGAATATAACAGTAAAGTCAGACATGTTTTTAAAAAACCATGTTCATACAATGTCACCGTCTGTTCTAATAACACCCTGTCAGTCTTGTGTAACTATACAGATGTGGAGATAGTTGAGTCTGTCTCTGGTCTGTGGCTGAATTACACTGGCTCCATTGAACTCAACAGCATCTTTGAAATCATTGGCAAAGTGTCTTCAGGCACAAGTCTAAAATGGACTTTTGAATTTGGAGATGGTTCAGTATTTAAAGATTACTCTGAATGCTCAGTCTCTTACATTTACAAGTCTCCTGGAAATTACACGGTTCATGTTACCGCTTATAATTCTGTAAGTAGGGAACAGCAGTCAGTCAATGTGGAAGTCTTTAAGTTATTTATAAGTGACATTTTGCCATCAGGCTGCATTGCGAGTATAACTGAGATTGATTTTGAGGTATTAGTCAAAGGCTTCATTCCTATTTTGACTTTTAACTGGGATTTCGGAGATGGTACGCCAACGTCTTTTGTTAAAGGAACTGCCACAGTCACTCATACCTTTCTATCTTCAGGGATTTTCACAGTTGGTGTAAATGCTCGTAGCCCAGTGGGTTCGGTCTATTATCAAACCAGCATATGTGTTGAGGGCCGAATAACAGATGTTGAATTGCAGTCAGCCAAGAGTACTGTAGCTGTGAGCGAGGAAATATGCTTTGATGTTTCTGTGACTCCCAAAGAAGGGGATTATATGTTTTGGTGGAACAACAACTTTTCTAGTGATGCCCCAGTCATAGGCTTGTCACACCATTGCTTTGTTTTTTCAGCAGATGGGTTATATGAAATTTCAGTGCAGTCTGGTAACAAAGTCAGCAATAAAACTGCAAAAATGACAATCTTTGTTCAAAGGCCCATATTTGATCTATCCATAAAATATGAAGGTAATCATGTTGCATTGACTGTAAATCAGTCCACTTACTTTTGGGCCGAGTTTTCTGGGAGGATAGATGATTTTCAGTGGGATTTTGGGGATGGTTCGTTAAAAATGGTAGGCCGAAATCAATCACACATTTTTCGTTTTCCTGGGAGGTTTCGCGTGACTGTCACTTCATCGAATGCAGTAAGTTCAGATTCAGTTTCTGTGGAAGTAGAGGTGCAGACACCTCTGACATATTTAACAGTTAATACCAGTCGGCCATTTGCAGAAGTAGGAACAGAGATACTCATAAAAGCTCAGACTGATATTATTGACAATGTCAAGTTTCACTGGACTGTGAACTCTTTGTCACCTCCAACACTTGGAACATCAGAGTTTTTGTATGTATTTCCTAAAGCAGGGGTATTTCAGGTTCAAGTCACAGCACAAAATCTTGTCAGTCTTTTAGAAACCAAATTTGATATTGAGGTCATAGAGAGAATAGATGAAGGTCAGATCCGATGCAAGGGCTTGCAGTCTGCAAAATATTTCCTGACCAATCAAACGGTTGTATTAACAGCATCTGTCGCACATGGTTCTAACTTGACATATGAGTGGCTAACACGGCAAAGTGGGGTTTACAAAACTGTAAGTAATAGCAAACAGTTTGAGCTATTAACTAACAATCCCGGTGATATTCATGTCAAAGTGTTGGTATCCAATGTTATTGGATCGGTAGATAGTGAACTTTCATTGAGAGCTGTGGAGTTTGTATCAGGTGTTAGCATTTCATCACCAGTGAATGTTTTAACAAAAGACAAGGCAGTGAGGATTTCTGTCAGTGTAGCATCTGGAACAGACCTTCAGTACTCGTGGTTCCTCGACTCTGAGCACAGTCCTGTAATATCAGACGTGCCCTTTATTCTGCATACCTTCAATGTTATTGGTGTGATCAAGCTCAAAGTGTCAGTCTTGAATATGTTTGGGTCTGCTGACGCAACCAAGCTACTCGATGTTCAAGAAAGGATTTCTGAAGTGGACTTCACGATCAACGAACAATCCAAACCATTTTTTGTAACATCACATAGCCTCCTGTTTCTCCGAGGCTTTGCAAAGACAGGAAATGTGCTACACTGGGAATGGGCTTTAACTTTACACAACAATACTGTTGTTTTTCTATCTGACAATCAAACGGTCAGTTATTCTTCCGTGGATGTTGCAGATCACCATGTTTCACTTAATGCGTCAAATGACATTAGCTGGAAAATTGTTTCATATACTGTATTGGTTCAGGACGCCATCCAAGGACTTTCGCTAAGCATTAGCAACAGCGTGGTCTGTGAAAATGATCCGGTTACCTTCATACCATTGGTCTCCCATGGAAGTGAAGTTTCCTTTACATTGGAATTTGTGAATGAAAGTTCCTCCGTGGACATTCAGCAGAATTTCACCACTTCAGCTCTTTCAGTTGGAAACCACCTGGTGAGAGCAAAAGCGAAAAATAAAGTCAGCGAGCAAATGGCAACGGTAACTGTGCAAGTGGTGGACAAAATTAAAGACTTGCATTTGTTTGGCTGTTGCTCCGTTGTCCTAGAAGCATCCAAAAACATTACATTTCAAGTTGTAGAAAATAGTACCTCGCAAGTCAATTACCACTGGACTTTCCTATTAAACGGAATCTTTTCCTCACAGGAAATCGGGCAAAATGTTCACTTCACACCAATTACTAATGGATCCCTGTCTATAACAGTGAAAGCAGACAATGGCTTCTGCTCGCAGTCCCTGAGCATTACAGCCATAGTACAGAAGCACGTGAGGGAAGTTAAGCTTCTTAGCTCCCATGATGGAGCCTTTATAGATTATCCAATACATTTCGTAGCTATCACTGACGGAGGCAGTGACCTTAAATTCATTTGGGATTTTGGCAAACCCAGTGGAGGAACCCTGGTTACAGAATCCAATGCACAAGACCACAAATATAATGTAACTGGTCGATTTGTGGTGCATTTAACAGCTTTCAATAACGTAAGTCAGATCTCGACGCAAATCTCAGTTGAAGTACAAAAATTAGAATGTACACAGCCTCACGTCTACCTTGTGGAAGAACTATCTCAAATAGTAAAATCCAGATCAAGCCTCTTTGAAGCAAGAGTGGACCTTAAAGGTTGCATTACACGCAAAGCATTATATCAGTGGGAGATCTTCAAGGGCCCTGATTGTTCAGCGATGGTCAAGATAACCGTAAATGATTTGGTGGATGTTACAACACCCCTTCTTTTTCTGCCAAAGCACAGTCTAAAAGTAGGAAACTACTGTCTGACATTTACCACCAGACTTCAGGGAACTCCTCTAAAACACCACAAGACCATAAACATCACAGTGGTCCACAGTCAACTGGTTCCTATGATCAAAGGTGGTTCTCACAGAATCTGGTCAAGTCAGAAAGACCTGTTACTGGATGCAACCGAGTCTTGTGATCCAGATTCAGTAAAGGATGACAACCTGTTTCGATTTCATTGGGATAACACCATAGAGGTGAATAACAGACACAGTTACAAACACAGTAAATACTTCTTATAAGTTTATTATATTAAACACTCAATGATTGTGTATTTTCAGAACACCACAACAACATCTTCAATCTTTTCCACATTTCATCAACCTATCACAAAAAATGGCAGTATTCTTCTAATTCCCAGAAGTGCCTTATTTCCAGGAATAGTGTATCACTTCACTCTCACCCTTTACAAAGACGGGCGGCAACCTGTTTCTGCATCACAGACAGTGAGTGTTTATTTTACTTATTTTACATGCTTATTTTACTTCACCTTGCTTTGGACTTTTAAATCTAAAAGCTTTAAAAACCTTGCTTTTAGCCATTATATATTTCATTGTGACCGTATTTGTTTTTTACAGTCTTCTTAAATCTTTGTTTCAGGTCACGGTGTACGAAACTGCGGTGTTACCTGTGGCTGTAAAGTGCACTTCCTGTTATTCTCTGTTTTCGTTCCATGTGAGTCCCAGCCGGAATGTTGCCTTGGCTGGCCATTGTTCTTCCTGTAAAGACACTGTACAGGTATTCAAATCCAATGGTTGTTTGTTAAACTACAAGACAAGTTAGATAAACTGTGAATTTCAAACACATTAAATATGCACGTATTCATGAGCATAATTTTAGAAATACTGTTTTTGCATACATTCTTTAAACCTGTTGCTGTTATTGCTGTTATTACTATTATTGCAAGAAACACTTTCATTGCACTCTTAAAAATAAAGGTGCTTAAAAGGTTCTTCACAGCGATGCCATAGAAGAACCATTTTTGGTTCCACAAAGAAGCATTCAGACAAAGGTTCTTTAAAGAACCATCTCTTTCTTACTTTTATATCATCTGAAGAACCTTTTTTCGCCACTGAACCATTTCTTTTAAGAGTGTAGTTTTATTATTTATTTTTGAATGGTTGTTGCCTGAAAATATGAAGGAAAGGTTTAAAAATGTTAGACGTTCTGCATAACATAATGTGGCATAATGTTCATAATTTTCATAACAGGTCTCTAATTTGTACCTTGGAAAGTTATGGAAAGTCATTGAATCATTGATAAACCCATAATGTTACACGGAACACTAGTGATTTTAAATCATTTCATTGTACAGTACACATGGGGCGCAGAGAATCAGAGAGGTGAACCTCTGCTTCTGTATGAAGTCACTACCTCCACAGGAAAACACTCTAAACACCTTGTCATTAGACCAGGGGTGTTGATGGAGGGTCATGAATACACTTTTACTCTCAATGTGTCTGAACCCTCCTCTGGGCTTTGGGGGTCAGCAAGCATCAACTTAATTCCCAACCGCCCTCCGTACGGGGGTATTTGCACTTTGTCACCAGATGACTCGCTTCATTTCTTGGAAACCATGGCCTCTTACAATTGCTCAGGTAGTGTGGTTTAAATAGATTGCCATTTTGTATCAAAGCAACAGCTCTTTGGTTTGACACATACTTTCCTGCTTTTTTTCTTAATGGCAGGTTGGATGGATGATGATGGTGAGTCAGCTCAGCTGATATTTTCACTGCAGGTGGCACAGTGTGAAGATTTTGGACCATTATGTCCCTTGCTTACCCTTTATAGAGGCACTCATAGCATTTTTGGTTCCCTGGTGCCAATGGGTAGTGCAAGCAAAATGGAAAACAGATCTGCTATTCACGTGCTGGTGAAGGTTGAGGACAACATGGGGGCTTCTGTCATCGCAGTAAGAAAGTTAGTCAACGCTTGTCAGTGTAGTCTGCACAAACATATTTCACTTCCATGATGCTTGTTGAAATCTTATCACATCACAGCTTCAAAGTATTATCTTGGCATCTTCTGCAGGAGCCTGACAGTGCTGTTGAGTGAACGTCACTCAACTGAGTGGTTGAGGAACAGGAGCCAATCAGAGTTCAGGGCTTTACTTCAACAAGGCAACCCGCAGGATATCATACAGTATTCTGTTGCCCTGACCAGTCAACTTAACCAGGTAACTGGGATATTATTTTCTGTTTTCAATGCAATTTGAGCTTAATTTGAGTCAATTACCACAGATTTTCTTTTTACCACAGAGGTGTGTTACGCAAGGTGATTCACAATAACAATATTATCACTATGGGCCAGATTTACGAATAGCTTGCAGCAGCGCAAACGCCTCTTTTGGAGTAAAAAAGTGCATATGCATTCGTAGGAGTTTCCTCTTCAGACACAAACTTATTAGGAGGAGAGTATTTAGATGAATCATGCAACACCATTTACTAAGGTTTGCGCTCGTCATTGTACTGGTATATGCGGCTTTATTGAACACCCAAAAAAAGCATGTTTTAAACCCTTTAAATTTGCACTGCTCTTGGTAGATTGCATTGGTCATTATGGGAATGAGATATTGCGCCTGTGTTTTTTAATGTGAGCCTTGTTAGTAAATCACCCACAGAAATTTCCACTCGCATCGGCTCTTTTTTAAAATTGCGCCGATAAATTTGAACTATCGCGATATTTTGACCTGTTTAGTACATCTTGCCCTACGTCTATTTAAATAGTTTTAAAGAACATTTTACAACAGTAACCATTTTTGGCTCTTAAGGCAAATGGGTGCTGAATTATTTACAATATTAGCATTGGTGTGGTATTAACACGGTAACGATAATCATGGTTTTATTACGGTTATTGTCCGACATATACAGGTACATTGTGACACCCCTAACTATACGTAAATAAAATATTTTATTGCCTAATCCCTTTTAACTATAAATGCCTTGTAACCACAATTTTGCTTTATCAAGCTGACTACAACATGAGTCAAAGTGCTTTTCTGTGCTTTTCAAATGCTGTTGTTTGATCTTAACTTGCACAGAACCCAGAACATTCCTTTACAGTTTCTGTAGTCCTCTTTTTTTGTGTTACATAATCAAAACCAATCACTTCAACAGCTTAAAACCGTTAGCTCTCAAGAGCTGGAGGACAAGATTCAGATGCGAGGAAATGTGACTCGAGCCCTGGCGTCTCTGCCGGTCTCTTCCATCCAAGATGCAGCTCAGATCAGCTCAGCCCTGGCTCAATCCACCGTAAGTCTTCTACTTTCAAAGCTCAAGGAAAGAGACAGCGCATACGGCCCAAAGTGTAACACAGCAGCCCCCTATGCCTCCACCTTCAGCATTAATTACAGCTCAACGCAAAGCATGTCAACAGCTTTCTATAGATCCAGCAAGGCGCTATCATACAATGTGACACGGGAGTCGAGGGCTCATCACTGCATATAGACTTCATGCTGTGAAAACACTCAGTGGGACTGAACATAATGAGGTGTAGAGGGAATCTAGAAGAAATCCGTGCTACCTTAGAACAAATGATTGTCACATGTGATGTTTCTTGATTCTGATGATGATAAAAAATGTATGTAGTAGGAAAAATGGAATTAGCTTTTTTGTCTGCAGGCAATTCCCTCTGAAGTGCGGTGCAAGAGCTGCCACGCGAAGGTTCTGAAGGTCACAGGGAAGATGATCAAAGTGATGAGAGAACAAACAGGACAGAGTGACATCGACCCCACAGACACCGGCAGGAACATTCTGAGTGTTCTAAGTAAATGCATTCAGCCTTCCGCAGATTTCGCATTCAGAGCGATAATAGAGGTTCAATCTGAAGTTGTAAATTAACGCGGCTTTACCATCCTTGCAGGTAGCACACTGACTGCTGATCACAGCCACAGAAGTCATTCTAGCCTCAAGCAATCGCATACATCAGCGATGGCCGCATCAACGCTTAGTCAGATATTAGAGCTCATGCGCTCATTAATGATGTCGCGGATGCGTGGGGAGGAGGCTCTCTCCCTCGCCGTTCCCAAGATCAGCGCGGTGGGCGTACGGGGTGACCCTACTAAAGATCTGCTCTGCGCTGATCCCTTCAGCAGCTGCCAGTTTTACGTCCCATCAGCTCTGAGCTCTCAGCTGAAGGAAAAAAACCAGGAAGTTCTGCAGATCTTTCTGGAAATGGCAGCCGATGAAAACCCATTTATTCAAGATGCAGAACTGCCTTTATCTACTACGCTTGCAGCCATGGAGTTTGCTACAGCGCAGGGTCAGCCCATACCGATTGCCAATCTGACATCAGACACTGCGATACAATTTACCTTGCACAAAAAAAGAAGCGAGACGGAGGATGAGAGGTTGCTTGGGGAAAAGTTTACTCTGCCTACTAAAGGGAGTGTAAATTTTACAGTCAAAGCCTTGGAAACAGACCCTCAGGCTGGCCTCTATGTTTCACTTAACTTCAGTCTCATACCAGGTGAAGTGCACCAGCCATGCATCTTATCGTAGGCTTTTTAGAACTGTGCCGGTCCATTCTAATCTACGGTATACGTTTCTAAGGTGTTGTTTCTGTGTTTTTCATCACCTGACATGAAATGTATTTTATTATTTATTTATTAATTTAATTTATTTATTTAATTGAATGAAAAACATTTTATTTGTGAATTTTGAAAAAATAAATATATGGGCTGTGACACAAGGCAGTAACATATATGTTTAACTATTATTATTTTCATAACTTCATAAATGAGAGGTTTCCTACTTTTAGGCCAACATCGCCATATTTTATGAATGCATGTTATATGTCCTTTTGTAAATTATAAAAAAACTCTAAATTCACATAAATCCAAATTCACTTTTCTTGAATAAGCAATGCATAAGTTGCTATAATTGCTATATATTGTCACATAAAGCTATAAAAGGTCCTTGATGATGCCTTTGGAAGAACCATTTCTGGACGAATGGCTCCATAAAGAACCTTTAACATCTAGACCAGGGAACCAAAATGGTTCTTCTGTGGCATTTCTGTGAAGAACCTTTATTTTTAAGTTTAACCTTGTGTTGTTAAGCAGGACCTAGCAAGACAGCCTCTGGACTAGTCTGGATATCTGTCTCTGACCAATCAGATCATTCATCTCAGCGTGTTCATTCTAAAGCCGTCACCATTGCTCTCTCATCTGAGACTTCATCATTGGAGCACACCATCTTTCTCACACCACTGTGAGCTTATTTCTGTTTTTACATTAATTGAGAGTGACGTGTACATGCTTTTGTCTCATGAATATTGTGTCAGTGTGAATAAATAGTTTACATTTGTTTATAAATTTCACAGTTTGAACGGTTCTGCTAAAGATCTGTTTGTGAACCTGACAAGCAGCATCGATACAGATGTGTCCATCTCTGCGCTCGTGTTCAGCGCTTTGTGTCGGTTCTTCAGTGTGGATGAGAAGCACTGGAGCAGTGAGGGTTTGAGACCCCTGAGTAACAGCAGCCCTCACGTTGCCCGCTGCCTCACCGAGCATCTCACCATGTTTGGAGCCAGCCTCTTCGTTCATCCAGAGACACTTCTGTTGCTGCCACCTGTATGTGTCTGTTTTAAGACAAAATGTGTCATTTCTGTGCCATTATTGCAAAAATAGGTTTTAAACAAGTCTCACACATTGTCCACATCTTTTTATGATCGGACAAACAGAGTGCCTTAAAAACGCAGAGCCTTGATGTACAATTTATGGCAGTGGTTCTTAAACTGGGGCCCCCAAAATAGATCCGGGGGGCACATTTTTTGTGGCATTTTATATAGAAATTTATCATAGATTTTGTGCAATCAAACATCAGAACAATAAGACCACCAACCAAAAGATTTGAGGTTCCAATATTGCATACTTGAATACGTCTTTGGTTTAATTTAAATTATAAATTGAAGATTATAAGTCTTAATTTGGGGGGCCACAAAGCTATGTACCCTACACAGGGTACAAGAGTTTGAGAACCACTGACCTATGGGACAAATAGGCTGACCATAGTGTCCTACTTGTGTGGGGGGCTACCTGTTCACCCAAGCAATGGAAGACATGGGGGTGGGGCATTAGGATTTATTTTCGCAATTTAGTTTGGTGCCGCTCATTGTGCTGAAATTACACACTAAATTAACACCGTTAAGTTAAATATATGTAGAAAATATTTTAGTAGTACAGTAGTCAACATTGAGGAGTGAGGATACAATATGAAACAATCATTTTGTTTTCAAGGCAGCTTATTGAAATGAAACACATAATGATGAAAATTTTCTGTGTCACTAGTCAGAGGAGCCGGTGAAAAACGTGATGGTGGGAATAGTTTGTGGAGTCTTGCTACTGATTCATCTGCTGGTTGGTCTTATCGCCCACAAACTGGATCACCTGGAAAGTCTGCGCCTGTCTTGTGTCCCACTATGTGGCCAAAAAGGCCGTTACCAGTATCGCATTCTGGTCAAAACAGGCTGGAAAAGAGGGTCTGGTGAGTGGAATTCCCATCCTCTAAAATTATTAATGCAACTCATTAAAACTGAACATACCAAGTAATGAGACACCCGACTTCTCCAGGTACCACTGCTCATGTTGGCATTAGCCTGCATGGACTGTATAAAAGTGGTTCACGTCACCTCCAAAGAGAAGGAGCTTTCCAGAGGAACAGTCTGGATGACTTCCAAATTGAAACGGATGCCAATCTTGGAGAGATCTGGAAAATACGCATCTGGCATGATAACACAGGTGAGTGATTACACGGCTTCCTTAAAAAGTGATTCTTCAAACGGAGAATATACAGAAAATATACTGTTTCTGTTTTTTAGGTTTGGACCCATCCTGGTACCTGCAACATGTAATAGTCTGGGATTTACAGACAGAAAACTTGTTCTTCTTCCTCGTGGAGGACTGGCTATCTGTGGAGAATGAGAGGAACTCTGGAAGGGTGGAGAAAGTTGTTTTAGCTTCTTGTACGTATTCATCATAGTCGCATACCTAATTTTGAAGATTGCTTTCTATGTTCCATGTTACGTTCCGTTTGTTCATTCCACACTCTTGTCTTTTATGTAGGTCCTCAGGAGCTTCAGCAGTTTAGGAGGGTCCTACAAGCCCAGTTGCTGTTCGGGCTTCGAGAGCACCATCTGTGGATCTCATTATGGGAACGGCCGGCCCACAGCAGCTTTAGCCGAGCACAGAGGGTCACATGCTGCTGCCTCTTATTACATCTGTACCTGGCCGCTGGGGCAGCGTGGTATGGAGCAGTGGGCAGAAAGGGCAGCAGGTAATCGATTTGAACTTCAAAGGGCATGGATAACATATTGAGCTTAAATTACAGATAGTCTGGTACTGACAGAGTCACAGGTACTGTAATTACACCTTGTAGAATAAAGCAGTTTCTTTTTTTCCACCAAACTACAAAGTCTGTGTTATTGCTTTATGGCAAAAAAAGAGGATATTTGTCACTGATCATCAAGAAGAAATATGAATGATTTTTTCTGATTTGAGATGAATGAAAATGGTTGTTCATATGTTTTGACTGTAGTGCCCCAGTCTCTACACATATGTTGATGAATGCAGAGACCATTCTGGTTGGAATGACGGTGGCGGCCTTAATGTTTCCTCTACAAACCGTTCTCAGGTTGCTGTTTCAAAAAAGCAAGGTGTGTACAGTTCTGCTCAAATCTTACCACCACTTATAAATACAAATGTTTTGTTTTTGATTTAGTATTGCCATGATAACGTTATTTAATAACATATATTAGCATTTATTTTGAAAACAAAATACCAGAATTTACTATGTAATTCACTGCTTAAAGGGATAGTTCACACAAAATCATTTACTTGCCCTCATGTTATCCCAAACCTGTATGACTTTATTCTACAAAAGACATTTTGGTAACCAAACAACAGTGAACCACTGAGACATTTCTCAAAATATCGTGTGTTCCAGTCATCACACGAGGGTGAATAAATGGCTTTCTTTTTTGGGGTGAACTATTCCTTTAAGACAAAGCAGGGACAGGTCCAAAACTTCCCCCAAAAAGCTTTAAACAGTTATTGAAGCTTATGGTGGCAACATGAGATATTAATAACCAATTGATGGATTGTATTCCAGGTGACATTGGCGTTGTCTCTGCCTCCATCTCCTGTGTCTCACAGCGTGGAGATGGATGTATTCCTCAATGGCCCCAATTTCTCCTGCTCCTCTTTTCTGTCGCTACCCACTGGCCCTGACTCCTCCATATATGATGGACCGTCTCCTTTCACTGTGAGAGAAAGTCATTCCCTCTCAACTTTTGAAGGAATAGTTCATCTCAAAATGACATTTCTGTTATAGTTTACTCAACCTTATGCTGTTCCAAACATTCATCTCTTCATGGAACAAAAATTTGATGGCATCACTGTTCATTTTTTTCCTCTAAGAACTCTTTGCAGAGCAAGAATCTAGATTCAGAGTTTTGGAAAGATTCAGATCACAGCGATGACCGGTACCAAGATGTCTACTCTGTGGTTACATGCAGTATTTAAAGGGACAGTTCACCCAAAAATGAAAATTCTGTCATTATTTACTCACCCTCATGTCATTCCAACCCTGTATGACTGTAATCTGTAGCGTAACACAAAAGAAGATATTTTGAAGAATGTCGGTATCCCAACAACATTGGACCTAATTGACTTCCATTGTATGGACACAAAACCACTGAAACATTTCTCAAAACATCTTCATGAATAAATTAGATCATTTTTATTTTTGGGTGGACTCTCTCTTCATAAATAATATTGATACAGTCTGCAAATAATTTACATAATCATACATTATTTAAAACTTGTCACAGATTGGATCACTGGGCATCATGTGACAGTATCTTTGGCCTGTCTGAGTTGTCAGGAGCTACTAACCTCCTGAAAAGAAAAAAAGCCCTTCTACAGCTACATTTGTCTACTCCGACCTCTGACCATGACGCTTTGGAACCAACCAAGTCTCCAGGTTTGAAGAAACAACCTCATCTGTTTGGTTAGAATTTTACTTCTAGTGTTCTAAGATTTACAATAGTCCTTTGTTATCAAACAACACAAATCTCACTAAATATGGGACATTTGATTTTTTTAGAGGAAGATCTTAGGTCTCTATCTGGAGACATGGACCCCACTAACACTCTCTCCTCAGAACCAGCAGCATCTGACAGCGGCCATTTTACACCCAATGAGAGCACCCTGTCGGAAGAGTGAGTTCTGTGTTCAGGCTGTGTCTTATAGTTTACCTGGATAGAAGGTCACACATGTCTTTATCATCTTCTCCAGTCAAGACAGCTTGTGTAGTGATTGGTCTGATCTGAGCCTGGATACTCCTACATATGAAACCGACTTCCACAAATCCTGCGCCACTCTCTCAGTTCTCAGTGAGGCCAGTACATTCCTTCCAAGCCTCCCACCTGACTCTATAAGCACCACGTCCAACACACGCATCGGTGAGCAGACACCACATACGTCTCTGATGAGTTTTAGATTTTCTGACATATGTGAATTTAGCAGTAAGTGACCTTTTGTGGCTTTGTTCAGGTGTTGTTCGTGGTGTCCCTGCCTCGAGTCTTCCGGCGTGTGTTCTGCGTGTTGTTCATCTCCTGGTGGCTGTTCTGCTGGGAACATGCTTGGCTCTGGTGGGACTGTATGGCAGCAGGTTTTCCAGCTCTGTGGTTCTCATGTGGCTTGTATCGGCCCTGTCTGCCTTCCTCACTTCCTCCCTGCTGTTGGAACCATTTGCAGTGAGTTATCAGTCAATTTCAATTCTGTGGAAAGATCGGATAAAAGATAAAATGGTGTATTTTTTGTCTAAAGATATGTGTTCAGGCACTATATCTGGCTGCTGTGGTGAGACCAGTGGACCCTGAGGTGGAAGAGCGTTTGGCTCAGGAGACAGAAGTGAGAAGGACAGAAGATGATGTAGGTGATAAGGTGCACCCTCCCTCTGGATACGGCCTCCTGCAGGCGAAAGAGGAAGCACGGAAATTGAAAAAGCTGAGAGTTCTAATGAGGGTGAGCACAGATCAGGGCTTTTCAAAGAATTAACCAGGGTTCAGTGTAAAAATGCCACAGAAAGTAACAAAAATGGCCTGGTTGTTTGCCAAATGTGGAGCTGTAAAAGGATTTCTTCTGCAATTTTTTTAATTCTTCCATTCAATTTATTGTGAAAAAAATGAGGCTATCAAGTGTCCTAAAAAAGAAGCTAAAAGACATACCGTGAACAATAAAAGGTTTAACTTTGTACTTCACCAGGAACAGTTCACCTAAAAATGAAAATTCTGTCTTCATTTACTCACTCTCAAATTGTTTCAAATCTGTATAAATTTATTTGTTCTGATGAACACAGAGAAATGTTTTTGGAAGAATTTTTGTAACCAAACAGTTCTTGGTCACCATTGACTACCATAGTGGGAAAAAATCTTTGTAATTTTTTTGTGCTGTTGAACACAGATATTTTGAAGAATGTAGGAAAGCAAACAGTTTGTATTTTTTCCTGCTATAGTAGTCAATGGTGGCCAAGAACTGTTTGGTTGCAAGCATTCTCCAAAATATTTTTCTCTGTGTTCATAAGAACAAAGAAATTTAGATTTGGAACAACACAAGGGTTTTATTTTTGGGTGAACTTTGCATTTAAGGTTGATTTTTCTATTATTCAGATCAGGGCTTTATTTATTACAAAAGTCAGTTTAACATAAATGCTGTTTTAATATGGTCAGAAAAATACACCCTTAAAAGTAGAAATGCTCCCGATAATCCATTTCTAGTAACTAAATATTAAATAAATCAAATAAAACATTTCTGACACTTTCTCAGAATTCATCCAGCCCTCATTTAATCCTCAGAAACAGACAACAGCAGGGTTTCTCTTCCATGCCCCTGTTCATTTTTTTTATTTTAATGGTCTGTTCTTATGTTTTATCTTGACACCCAGAATTGCTTAGTCTACATGCTGTTCCTGTTAGTAGTTCTGATGGTGAACTACCAGGAAAATGTGCAGGAGACCAGCAGCAGACTGCTTCACTCAGCCATTAAACACACGCTGATCTCTGCTTCACCAGAGCAGCCCGCTCTCAATGCATTATCAGGGTAAATCCATCCTGCTTCTATACATTCACTATTAATCCACATACGCTGCATATGTACAGTATGACTCATATTACAAAATCATGTCTTTTACAATATGTCTTATAGTGTATGTGAAATACTGCATAGATGAATACATTTAAAATAGAATATTGCTAAAGTCTTACAATATTTTTCTTTCTTTCTTTTTAGATGGATGAATGCTGAGCAGTGGATTGACAAGAAATTAACATCGCATTTGTATAAAAACCCTTCTCTTTCTTTGATCGGTCTGCCACGTCTTCAGAAAATTCATTCTCAGGACTGTAAGGATTTACTTCAGTATGATCAACATAGCTAAAAATTTTAAGTTGTTTGGAGTCTGTGCTTTTTCATTTGTCCCGAAAAGCTGAATCTTTTTTGTTTTTCTCAAAGTCTGCAGTCAAAACATCAGAGATCTGTTCCAATCTGGTCGACATCCTTTGATGCTGGCTTCTCACTTTTCATCCCATGCCAACCCTGGACACCAGAGATCCTCAGAATCCATCAGGAACACTCCAGCTCTATTAACTCGGTGAGAGATAACAGGCGAGAAACAGAGAACCTGTCAATGTGTAACTAAAGAGAAGATCTATTCTATTGATCTGTTTTGTGGACATGCTTTACTTATATATACCGACTCTGCCTTTCAGGCTTTCTTCATGTTTTTGGTCATTTGTGATTTTAAATCATTGTGGCTCTATGATTCGATGGAGCCTATTGTTTGTCATTTCCGGACTAGAAGAGCTTTTTAGTCGTGATGTCTGTAAAATTTCCTTAAAGGAACAGTTCACCCGAAAAGGAAAATTCTGTTTTCATTTACTCACCCTCGAGTTGTTCCAAATCTGTATACATTCTGATGAACACAGAGAAAGATATTTGGAAGACTGCTTGTAACCATGGTAGGAAAATTGCTTTATAAATTTCTTTGTTCTGTTGAACACAAAAGAAGATATTTTGAAGAATGTAGGAAAGCAAACAGTACTGGGCACTTTTGACTACCATTGTCGTTTTTCCTACTATGGTAGTCAATAGAGGCCAAGAACTGTTTGGTTACAAGCATTCTTCCAAATATGTTTCTTTGTGTTCATCATTACAAAGAAATTTGTACCGTTTTGGAACAACTCGAGGGTGAGTAAATGATGACAGAATTTTCATTTTTGGGTGAACTGTCCCTTTAAGACAGCTTAATTATTTTGCTACAACGTTTCTGAAAAGGTCATCTAAGGACGTCTTATGCACGTCTGATCAGACAGAAAAAGTATTTCTTGGAAACAGCAGTGAATCTGCACGTCGGATCCTGTCGGAACTTCAGACATCAAACTGGATGACAACAGGGTGAGCATGATGTCATTACATGCAAGTTATCAATGCAGAATAACATACCACAGCTATTCCCAACATGTCCAGTCTTGAACTCCACTGAATATTTATAATGCCAGGAATGAGTCATAAGTTCACAGTGTCAGTTATTGAATTTGTGATCTTGCTCACCGCCATAAAAAATCACATCAGCTGAATCCTGGTTTTGGAATAAATGTGATTTGTTTTGTGTAACAGGACGCAGGCGGCGTTGATTGAGTTCACTCAGTATCACAAAGAGACGAGTATCCTGGCACCCGTCTCTATTCTTCTAGATCAGAAGCAGACAGGCCAAATCTTTGCTTTTATCTCCATCCAGCCTTTTCACGTAACTCCGTTTTCTGGTGCAGACTTACACGTCACATTGACGGTACTGGCACGCCTTTTGTGCACTAAAATACAAATTGTCTTTCTCATGATAACAATGTCGTGTTTCTATTGCAAACTGTTGGTTAGATGTGATCATTTTAATGTTGGCTAACACTTTAATTTTTACTTTAATCCATTACTTAATTTTTATGGGTCACACACTACAACGTTACAATCTTTCCTAGGTTCTGCTTCTGTTGTTTGGCCTGTGTTTTCTGAGTGCTGAAATATGGACTTGGATGAGGAAGCCACATCATTACCTGAGACAGACCTGCTGCTGGTTTCAGCTTCTGTTAGCCTTTCTGACACTAGCGGCAGCTGTCCTTCGACTGTATTTCCTCTCCACGGCAGAATCTTGTCTCTCCAGACACCGCTTGCAGCCCGACTCCTTTACAGACTTCCAGAGCGTTGCTTCACTGGCCAGAAAATCCAGTCAGCTCTCGGCTGTTTTACTAACCCTCTTGGTTTTAAAGGTATTGGTCCTAAAATAAACATGATTCTAAAAATAGATTTGCATGTCTTGTAGGAAACAAAGAATAGTGCACAGAATACTGTTAAAGGGACAGTTCACCCCCCCAAAAAAAAATTAATCTGTCATCATTTACTCACCCTCGAGTTATTTCAAACCCGTATTACATTTCTTTGTTCTGATGAACACAGAGAACAATGCTTGTAACCAAACAGTTCTTAGCCACCATTGACTACCATACTAGGGAAAATTATAATGGTAGTCAAAAGTGCCCCAGAACTGTTTGCTGTATTACATTCTTCAAAATATCTTCTTTTGTGTTCAACAGAACAAAGAAATGTTTCCTACTATGTAGTCAATGGTGGCCAAGAACTGTTTGGTTACAAGCATTCTTCCATTGAGAGGTGCTGTTTTACAGATGGTGGGGGTCTTGAGGTTTGTTAGAAGATGGCTGGTGTTGGGACGGGTTATTCGACAGGTATTCCCTCAGATCTGTACCGTGACACTTCTGCTGCTGCTCCTGTTACTTCTCTTCTCTCATACAGGCATTATGGTATAGTGTTTTTCCAAAGTTTCCATTACATTAATAATGTATAAACTACTGGTCAAATGTTTTAGAACACTTTTGACTTTGAGTCATTTTCTTTTTGTGAAATGTTTCTGATTATATTAAAAAGGTGAAGGTGTATGCTTAAATGTGTAAAATTAGTTAAGTTGACCGAAAAAGAATTGTGAAAATATATATACTTTTTTCATTGCAAACTAAAATTTGTATTAAATATGACATTTTATTTCATACTTTTTATTTAAAAATGTATTTGAAATGAATGACTTTGACTGATTAATGAAAATAATAAAGCAAAAGATTTACTCCTCGAATATTAAAAAAGAATCTTGAAACCCCTGAAACTAAGACGATGCTAAAATATAAGTTGTACATTTTATCTTTTGTTCAGATTGTTTAGTCGCAACATAATTCTCATAGTTCCCTTTGTATTATTACAGTTTAGATGAGCTTATTATTTTTTCTAAAATGTGACAAAATATGAATGAGAATGTGTGTAACTGTTCTAAAACTGTTGACAGGTAGTGTAAATCAAAACTATATGGACATACATTACAACACAATATACAGTTTGATCTCATCATAAAGGGAGCCCATGCATCTCTCTCTCTTTCAGCTTTTTTCCAGTTCAGTGGAGGGCTTTAGGACATTGGGTCAGGCGAGTCACTCTCTGCTATGCTTGTTAAGGGGACACAACAGCCTGCATCGACTTTTTGAGCAACATCCAGTGGTGGGCCCGCTCTACTGCCTGTGTGCCTTAGGCATTGCATTCTGGGTAGTTGGGCGTCTGTGTGCTGCTGTACTGATTCAAACGTACCGAATGGTACAGGCAGACATTAACAGGCCGCCCATAGAGCCGCAGGACTATGAGATGGTACAGTTTCTCATTAAACGTCTAAAGCTATGGATGGGGCTCAGCAAAACCAAAGAGGTACAAATACCATGTCTGACTATTACAGATGGTTTTTCCAATGTATGAATTAAATCATCCGTCAACATTAAAGGCCATAAGCTAGATTTTACAGGCTCATTGACATTTATTCAGAACACTGATTCCCAACTAGGAATAAACAGACTAGAATGGGTGCTTAAGCAGGTTGTAGCGGATACTTTCTAGGAAGGATTTTGTTTTGGATTTGTATGAAACAGAAATGATGTTATAAAATGCGATGAAATAATGACTATTTGGGCTTCAGCGCGGGACATAAAATAATTAATTCAGAACATAAAAAGAGAACAAATATAAGTGCTGAATAGAATCTAATGGTCATCAATTCGATGATAAAAATGTTAAAAAAGTGATGATACAAAGCTAATTTTGTGTGTTTTATAGTTTAGGCACAGAGTCAAGTTTGAGGGAATGGTTCCTCCTCCCTCCAGATCCTCTCAGGACTCTCAAGCCTCCAACTTCTCCAGTCCTATGGGACCCCGCCAGGCGTCACCTGCATCCATGGCCTCTGACTTCACTGTCAATTCAGACAGTTTGGACTTTAACCATTACGTGGACCGCCTGGCGCCTGTTGTCGATAGCCTTCTGGCTTGTTTCGACCGCATCAACCATGTCACTGAGGAAGTATATAACTTTGAGCTGCAACTTGAGGAAGTCCAGAAAATAATTTCCCAAAGAAAACATCCTCAGCAAGTAACCACCAAGGGACGCACTCCAACTCCAAAGCTACCACTACACGCTCAAACCCCATCTACTTCTTTCTTGGAATGTAATTCCAGTCCATCTTCTGTTCAAGGCATCTCCAAAGGCCTTCCACACCGACGTGGTACCCACTCAGAATCTTCCTTCTTGGGTCCAAGCTTTCGCTTCAGTAAGAGAATACTTTCTGCGCTGGATGGAAGGAAAAACAGTGCAAGCTCTGGAAACGGGGGCGTTCCGAAACGTAGAGCCTGGAATTCGATGACATGTCATTCCGCTGACACGGCACAAAGGTTACCTGGATCTCAGAGGGTTGTGATCTTGCCAGTAAGACCCTGCAGTGAAGAGGGAGACAGGGAACTTGTGCAGCATGGCGTGTCTATTAAGAGACAGGCTTGGCACACTGAATAAATATAACGGGCAAATACCAAATGGCATTTTCGAATTGATGAGAGTGACTGAATCTTTTCACAAAGAGCACTTTACTTAAGAGTGCATACGACAATATATGTAATGCCATTATTATGTTTCGAATATGGACAGCCTACTAATTTTATTCTGGTCATTTCAAAGAATTCAAACAATGAAGACAGCATGTTAGGCACCTAATGGATTTTCAACAGTGTGTTTACATGTCTGAGCTTTACAGTAGTTATCTACCTCTTGACTGGTGTGTTTGCACGTCTTATGTTGAAGCATTTGTTTACTTTATCTTTAGTGTTTAGCTTATTTAGTTTTTATGCGCCATTTGTCTTGTATATGAACAAATATTTTATTTTATCAATAAAATGACACGGCCATCAAAATCTGTGGCTTAAGCATTAACGTATTTCTGTTTTTCATTTACTAAGTAAAAGAAGTTCATTTAATTTTCATATAGATCCATTTTGCCCCATCCTGTCACGCTTACAGTATCAGTAAAACAAAATCTTGGTGCTGTCCTGATGCGGCAAAATTAAGTGTTTTACCACTAAATCGATGATCAAATCTCCCTCAAGTGCAAGGTGATTAAACAAATGTTAGAAATGGTTTCTCTTAAGAGTTGTTCAAGCAATCCAGCCCATGTACGCTCACTACGGAATATCCTTCGTCCGACCACTAGATGGAACCCACGTCAAACAAATATTCTGAGATAAACCGAACAGCTTTCGATTTGTGTCACGCTGCCTCGGGTGATCTCATGTCCTCATGTTCACTACATCTATACAGTAGGGAAAATATGAACTCAGAGATGCTGTCCACCAATACTGTAACCAACATGCAACATATTTTTTTCAAAATAGTAAATGGTGGTTCAGTGTGATTGTGCATAAACAATAAGGTATGACAGTCAAGTAGTTGAGCAAACCCTTCAGCCATGGCTGGCTTTATTCATATTGCATAGCCTCGTGTGCCTTTTAGCTTTTAGAAAACAGAAGCCACATTTTATAACAAAAATATATTAAAAATAATTGTTATTTTTTCAGTCTGGCGTTTTTTTTTTAAGAATTTAAAGCATCCATGAGAATACATGTCTGTTTTCTGCATTCAGAGAACACATCAATCAAATGTAAATATACAGTCTACAATAAATATACAAATACATCTTAAAATATAGTAGGCTACAGGATAATGTACAGGCAGCCGGTTGTTATCGCAGAAATAAGCCCCGACGCGGAGGGGCTTAACAATAACAGCCGCTGCCTGTACATTATCCCGCTTATTAGCCTACACGGCTACTTGGCACGTGAGAAAAAAACTGGACATGAAATGTGAATTTGGTGAATTTTAAGGTAAGACATGTTCAAATGTCACGAACAGGCAATTTGATTTAATCATTTGTAAATTTAGGCCCGGTTTCACAGACAAGGTTTAAGGCTAGTCCCAGACTAAAATGAATGTGTGACCTGTCTTAACTGAATATAATTTGTCCAGAAATATCTTAAAATATATCAGTGTCACTGTTTTGTCTCGAGATGCACACCAGTAAAGTATTCTTCTAAAGCAGTTTTATAAAAGCGACATAAATATCTTAATTCAACTAAGGCATAGTCCTGGCTTAAGCTAAGCCGTGTCTGTGAAACCAGGCCATAATGTCATACATGTTATTTAAAGACATATTTATATTTAATTTGTAAAAAAAAACCTGTCAAAATGATTCGCTGCATCCGGGTTACCATGTGTTATTAGTTTTGAGAGGTTGTTATCTGGGAATAACAAAGATGCAAATGTCGCGACTGTCCAATCAGAATCAAGCACTCCAACGAGCCGCGTATTAATACACAATAAATGTGTCTCTTGCGAGCCAGTGCAGGCACATAAGCAGATTTAAGAATGTGCATTCACACTCCTATAGAAAATGTTGTCTGAACAATGTTTGTTCTCTTTGTATTATATAAAAGGCATAACCCGGAGCATGCAGGCATGACGTAACCTGACAGTCCACAGTCTACCCTAACTCATATAAACAGCCCCGTCTGCCTGCATCCCCCCGTTGCGCGCTTTTATGACCTGGAATATCCCATACAGCCATTCATAAACACTAATACTAATGCAGTACAGGAAGTATATCTGACAACATACTCATTCAATTCTTTGTCTTCTTCAGTGTGTGTTGAATTCTAACAGTAGATGCATGGTGAGTTTTATGGTGCTGTAAATGTTTGTATTCTCTTTTTAGCGTTACAAAACTTCACCAACACAATACAGCCCCTTTTTAATAGGCCTTTTACTTCCCTCAGCGAAAGCCCACGATAGACTTACATCTTCACCTGCTTCTTGAAATGACAAAATCATGTTTTCTTTGTAGAAGAAATTTTCGAAATTGATATTTTTACATAATCTGAATAAATAAGCTTTCTATAGATATATTGTTAGATATTGTTAGAAGTTGAGTTGTTAGAGTTGTTAGAATAGGACAATATCTGGCTGAGATACAACCGTTTAAAACCCTAGAATCTGAGAGCGCAAAAAAATCTAAATATTGAGAAAATTGCCTTTGAAGTTGTTAATCAGGGGCACTGTGGCAGACCATCCACTCACAAAAATAAAGTTTTTATATATTTACGGTAGGAAATTTACAAAATATCTTCATGGAACATGATCTTTACTTAATATCCTAATGATTTTTGGCCTAAAAGAAAAATCGATCATTTTGACCCACACAATGTATTTTTGTCTTTTACTAAAAATGTTCCCGTGCTACTTAAGACTGGTTTTGTGATCCAGGGTCACATTTAAGGAGTGATGCGTCAGCAACTTCTTTTTACGTTTTAACAATTACATACTTACCACGGTTTACCTGTACAGACAAATTTACTTTAAAGTCACTTGTTTATAATTTAATATAGAGTGTACAAGTAAAAGGCAATGTCAAATCTCCGAAACTATTTTATAGTAAAATAACAAAAGACCACAAGAGTACACATATCAACTTGAAAAGTGTGCTCGACCAAAACAAATCATACCAAGAAAATATATGAAAAGTCGTCACACCAAAGCTCTAAAAATATTAAACAATTATATTAGACTTTCACAAAAAGTGTAACGTTTGCCTGAAATGTTACATTTTGTGTAAACATTTTTTTTTTAAATTATTTTTAACTTAATACAGTAAAGTAATTTACAATTAAAAGGTTTTTACTGTATCACTTTTACAAATTTTCCAAAAGTTGTAGTTAAATCTAAAGATTTGCTCTAGTGTAAGAGAGTTCATGGAGGCCCTGTTTCCCTCTGCACTTTCTCCTTCTCAATGCCTGTCCTCATCTGACCCTGGTAAGAGGAGCTGAGGAAATGTGGGGAGAGAGAGAGAGGGAGGGAGGCTCTTACATAATGGCTTTATACGTGTGCCGTTATAAACACGTGTGTGTGTGTGTGTGTGTGAGGGGGTGAGCGACAGACAGGCAGGGAGAGAGGCAGAGAGAGTGGGGTTGTGTCATACTCAGTTCCTACTTGTTTACAATCAATGCTATCAAAGGAGGGTGGGGGGGTTATAGGTCCATGGCCAGCTGGATTTGGCTGTTTCTGCAGAATGAGAGACCTGCACATATAAAGCGTGTTAAAGTTGAATGGGGGGCTTTCTTTAGAGGTTTATCTAGGACAGTAATCCGTGCAAGAGACATACGGATGGCGCGTGGTCAATAAATAGTGTGTAAATCTCTGTCAAGTACACATGTAGGAGCTGTAGCAAACTCTGTCACAAGTTAATTTACAAAGCCAGCTGTTGTTTAACGGTTAAAAGTAGGACTATACTATTTTCAGAACACATTATTAATACAGTAATAAATGTTTTTATGGTTTTATCAATACTAATTAGTGCTGTGTATCGGATGATTTTTCAAATTGTTTATATTCTTTACGTAAAATAGTAGTGAGCCTCAGAGTTTTAAAGAAACTTTTCTCAAACTGTCAGTTCTGAGGCACCATTGACTACCATAGTAGGAAAAATTATTGTATATTTTTTGTTCTGTTGAACACGAAAGGGGGAGAGAGGGAAAGCACACAACATACTTGAAATTATTTTCCAGCTGACTGTGATCCCAGAGGTACATTTTATAGCTCAGAAGCTGCTTTCTCAATGCTCTCAGGAGTTATTGGAGCTCTAAGATATGTTTCATGTAAGTTTCAACTCAGATGTTTCTCGTAAAAATCCTCAGGATAAATAAAGAGACACAAATAAAACTGCAGTTACAGTGAGAGCATAGCACTGCAACATTTACGTAGAACTTGGAAAATCTGATGAGAAATGTTCAACTTTTTTCACTTATTTTTGAATCTCTGCAAGTCTAAGCGCATGTTAAGACCCTGACAGGATCTCCTCTGAAACTGCAAAGAATACACAGGAGATCACAACAAAAAAACTTGATGAGACTTATGCAAAATTCATTTAATTACATTTCTGTCAAGAAGAAACAATTGGGATTGACTTTTCTATGGGATTCCTGCCTGCATCTGAGTGGAAAATTCCTGTTGAAACTGAATGAGAAATAGGAAGGGAGAAAGTGTGAGGGACCCTTGAACATATAGGAGCAACAAAAGAGGTGGGATAAGAGGGAGGAGCCTAATATAGAGTGTCAGGTGGTGATTGGCTTCGCAGAAAGCTGCCTTTATGAGATCACAGCCTCCACAACAGCTTCCACCCACATTGAGAATCAAGCCGTGAGTCCAGTGAGGCCGCAGTTTTCTCAATGAGGTCTCCCAAAGACCTTCACACTGCAATGTTATAAAAGCCTGTTTTGGTGTGAAATGTGAGACAGAAATGCACATAGAAACACTTAGATTTAGCTTTTTATTAAACTCCCTTTTAAATACGTGTTTGGATAAACCAAAATGAATGAATCTGTAAACTTGGAAAGTCTGTTATCTCTTCCAAAATGTTTCTTCTAGAAGTATAAATTATATCAGAACTTCACTCTTGCATATGATCATCATGTTTAACAATGATGATACAGAATGTTGAGGAAACGGAAATTCGAAGGCCTCTAAAGGTCTTTTAGTGTTATTAAAGAGATGAGAAAGAGGGATTTCATCAACGGCTGACAGACAACATCAAAGCACACTGAGAAAGTAAAGACAGTGTTAGGAAAACGCTGAATTAGAAACATTTTGTCCTGGTATGGGACGCAGCACTTCCATAACAAAGGAGAATTTAAAGAGAGCTGTACCTTTGAGAATAGTGCACTCAATACAAGTACATACTAAAAAAGCTTTCTACCAAGAGAACCCTGACCCAACAGAATGATAGTTGTAGCGTATGAATGAGTGAGGCACACTTTCCTTCAGCGCATTTGGAATTGATTCTTCATCAATAACATCGATCAGTACTTTATAACTCTACTTTCATATATTATCCCACATATACAGGTTGCAAACTAGTTGTATGAAAGAAAGTAAAGCTAAGCGGCGTTTATTTAACAAAGAATGTGAACAGACTTGAATGTCCTCCATTGAGACTCAGGCCTGGGAGCTGTTTACTGTCTGTGCTGGATGCTGCTGGCACTCGGACAACCTCAGTCACAAACCGCAACAGTTGCCAAACATTTGTGACGAGGACAATAATTCACAATTCACACAGATACATCAGGCAGCATCAAACGTTCTGGATCTGAAAACCCTCGAGTCCCACCAGAACAGAAAATGCAACTATGAATGATGTCAAAAACAGACCAGGGATTCCGTGATGTAAATTGAGTCACATATTTATTACATAAATATATAGTAAAATAGACCAGCGACAATTACCATAAAAATATCTTCCTTTAAAATCCTGACCATAAACAAAGAAGTTGAAAATCACACATTGACAAACACGCTGATTGTCTGGACCTGTCGAAAACAGCCCACCACAAAAAGACCTGACGTCACACCACCCAAAGGACTACAGGACAGTTACAGGTGAACGGGTGGCGGGGGCTGTCAGCGTGATGGAGGTGTGGTGGTGCGAGAGGAGATCACAGTAGATATTCAGAGGTTTTGCTGTTTTTTTATTTCAGTTTTGAGATCTGAGTGTATGTGTTAAACGTGTCTGTTTGGCCCAGAATTTGCATAAAAGCCTTTCTACGCGCTGTTAGGCGGAAATAGATCCTAAAAATCTTTGAATCTGGTTCACTGAAGGTTGCCGGAGATGTTGAGACGGTAAAAATTGTACCCTCCGTACAAACTGCCCAGTCAGCGAGAGACAAATACTCTCCACTGAACTAGGTATCTAGCGCTCCCGCGAAGCACCTTTTGATCCGTTCCCTGCATGGAGCAAACACTAAAATCTCTCTGTACATCTGAGGATGAAACGTTTATCTCCATTATGCTTCCATAAGCCCTCGAGTAATGTCACCTCAAGGCCCTGTACAATAACAACATGGCGCTAACTCTGCATAGGTTAAACACACTTTCAGCTCTCTCAGCCAATCCTCTGACAGCTGACCCCTGATCTGAGCCTCTGATTGGTCAGGACCCCTGAGTGACCGCAAACTGTGATGCACATCATTTCCAGCTGCCTTTTATTTCACAGTGACGCTAGAATCTTAGTATAGTTTAACGCATTGTTAAAGTGACTGCTACTGTTGTTTTCCTGTCAATATTATTTTGCCAGAATTGTCTCTGTTAAAATATACAGGAAATAAGAAACTGCAAAAAATAAAAATAGAGAGATTTGGTTTTGGTATAGCAGAGGTGGCACCTCATCAGTAGACCCATAGCAAAACTTAACTGTGCAGAAATGCCTTTTGCAGAATACGTGTTAATAATATTTTTTTATGATTTGCTGCTGCTTTTAGCTACCCAAAAGAAAGCAGTACTCCAAGGTCTGTTTAATATAAAACTAATGATATTTAAAACCATTTGCAGATGTTTAACTAAAATCAGTGCAGAAAATGAAAAGTCTGCAGGTTTCGTTTTGGTTCGCTTATGAGGTGCATGAAAGAAACGCTGAACATCTGGAAACTGTGGTAGTGGAACATTGAGACAGAAAACTGGCAAAAGCAGAGGCATGGACCTTTCTGTTTGCATCAGGACCGTGTAAGGAGTTCCACAGAACTTCAATGTATCCAGAAGCACTGTGGTGAAATAACCACATTTTATACGTTAATCTTATTTATTGTAATAAAAACCATACTTTAAGCTATTCATGTGGATGCAGGATCAGAGTACAGGTACAGTTTGCCACAAAAGCGGAAAAAGTGAAGCACCCTTTGAGGCCTTAAAATCAAACGCGAGCAAGCCCACACACAAACCACTCACTTAAAACCTGACAACCATTGCATAAGTGCACATACAGTATATTGCAGCTGTGTTGTATTGCATAATATTTCTATCTACACAGATTATTGTGTGGTTGTTAAATGTGGTTTTTATAACCTCATGTTTGGCATAATTCATTTATTAGTACATGTACATTCCTCGCTGTCCAAGAATAACCTTTTTGAAAATGTTTTGGAGAAAAGACTCCACGAACATTATGCACAGAGGTAATCGAAGCATAACACCAGCAGCACATATAATCCGACTCGATATCCAACAGAAAAGCAAAATACGAAGGCAAAATGTACTTGGAAAGAAATTTAATTTAGCAGGGTAAGTTATTTCTTAGAAGTCAAGTGCCGTATCACATCAGCCTCTTAGAACCGTTTTAAACAACAAGCCAAGCCCTGGGGAACGATTTGATTGGGGGATAGATCTACTTTTGCACTCGCTGAATTGCCACATGGACACCTGATATTGTCTCTGGAGACCTCCAGCTTCTACTGCACTAAATTTGCTTCAAAAGGGCTTTGTATTAAACAAAGCAACCAAGTAAAACACTCCCAAAAACACTGAATTGAGATTCAATAACAAACTAGCGTCCCTCATAAAACTGGACCACAAAATCAAATTATTTCCATCTTTCCATTCTGGCACCTAAAAGCATACACTGAATGTAAATACCTATAGTCTATAATGATAATGTATGGCGAGAATATCTATTTGCACGTTTCCTATATACAGTACATTTTTGGTTTTTGGAATCAGGCCTCAAAAGGTGCGAAAAGGCAGGATGACAAAAGCATCACGTCTTAAAATAACAAAAACAGCACCAAAAGCAGAAACAAACAGCAAAAATGCATGCACACACAACATGCACAGCCTACAACTTTATGGAAAAACTTTAATGTATCAAAACTGGCCTCTGTATTACTATCGAATCTAGAAAAAAAACATACTAAACACCATTTTACAAGACGTAAACAACACTCGTACCATAACCTGTTTCAGTTTTTAGTTAAAGGTGCAGTGAACTAGGACCACAGTTTTAACCCGTTATAAGAGGGAATCGTATTCAAGCGAACGTCCTGTAAGTGTCAGACCTGAAAATGCCCTTGTTACTGAGATTACAACTGTTATTGACATGAGGCTCAGTGAACGTTCTGGAATGCACCTATCTATAGGTTGAACACCGCCTCCACAGAAGAATATCAACGCCTACTTCTCGAGCCCTGCCCACTGGTTCGCTCATGACAGTACTGAACACAAGCTACACGGAACCATATAGAGTGAGTGTAAGCATCATGCCGTTAAAGATCGCAAAATATTGTGCAGTGCCTGGTTGTGGAAGAACACAGTCGTTGCATAACCTTCCTTCGGATTCCGACAGTAGGAATGCGTGGTTGAAGTTCATTTTTAAAGACGTTCCAGCTCACATGGGGAAAACATTGAGCGTTTGTTTGCTTCATTTCAACGCGGATTCATGAACAAGTCACAGGTTGATACGGGATTTGCGGAGAGACTAAAATTATTACGGTCATATATCACTAAACGCCATATACAACTATAGGCTATACAAACTATACGCCATGCCAACGCCATGCCAAGCCTTGCCATCACATCCGGGAAATAAGTCTGTAAATTTGAGTAAAATCACGTTACGTGTCTAACCAGATTCCAACTAAGTCAACTACGCAAGCTGCTATCCAATCATAGCAGTGGGCGTTTACTTCCAAGTCTTCTATGCGGCCCCCCCTTAAAAATGGAGCATTTCTCCGCAGCCGGCCTCAAAACCAGGGTAGAAAATAGTCTATTACTTATTGATTTTGATGTTTCCGAATGTAAAAACCACGCGAACGTCATAAGTAGACCTCAGACAATAGTATAAAACAATAAAAACGGCCAGTTCACTGCACCTTTAATGTTCACATAAAAAATGTATAAATTAAGTCTTAACGATGTTTAATTCTTTAAATTAACTTAAAATGTTGTCTTTGTTTAAATTTGCTTAACACTTGTGTAGTATAAAACACTGAAACACGAAGTTTCGGTTTGTTTACGTTTTGAAAAATGATCTATACTGGCCTCAGACCTGTCATTGGTAAATCAACTCTACAAGACACAAAATCCAAGCCAATATTCCATTCTTTTTAAGTGTAGCCTATTTACAGAGAGTGAAAGCCTGCACCTTTGTGTTCATCTTTAACTATCCGATGAAAAGAAAATGGTTTCTATTGATGAAAAGTCAGACTATACTGGACTGTAGAAAAGACCAACAGACAAAGAGATAAAATGGGAACACCTTGGGGCAAGAGAAATGTGTTTATACCTTTTGAGATGGTTGGGGGTGTATTCAGATCATAACAGTTAACTAACTTTATGCTGTACATACAAGCTGCTGTACATTTTAAGCTACTCTTCTTTAATCACTTTTACCAGGGACGAATTGCTTAACATTAAGCAATGCCCTTCTATCAATCTTTTCCCTAATTTTGAAAATTCAGACGTCTTACTGGACATTTTACTCGGAGGAGCGGCAGCTCTGTACAAACGCTCTAAAAGACGCAAGCGGGGAAAGCGAGCGGGTGCGCTCGTCAGACTCCGACGACGCGGATTTAGGACCCCGCTGCCGAGTATACACCTGGCGAATGTCCGCTCCCTTACCAACAAAACGGACGAAATACTCTTACTCACCAGGACAAACAAAGATTTTTCCAACTCCGCTGCGCTGTGTTTCACAGAAACATGGCTCAATGACACCATACCGGACAGCGCGTTACATCTGCCGGGTTTTCAGCTGTTCAGAGCGGATCGCATTGCCGAGTCAACAGGGAAGACACGTGGTGGTGGATTATGTTTTTATATAAACGAAGGTTGGTGCAGAGATATAACAACACTGAAGAAGATGTGCTTTTCGTACTTAGAAGCGTTCTCTATCAACTGCAAACCTTTTTATTCGCCACGCGAGTTTTCCTCATTTATTCTCGTGAATGTTTACATTCCTCCACATGCTTGTGCGAGCGCGGCGCTGCAACAGCTGGCGGATTACATCACTGACACGGAGCAGCAACACCCGGATTCTCTTATTATTATTATTGGGGACTTTAACAGAGCAAACCTCTCCCGTGAGCTGCCAAAATACAGGCAGCATATCACATGCCCCACCAGAGACAGCAACATTCTGGATCACTGTTACACCACAATACGGGATGCATACCACTCTGTTCCCAGAGCAGCTCTGGGTCTCTCTGATCATTGCCTGGTTCATCTTCTTCCGACCTACAGACAGAAGCTTAAATCTGCCAAGCCTGTAGCAAGAACAGCAAAGAGATGGAGCAGCGAAACAGAGCGGGCCTTACAAGCCTGTTTCGACTGCACGGATTGGAGTGTCTTTGAAGCTGCAGCCACTGATCTGGATGAGTTAACTGACACAGTGACATCCTACATCAGCTTCTGTGAGGACATGTGTATTCCCACCAGGACTCGCTTAACATACAACAATGACAAACCATGGTTTACAATGAAACTGAGACAGCTTCGTCAGGCCAAAGAAGATGCTTACAGAAGTGGGGACAAAGTCTTGTATAATCAGGCCAAAAACACACTGACAAAGGAGATAAGAGCAGCTAAGAGAAGCTACTCTGAAAAGCTGAAGAACCAGTTTTCAGCCAACGACCCTGCATCGGTGTGGAAAGGCCTGAAAGACATTACCAACTACAAGCCATCATCCCCTCAGTCTATGGGTAATCAACGACTGGCTGACGACCTGAACGACTTCTATTGTCGTTTTGAAATGCAGAGTCTCACCCTTCACACCCGCCCTGACCCTATCTCTGCTATACCATTAACACCTCCTCTTGACATTCAACCTGCACTTAAGATCTGCGAAGAGGATGTTTGCCAGCTTTTCCGCAAACAAAAGATCAGAAAAGCACCAGGCCCAGACAATGTCTCACCCTCCTGCCTGAAAGTCTGTGCGGAGCAGCTGTCGCCCATCTTCACTAATATTTTTAACAGATCTTTGGAGCAGTGTGAAGTCCCTTCATGCTTCAAACGCTCCACCATCATCCCTGTACAGAAGAAACCCAAAATATCTGGACTTAATGACTACAGGCCTGTTGCTTTAACATCTGTGGTCATGAAGTCATTTGAGAGACTTGTACTGGCCCACCTGAAGGACATCACCAGACCACTTCTTGATCCCCTCCAGTTTGCTTACCGAGCAAACAGGTCTGTGGACGATGCAGTAAACATGGGACTGCATTACATCCTACAACACCTAGACAGACCAGGGACTTACGTCAGGATCCTGTTTGTAGACTTCAGCTCGGCCTTCAACACCATAATCCCAGACCTCCTCCTGCCCAAGCTTACCCAGCTCTCTGTGCCAACCTCTACCTGTCAGTGGATTATTAACTTCCTGTCGAACAGGCAGCAGCTAGTGAGGTTGGGAAAATTTAAATCCAGCACATGTACCATCAGCACCGGAGCTCCTCAAGGATGTGTTCTTTCTCCACTGCTATATTCACTCTACACAAACGAATGCACCTCTACAGACCCTTCTGTCAAACTCCTGAAGTTTGCAGATGACACCACAGTCATTGGCCTTATTCAAGATGGTGATGAATCTGCCTACAGAAAGGAGGTTGCTCAGCTGGCTGCCTGGTGTAGTCAAAACAACCTAGAGCTGAATGCATTCAAGACAGTGGAGATGATAGTGGATTTCAGAAGGAACCCTCCATCACTTCCTCCCCTCACCATCCTGGACAGCACTGTGGATACTGTGGAGTCATTCAGGTTCCTGGGCTCCACCATCTCTCAGGACCTGAAGTGGGAGTCCCACATAGACTCCATTGTAAAGAAGGCCCAGCAGAGGTTATACTTCCTCCGTCAATTGAGGAAGTTCAACCTACCACAGGAGCTACTGACCCAGTTCTACTCAGTGGTCATCGAATCTGTTCTGTGCACTTCAATTACTGTTTGGTATGGCTCGGCCACCAAATCAGACCTACGAAGACTACAACGGACAGTTCGTAGTGCTGAGAAAATTATTGGTGCTCCTCTGCCCACACTTCAGGACCTGTACGATTCCAGAGTGAAAAACAGGGCAAGAAAAATCATCATTGACTCCACACACCCAGCACACAAACTCTTTGATCTGCTGCCCTCTGGCCGGCGCTTTAGAGCACCAAACACCAGGACTTCCAGACACAGAAGCAGCTTCTTCCCCCAGGCAATCTCCCTCCTAAACAGATAACTGCTCCTTAAGAGCAATATTCCACTTCCACTACTCCTATAGTGTGCACTATAGTGCCTTATTATATCTACATCTTATGTATACATGTATATAACACTACCTCTACTTACTAAATTATCCATTTGCACAAGTGTACATACAATCTGTTAATATGTTTATTCTACTATATACTACCCGGTACAATGTCTCTTATATGTTATTATCCCCCATTTTCTGTAAAATAGTCTTTATTTTTATATATGCACAATTTAGAATCTTTTAGACTGTAAATCGTATTATATTGTATTGTCATTGTGTTAAATGTCTGTACTAGAAGCTTCCAACACCAAAGAAAATTCCTTGTGTGTGCAAGCACACTTGGCAATAAAGCTCTTCTGATTCTGATTCTGATTCTGATTCTGCTGTTTAGCCGCTGAAAAAATACAGTTTCTCATTGATGCAACATTTATAAAAGCTTTGTCCTGCTGATTGATAATTGATTTCCAAGAAAGAAATTTAATTCACTTGATTATGAGCACGGAGTTTGCTATTGCTTTGTGTACTTAACATACAAGTTTGTGAGTGCGCAAAACACTATTTATAGATGTGTGCACATAACGGGTTGCATTCTGGCCTCGATATCACAAAAGTGACTTGAACTTATTTTAAATATTCAATATTTTAATATTTACATTCTTGGTAAGCAAAAGATAAATACAGTAAATTGAGAAAAATCTAATCGCACAAAAGTAGGCAGTGAATATATTATTTAAGGTCCTGTAGTCATTTTGACTATAGTTTATTGGTGACCAAAAGTGAACTGTTTTTGCTGGGATTAAAAAAACAACAACCCAGATATATGAAGATTTAACTTACTTTATAAACTATACTGGTTTGTCTCCTCATTCAATACAAAATAGATCAAACACATGAAAGATTTGGCAAATAACCAGCGGACCACTGAGACAAGAATGACAACATAACAAGACGTGCATGTGTGCATTGTAATCCATATAAATCAGGTGTACACAAATAACTAGAAAGAAAAACCTTGATATATGAACCTTTTTGTTTGCACCTGTATTGTGAGATACATTTCATTCCACGAATGTCGTTTTTTAAAAACATCCAACAAACAAGTTTGATAAACGTCCTGAAAATAAACCTGAGCAAGCCGATTCGAAAGCAGCCGTTTAAAAAGACCTGACAAACTTTGCATAAGAATTTCCAAGACGTAGCTTTCTTTGCATAATATTACCATCACAAATATTGGCCATAAAAATAGGTTCTTGTGTGACTGGCTAAACACATCTGCACATTCCTCTCTGTTTATGCATTTGAAATAAAATATTTCTGTAGACAATACCAACCGCACAAAAACACAAAACATTCAAGCAGGAAATTTGGTTGAGGGGATGACAGCTTATATCTCAGAATTTATATTAAGGACTACTAGCACCACTTAAATGCCATCTCCAAACTAGCTGAGAACCGTTTTCAGGCTACGCTGCCAAAATAAAGTCATCTCCTTTCCAAGTAAACGGCATAGAGTTGGACTGCTTCTCTTTTTTTAATGAGGAGGAATTACTTTCCAATTAGCGTTTAATTACATCGGATGACATTGTCTCTGGAGCCCACGAGCAAATCATGACTGTACCTTCAAGTACGCGAACTTCACTCAATACAAAAAGCACAAGGGGAACAGCAACCGCCTCGACCAATGAATGTGCTGTTCATGTGATAGAGTAAAACAAATGTTCCATTAGCGACTGAAAATCATTAGTGATTCTGCTTGAAGTTGGAACTAAATGCAAATCATTGAACTCCGCTGTCCTTCACCAACATGTAACACCCTCAGTGTGCATTCCTCAAAGAAATACTCTCAGTTTTAAATGGTATTTGTTTCTTTACTGCATCAAAAGAGCCTCAATGCATGCTCGAAGGTCCAACAACAAAAGACTCAGTCAGCAAATTCAGCCACAGGATCGCTACAAAACAGATGCACAAACACGCTCACAACCACCAGCTGGCACATATTCACAGCACAAAAACATGCACACAAAGTCCAAATGATGGATATTTTGATGGTCATTAAAGACCCCACGAAAACAAAAATGTAATTTTGTGTCTATTAGCTTTAATATTAGCTGTATGCTAATGTACTCCTATTGACAAAATTCACATTATTTCTCCTTTCTCTTTAAGGAAAACAAACCAAACGTATTGATAACTTGCGCTACAAATACTTTATCGTATGCCCTCTAGACCAAAAATTGGTCTGTGATGCAAAAATGTCAACATACGACAGAAAACAACAATTGTCAAGCGAACTCATGAGGTCTTTAAGTAGGATCCTTTCCATGAATATGAACATTTAACCTTTTACCTTAAGATAAGGAAACGGATGATAAAATTGCATGTGACAGGTTGTTCACATTTTAAAACAGCGTTGTCTGAATCTGCTGGACAGTTTTTCATATAAAACATAATTAATTTGACCTTTTGCCTCTTGCTCGTATCAAGAACTGTTTTGCAGAAATACGGGCTCACGGCTTAAATGTTGACATGAGCAGAGATGTGTTTCACTGCTGAAACTTTATATGACAGCCTGTTACAAGCTCATTTGAACCAGCCCCAAGATGGAGTGCAGGAGAAATGTGTGTAGTGCGGCGAGAGAAAAATATGATGAACAATAAATGGAAAAAGACCACAGGACACAAACAGCACATCATAAACTCAGAGAGCAAAGAATGATGAGCTAACAAAAGGGTGTGGCTGGAATTTTTCAACATTTATTAAAAAAAGTTTGTTATATTTCTTTTTTCATCTTTTTTATTTTGTTGATACCTGAGAGAATCCTTCAATAGCTTTCCTTTCCAGTCTCATTTGAAACATGTTTTGGACACCTTCCCCGCTCTCTGCGCACACTCTCATGGCTGGGTGCATTTTCAACACACTTCAACATATTCAAGAACACAAATCGAATCATTTTAAGACACTTACATTCAACTTAGCAGTAGTGCACCGAAATTGAGGGCTTTGACATCACAGTGTCGAGAGCGGCTAGTTAAACTCGACAGTTGGGTTTGTGCATCTCGATTTTATGAATGTGGTGCACTTGTTAAAATCCAGTTGCTGAACTGCATGCTCTCCAGACGCCTTGTATGTTAAAGCTAAAGTGTGTAATTTCTGTGTTAATAGCATCACCAAATACAATTGAAAATATTGTGATTCTATCATTTTTCCTAAACAATTTCTCTACTTGCAATTGGTTGGCCAGATAGTTCCGCCCAAATCTCATGCCATTGGTTGTCAATTTTGTATACTAGTTTCAATACTCGCACTTAAATAAAATAAAGCTAACCTTTCTCTGCATACTAATACATTTTATATAATTGCATAATACATTTTAACAAAATTAAACACTTCAGCTTTAACATTGGTAGATTCAAGTACCACTACTAAGTACTGTAAGCCAAGTAAGTGTCTATAACTGGTTAATAAAAAAACAGTAAGAGCATTTATTGATCACTTCAGCTCATTGGAGATGTTTCATTCACCAGCTTTAATCTGTTATCAAATCCAGCTAAAGTGGGCCACAATGTTGACTTTTTTGGTTTCTAATAGGCAATACCAATCCACCAAACCAAGAGAGCGTTTTACACAAACACATTCATACAAACAACAGCGGATGACATCGAAGATCAGCGGAGAGTTGAGCTGCCGCCCGTGTTTGTGAGGTCTCTGGCTCCGTTTAACAGAGCAGATCTCGGGCAGCAGGTTCGGTGTTCCTTCCCATGTCTATGAGATCGACTGACTGATGAACAGACAAACTCACTGAGGCTCATGCAGTTGCAGTGGGTGGGGCTTTGAGGTGGGAGTGTTAGACACGCCCATTTACCGGGGCTTAATGGAACGGCCAGCATGCTATCAGAGGGTAGAGCATTGCATAGACATTCTTGCTACTGGGCATTTTTTCCTTCTCTTTGAAGAAAAAAGAAAACACAAAAATGAACATTTGTTTAAAGGGTATGAAACAAAACAAAACCACCACCAAAGCAAATAAAAAACAAAACCAGTATCTACTGTTCTCCTCATTTCTGTTAAGCGCATGTGCAAATGTGTATGGACGCATGGAGCTCTAGGAGCCTGAGAAATCGAATTGGCAGTGGGTCGGCCAGCTATATAAGTGCTTCTGGGTACCAGACATTGTTTTGGGGGTATAAAGCTCTTCCTCATTCTCTGAATGCCTCTTTTTGTACATCTCTACCATCTAACCTACAGATCAACCATCATGACCCTGTTGGAAAAGAGCGGTCAGCATGCCATTAACATGGTATAAGCGCAGGGCGGAGGGAGGTAAGCTGAGGCACGGGGTCGGATTGTTAATTTCATGGGGCACTTCTTCATATCAGTATCTTACATGCGCGCTTGCGAGTGCACATAAAAGCACACGTACACATGTGCGAAGCATTTACAGAGCTACGTAAGCGGTTTTCTTTTTACTTTACAAACTATCGGGATCAGCCGGCGTGGCTCGGTTCTGGCCCTCAACATCCAGTATGTGAAGTTGCATATGGTTAACATATAGTGATTTAAATATCTTCGTTTTGTATTTACATCCTTGGTTATGGCCAAAACATTGTACAAGTACAAAAAAGAAAAGTAAATCAACAGAACAAAACTGAACAAAGTATTGCACCTCGAAGGCGGGCAATATATGCTTAGTAAGTTGTTTGTGTAACATCATTTTGACAGTACTGTCCACTCTGCTGGTGACCTGAAGTGAGGTTCTTGTTCTGTCAGCTACATTCAATACCATGAAGCACCCTCTGCTGTCACAGATACACACAACTTCACCTTCAGCCTTCGCGCCGATTCCTGTCTGAATCAATAAGCCATGTTTGAAACCAACGTAAATGGGCTCTCGCATTGAAGCCTGAAGAGGAAGCCACGTGTTTCTGCGATCTCATGAATGCTCACGCGCAACAAGCGCGCGCACCCCGTCGTACGGTTCGACACATTGGATGCACTCGGACACAAGTGCCATACAGAGAACAACTCTTCTCAAGTTCATTTAAGCATTGTGTTGTGTGAGGTATGAGTAGATTGTGTTTCAGTTTTTTTTCCTTTTTTTGTATTCTCATTTTCTAGTCTTCTTTCATAAAAAAAGAAAACAAAATATAAAAAAGAAAATATTCCTGTTTTCTTGTTGTAAATTCCTCTTGATAAAAAGACGGACAAAGGACAGATACACAGACAAACAGAGCAGTTGACTTATCAATACAAACTATAGTGAGGTGAAAAACAGGTGACATTTCGTCTAGTTTACACTGCACGCATGGTCAAAAAAGTGACTACGGCTGTTGTTTTCTCTCTTACATAGAGCAGTTAAGCATCAAAAACGAACAAACACATTATTTTAGTTAAAAACATAAAAAGAAAACTGAACAAAACCAACAGCTTAATCAGCTCCATTTTAACTTTGTTCTGGAGTCATCTTTATAATTTGTTTTTTTGGGTTTGTAATTATTTGCATCATCTTTTTTAACTCTTTCTCTCGAATAAAATTCAAAAGGTAAAGCAGCATCAACCCTCCGCTATCAGCCAATCAGAACCTCCGTCGCCATTTTCCGAATGCTGCTTCCCTCTTGGCGATGAACTGTGTGAGGTTCAGGTGGACACGCAACCGTCCTGGGTTTATCCTGGTTTTACCTCCATTCATTGTGATCAGCAGCCCACGATTGGCTGTCTTCTTTGCTTTGCAACCTCCCATTATAGAGCGAGGATCCTCTTTCATCCTCGTTCACATTCATGCGGTGCTGCCATTCCTTGCATGGCTACGGCTGCTCCCTTGTCACACAAGGGAAAGGTCCGTTTCTGTTTGGTGATCATCTAAAGCCACAGCTGGCTTCAAAGGGGCGAGGACAAAGGGTGTGTGTGTGTGTGTAAGACCGTTCCACCATTTGTTGCTGAGAGAAAAACTAGTTGACTTAATACTGACTCTGAGGGTGTGGCCAAGAGCACATGGAGGTGTGGCCTATGTTTGACAGAGAGGATGGGGAAGTGTCCTTTGGAAAGAGTGCACGCCTTAAACACCAATCAGCCGCTGTGGAAAAGCGAGGGGAGGGGGGTGTTTCCCATCATGCCTTAGTGCAAAAACCCCTTGGAGGTGCCTCGGGAATTGTCCATGAAGCCTCTTTCAAAGCTAAGTGCTCTTAGTTGCCCCAACTCCCCTGTCCCTCCTCCTTTTTTCTCTCTCCAGCACCCTGAAGAAACCAGCCTCACTCGACTTGCAGTCGATCTTTGTTTGGTTCTGAAATAATGAAATCGAAAAAACGGCGATAGACCCATTCGGTTTAGGCCCTGGCCTCCTTGGGTCCATCTTCTCACACGTTCGAACTCTCTGCTCAGCTCCTCTTCATTGTCAGCGGCTTGTACGGTCGAGTTCGCTGTCAGCCGAAATGAGCTCCCGTTTTGACGGAATTTTCAAAGTGACACGTGGTCCCACACGCAAAGAACAGAAATACAGAATTTTTTCTCTCAGCCCAGAGTTAAGAAACCTGGAGTCTGACAGGCTACGAAAAGGAATGGCGGGCCCTCCTGTCTTCAGTGGTATTACAACTGTGTGACAACTGAGAGAGTCTGAGAAAGTTTTTTCCTCCTCTTGTGTTGTTTTATGGCTGTCAGTGTGTGTGTGTTTGTGTGTGAGGAGGCTGAGGGTGTGTAGCTGCCCTGCGTTCAGAGGTGAGGTAGAACCTGTCAGCACAGAGGCAGTCTTGGATCCACAGCCAGCTGGAGGTGTGCCCACGTTTGAGGTAAAACAAACAAACAAACAAAAGAAAAACAACAACAGCCAGTCTACCAGGGCCCGTTAGGAGTGTGTATGTGTTTTCACACAGACCGGGCAACAGTAGCATCTGAGCGGCGCACAGAGGGGCTGGACCGGACCGCCAAAGCCCCGCATGGGGGTCCGGAACAACAGCGCCATAGTGCATACAGTAAAAATGAGGCATCCGAGTTTTGAGGTGTGTTTGAGTATAATTGTGTGTGTGTGTGCTGGGTCCGAGAGGATTTTAATACTGACTCCCTCCCAACACCTGCAAAACATACAATTCAGTGCCATTCAGATGCGTGTCAACAAATCTCGGGGGTGAAACCTATCCCTTCTCTCTCTCTCTCTGCGTGACTTTCGTGAGAGACAGAAGAGCTCATTTATCATTCTGAAAGGGCCAGCGTGACGGAGCACAAAGCGGCGCGCACACGGCATTCGTGAGCGGCACCCCCGAGCGTGCACTGAAAAGCCGTAGGGAGGGTGTGTTCTCTAAAGGTCCCAAATCATTTTGAGAAGCTTGAGTTAAATATAGCACCTGATTTGGTTCAGAAATCTCCAACACACAGGCTCAATTGAGCAAGCAAGAGAATAATGAGGTCCGTTCAGAAAGCTCCGCGTTAGGGCGGACTCGAAGTATCTGCGGTGGGTATATACTGTACTGTAACCTCTCGAGACGGCTGAAATTAACTGACCACTTCACAAACTGGTGAGAGGAATCTATGTGAGCTGCGACGCAGCGTATGCCAGCGAAGCCCTCGCCGTCCAGTCTTAGCAGACGGAGTTGACATTCTCCTCCGAGCTCTGAATTACAGAGAAGTCATGACAGCAGTGCAGTGTCTGTTTGTGTAATGTATATAACCTCTCTGGAGGTTTTTAGTCTGTACTTGACTTGAGAGTGAGTGTGTTTATATATCTGTATGTTGTGTGTCTACGGTGTTGATATAAGACATTATACACAGACAGAAGGGCCAAGCGCACAGAGTTTGGTAGACGGGGAGGGCTGAGCATTCTGTAAAAAAAAGCTGTCGGCTGAAACCCCGTATGAAAGCCGTTTTGGTGAGGACCCCCACCTATGCAGCTGCTGCTGGTGAGTTTGGTGCGTGGAGGGCCGTGAGAAGGGGTGAGAAACACGGTTTCGAAAAAAAGTTCCTGATTCTCCTGCCGCGGCTCCTCGGCAACCTCACACCTCCTGATCCTCAAAGACCTCCAGGAAAAGCGGAGGGAAGAGTTCGGTGGGGCATTCCACCTTCATGTGCAGGAAGCGACTGGCGTGGCAGGCTCCGATCATGCGCAGGTCCGTCACCTTCATCAGCAGCTTGGGCCAGAAATGGGGAATGTTGTGCTTGCGATAGTTGATGTAGTGTTCGAACGCCAGGAGGAACATCTCCTGACAATTCTCGATCTTCTCCATGCATGTCAGGCCTGTGCGATCTGGAACAAAGACAATACCGTGTGAACATTACTGACCCACATCTACTCCAACGACGGACTCATTTCATCTAGTTAAAGCTGCAATCTGTAACTTTTTGGGTAAAAAAATTACAAAGCAAGTACATAAATAATTTGAAAACGCCTTATCTTACCCCTATTTCACAATGATAAGAGCACCACTACAGCATTAAGCAAACTGGTTTCAAGTTGAATCAGCAGAGAAAACAAACGCACATTTAGGCTGCTTTATAAGATAAGAACTTTGATATATGTAGCCCACAATGCATTGCGACAAGCTCACAAAAATGGATATACTGTATGGAAGAAAACATCGTGGCATCTCCTCACCTGAGCTCATGAGCAGTACGGCCTGTAGCAGGGCCACTTCGGAGTCGTCCAGGTTGAACTGCGCCAGGCTCTTGCCCAGGTCGAAGATGGCATCAGACACCACGCCCAGGCCTCCGTTCTTCAGCTGCTCTCGCTTGACGGCCATCTCTCCGCTGAGTGTCAGGGTCTCGCTTTCAGGGTCATACCGGACCGCAGCACGCAAGGACATGATCTCCATACAGCAGCCCTTCAGCAAAATGATCTGATCCTCACAAGGCAGCTACACAAATTAGAAATCACACAATACATAAGCTGTCAATCAAATATAGTCTGAAAAAATGTTGATAGCTATTTTATTAGGTCCTTAAGGAAAAAAGTCAACCTAGAGTCGACCTTGAAATTTTACATACCCCTTCAGAATCTGCAAAACTTTAATATAAGAGAAATAGAAATAAATAAAAGAAAAGAGGATAATCATACAAATAAGAGCATGTACTGTATAATAAGAGAGTAAGAGGAATCATACAAATTGTAGTTTGTTTTTAATTTGGTACTGCCCTGAACAAGATATTTCACATAACAAATGTTGACAAAGTCCACAGCACAAATTAATAACTGAATTTACAAAAATAACTATACTCGTAAAATAACGGCATGTGTTGTTAATATTACGCTTTTATTATTAAACAAACTCAAAAACGCAAATCTGATTTTTTTCATGCTTTATGAACATAACCAAACATGTGCAAGTATACAGTCCTCTGCTGTTTACATAAACATTTCCATAAATTACAGCGTAACACTCGTGGATGATATTTTATATTCAGATTTGATGATAATTAAAATTCAATATAGCAAAATGGCTTTACTCTTCTTAATCATTCTGTCAAATGTTTAAGAAAATAACTTATAAACAGGCACTTTCTCCAACATTTAATGAAAAACATGTGTACTTGCACTGTGGGTTCAGTCAGTTTAGTAAAAAATAATACTGTGTATAAACAATTCAATTAATTGAATGTTAACGCATTCATTCTGAAGCAGCAAATACTACTATGCTTTTATACCACATAATGGCCCATAATCGGCACTGAGGGCTACAGTAAGTCCTTGAAAACATTGAAACTCTTTTGTCAATAAACCATGTGGCTTCTGAAATGCATTTCAAATATTGTTATATACCAGTCAAGCCTGAAACTCAAACAGTGAAGAGAACACAGGAAAAAATGAAGGCAATCTGGCAGCGGACTGAAATAATGTTTACACTGATGTATAAAACGTTTCACATCATTTATAAAAACAACACGCAAAATGGAAGCTGTCCCTCACACTCACAGTTTTTCAGAGTGTGCCAATGTGTTTTACAAAATGTGGAACGTAAAGCCACGAAAAGAAAATTAAGAAATTCAAATTATTTCCAGTTTTTCTGAATTTACTATTTATAGGTATGTGTTAAAATGACAATTTTTGTTTCATTCTACAATATTTCTCCCAAATTTCAAAATAAAAGATTGTTTCTATTTGCCTTTATTTGCAGAACATGTAACTGGAGAAACAGGTCAAAATAATGACTTTTCAAAAAAAAAATGATTTTTTCAGACCTCTAATACAGCAAAGAAAACAAGTTTATGCTGTCAGTCTTCCACATTGCTGTTGGATGACTTTGTCACTCCTGAGGTTTGATTTTATTGAAATTCAACAGACACTGGACTGGAATGGCCACAATACATCTAGAAATGCTGAATACATTCAAATTTGGAATGGACTCCAGGTCTGTATATACATCAACGTACAAAATACACTGGGCATAACACTCGATGGATCCAGTGGATGAGATTGTAAATTTATGATAACACATTTCCTGTCATGAGGGTGTTGTGTAGTCTACTGTGCAAGAATGTTCACACTTGCTGTTTAAGGAGAGTTTGTGAATTTTAAATATGGAGAGAATGTCACATAGCTTCGACTGACGCAATGTGGCAATATCGCATGCAAGTTTACACACACGCTCACCAAAGCCACAACTGTACAAATCTTCCCAATGTGAGAGATAACGCACATATGTCGACCTGCCCACGCAAACACACACGCACACACACACACACACACACACACACACACACACACACACACACTGACATATTCCCAAACTATGCATTGCTGTTCTATCAGCTGAATCATTTTGGCTGGAAAGCCGAATATCTTCAACTGACAGAGGTTAGGATCTACTGTAATTACAAGAGAGGAAGCGTTACCTCCAACACGCTAATTACTTCCAACCACAAATAAATTCAAGTCGCTAATGGCTGTAAAAAATATTATACAATTACAAACAAAAACAAATCTTTAACTGCACACCACACTCACCTCCGAAAACATGGACAGTTTTTTGGCAAAGTCGACGACGCGTGTGATGGCCGGTGTGATGATCTTGGTGAACTCGCTGAAGGCTTCCAGATCTACTTTGTCCCCGTCTGATGTGGGGGCAACTGGAGATTGTCCAATGTCCTCCGGCTGTGAACAGACAGATTCACTGAGAGTTAATATAGCTTTTTACAAGAGTCAACCTCATTAAAGAACCGCAAACAGTGTTAGGAGCAAGACCTAGTGGTTATTCCTGGGTAGCGTTGGGTATCGTTTGAATTTTATCAGTTCCATCTTTACCAATTTATCGATTCTGCTTATTGTCGATTTCCAGTTTCCATTCCAAAGTTGTAAAAAAATGAAGTAAAACATTTAGATATCAACCTGTATGGTAATTTGGCCTGCTTATTGAATAAATATATACATATATTTATGAGCATCGTTTTGTGTATATACACAAAAAATGTATACAGTAAAAATATGGTTGGTAAAAATATGGTTAATTTTCATAAGGGCTTATACTAAGATATCAGCAGATCATAAGTTAACACATGCACATTTCTGAAAATGTGCATACAGGAATTGATAAGAGGAATTGAAAATTTTATTTTATATCAGGTATCCGATTCCTAACCTTTCATTCTTGAATCTGTGTAACAGTGGGTTATGTCCCTTTAAAAATATGGTGAAACATTACATCTCTTTGAAGTCATTTTTATTCAAACTAAAAAGCTCCCCCTAGCATCAGACCTAAAATAAATATATAAAATGTAAAATCTTGTTCACTTCACTGCATGTAATGTAAACTGTAATGTAAATGTTTACAACTGCTTAAAAACATTTCTATAGTTGTGATAAATACTGTTTATGTTTGTAGGCTTATGAGAAAAAATATGTTTTTATTTGCCAACACTGTATTTACAAGTTGCATGACATAAGAAAAGCTAATATGCCGAAGCCGCAAACGTCAAACCGAGTATTTTCAAGTCCGCACATTCCTTAAGCAAAGCTGTATTCTGCTTTGTTTTGAGAGTTACATCTGGATAAAGGGAAACTGACCACAGCATTGAAATAACAGATCTGCCAATTTCTTTAGGGTTGTCTGCAAACCTGATTGCTGAGCCATGTTCTTACACGCAGAATAAAGCACAACATGGTTAGACTTCATGCCAATAGTCAAATGTCTGGCTTGCATGACTACATCTGAATTAAAGACCAGAACTGAAGCTCTGAATGGTTTTATTAGTGACATAAATTACCAGGTACTAAAAGTTTGTGGGGAAAAACATTAAGGGCTTCATCTCTGTAGGCCCACATCTAACGTCGCCCATGACCATGACTGTCTGTAAATCCAGCATGGATTGAGCAAACAGCATTTTTTTTAATTAAAGGACAAATATGAAATAAAAGTACGGACACACGGAACAAAAAGCAAATCCGGCAGCAGTAACAGGGATAGACGTGTGGTTCTGGCTCCTGAGTTATGTCAACTTTGGAATACCTCGGCGCATGCTATCCTCAGGGTAGATTAGAGGTCAGTGATCTGAAAACTCTGGACAAACAGCCAAGTTGGCCTCTGAATTTAGAGCAACGTTCAACTATGTATGTAGTAAGAGGCGGTTTACATGACTTGAGTCAAAATAGATGCAATTACTCGAGAGCAGACGTGCAATAACTGCGATTTGAAAAGAGTTTACAACAGCTGGCCATCGCATATTTCATTTGAATGCAAGGCACGGCTGTGACTCAAAAGTGGCATATCTGTTTCTACAGCCCACGCCACATTCACACCTTTTTAACATATGGTAATAACAACTTAATAGTGTAAATTCTTAGCAAATAAAGCGAAAGAGGAAAAGCAAGGTTAAAGGGACAGTTCACCCAAAAATGAAAATTTGGACATGATTTACGCATCCTTAAGTTGTTCAAGACCTGTATAAATTTCTTTGTTCGGTTGAACACAAAGAAAGATATTTGGAAGAATGTTAGCAACTGACATTTCTGGGGCATCACTGACTATCACAGTAGGAAAAATAATTGTATCTTTTTTTGTTCCGTTTAAAAACAAAAGAAGATCATTTGAGAAATTTAGGAAAGCAAACAGTTCTGGGGCACCTTTGACTACCATTTAAATTTTTGTCTACTATGGTAGTCAATGGTGCCCCAGAAATGTCAGTTGCTAACATTTTTCCAAATATCTTTCTTTGTGTTCAACCAAACAAAGACATTTATACAGGTTTGGAACAACTAGAGAGTGAGTGATTCATTACAGAATGTTCATTTTTGGGTGAACTATCCCTTTAAGTTTTACATTTAGAATCAGAAATCAGAATCAGAAAGAGCTTTATTGCCAAGTATGTTTACACATAAAAGGAATTTGTTTTGGTGAAAGAAGCATCCAGTGCACAGAAACAGCAACAGCGGTACACAGAGACCATAACGCAATACAATACAATAGGCCTACAATACACAGATTATCTAAATATAAAAAGAAAAGAATACAACAAGATAAAGATATTTAGGGCAACTCATTTGTTATTGACATTCATTTCACATTTTAAACTATGCTTTACTTTAGCACCTTCGAAACAAGCCTTTGCATAAATGAAATTTGAAATGTCTTCTGGGCTCATATTGACTCATTGTTTTTCATTACATGGTCCGAGTCATGTAATACATTCATGGGTATTAATATGCCATTTTCCCTATATAACTAATTTTAAACATTCAGATATGCCTTTTAGCAAACACGTTTTCAAGATCATGAAAAGCAGTCAAGTGACCCTAAATTTTTACATGGTAGTAAGACGATGATTAATTCTTTTTTTGTATATAAATATACTATATTTATAATATTTATTACATTTTCTTCTGGTTTTCTTTTCTCTGAGGAGGCAGTGCCGCTTCTGAGAAAACCTCCCTGCTGCACATGTGTGATAGTTCCCAAAGTTTTAAACATTGCAATCACATCTATATCTTTGTTTCGGATCAAACAAACAAACAAACAAACAAAAACACTGAAATGAAGGCAAAAAAGCACAGATAAAAGTGCAGCCCAGGCCTTTAGCCAATACACTGTTTATATCTGACCACGATTCACTCTTCAGAGACTGAGACACAGCGCAGGGCTCGACTTTCACTTGGTACGCTCTACCTCAGAGAGCTGGTTGTTAGAACAATTACTCTAATTAATATTACCGTTTATTAGCACTAAAGCTGATGGAAAGCTTTGGTAGGAAATATACTGATGCAAATTTACAGCGCAGACCGCACAGAGAGGTAATAACAAACCGGTAAATAAAACAGAAAAGAATCTGCTCTGCGTTTCAGAATATGCCTCTGAGGTACTTCTGCTGATGTTTAAGATCTGTGTGTTTGTGTTTACACTGCACTGTCCCAGGCTGACGGGACTGTTTTAACTATGCCGCGCTGGTGGATTTCTGCACATTTTTACAGAGCAGTTCCTCTTTCTCTCTTGCTCCAGGAGGTAGTGGGGTCGCACAGACCTTGGGCACGTTCCAACTTGGCGTGACACCTCGCCAAAGCGATCTAAAGACGGCCCCTGTTGGACAGGGAGCATGTTTCCATGGAGAGAGAGAGAGGAAGACGGGGGGTTTCGGGGTCATGCGTGGTCCCGTCCTCGCAGTGTTATTGGAGCAATATCTAGGTAGTAAAGGTTATACAGGCAAGATTATTTATGGCCCGTTTTATAGGAGTTCTCCGGTGAAGAGGAAGTGGTTTCTTTGTCCCATGTGGCCGATAGTCACAGCGGCTAACGTGAGTCGAGTGTTTTGATTGGTGCGTGTCTGGGCTTTGATAGCGCTCGTAATGGTTGAGAAGGTGGCGAGAATACTTTGGGATGAGATTCGCTCGCCCATCTCATGAATTTAATATGCATTTTAGTCATTTTATACTGAAGAATAACTTGTGTTACTACAAACGTGTATGACTGTCTTTCTCCTGCAGAACACAATAGAAGACATTTAACAAAATGTTAACCAAACAACAATTGGCCCTCATTGACTTCCATTGTACGAACACATAACCGACATTTCTCAAAATCTTTTTTTTTGTGCGTGTCTTTCACAGAAGACAGAGTAAGTAAACAGGTTTTGAAAAGCATGAGGGTGAATAAATGATGACAGATTACACTCAATAAGATAGTCATGTTTGAACATTGCCCCGCCCCTAATGCTCGAAAATACTCCCAATGCAGGTAGTTCACAATTTTTTAAGCCTGTGTGTCACTCCTGAACTCAATTTTGAATTCGCTCTTCCTGTTTCCTGTCAGGCAGCGGGTGGTATATTGTCCTGCTGCTGTCACTGCGCAGAGATTATAACTGTCCAAACTCTCTTTCCTCTTCATAAATAGAGACATATCCACAAAGGCCCTGTCTGACAGCACTGCATTTCTGTAATATCTGTCAGCAACACACACCTGAACGCTCTCAGTTGCCTGGTCACAACAGAAAGCCATGTCTTGTGTTGTGAAGGCTCGTATTGTCACTCATTACTATGATCGAAAAGCTGTGTAAACAAATGCTAAGCCATGTTGACAGACTCGATCACAGAGATGCGCTAAACTTAAATTAACTGCTGTGAGCAGACTGACAGACAGGAAAGGTAAAACATATAGTACGTGTAGACAGTATGACAAAAGACATTGTAAGAGAGACATCAGGCTGACAGAGATACTGTAAACATGTAAACAAGTAAGGAAACCGGATTTTCTAGTTTATGAAGTGTGTTCTTACTAAAGAATAGAAAATACATCCTGGTTTCTGCTCTCAGGCTCACTGATTTCAAGTATCTTCAATGTCATTGTAGATTATGTATCTGTTTGCATATGTTTCTCAATTACAGAGATGGAAAAGCTGTTTTTTGAAAGATGAGCTGAAAGCAGCATATCTAGTTTTTGCTCCTTTTGCATCGTCCACAAAGGTAAATCGAACATCGCAGATCACATTCGGACAGCTAAGCACATTTGCCTCTAACATTCTTATGTGGAATTTAAAGCTTTGAGCATTTGAAATCGTGAGAGACGTTTTTTTTATTTTCATTTTCTTTTTTATTCATTGCTATTCTTAAGCCTATGTTAGTTATATTTTCAGGTTACCTTTTTACAAACATTACATAACTGAATTAACAAGTGAATTGCAATTGCAAGTACACAGAAATGAATCATCTGCTAGCTCATCTCTGTGTGTGACACGGTTGTAAATAAATCAACAGTATTTTGCAACATACAGTATGCCATCGTTTTTCAGCTGTTTACATATTTATAGTCATGTTATAAACAGTCAGATTACTTTTTATCAATTCATTTTTTTAGATATGATAGCAAATTAAAACCTTTTAAAAACTAATGCTAAAAATTAAAGGGATAGTTCACCCAAAAATGAAAATTCTATCATGAATTACTCATCCTCATGTTGTTCCAAACCTGTATAAATGTCTTTGTTTGGTTGAACACAAAGAAAGATATTTGAAAAAATGTTAGCAACGGGGCACCATTGACTGCCATAGCAGAAAAAACATATTGTATATTTTTTTCTGTTCTGTCAAACACAAAAGATTAAAGATATTTTGAAGAATTTAGGAAAACAAACAGTTCTGGGGCACCTTTGACTAGTCAATGGGTACTGCTGTTGTTCGGTTACCATCATTCTTAAAAATATCTCAGAAAAAAGAAAGTCATACAGGTTTGGAATGACATGAGGATGAGTAAACGAGGACAGCATTTTTATTTTAGGGTAAACTATCCCTTTAGGGTGAGCGTGGTTCTTTTGAGTTTTCTTTCCTCAGAAAAAACTGACCTGACATCATATAGTCAATGCATGCTGTGCTCCTTACCAGGAACTTGCGCTTCTGTTTCCAGTGAGAGCCCTGTGCGTTGGTATGACGGTGAGCTTCTGTCACCATGCGAATCAACTCCCACTCTGAGCTGCTGGGTTCTGGCCGATTCTGCAAAGACTTCACTATCTCCTCCTTCTTCCTCTTTTCACGGTTCTCCTCAATGAGACGTCTCTTCGCAACCCGTTTGGAATCGTCCAGAACCACTATCCCAATAAAAGAGCGTGAGATTTATTTGATATTTCTATGATATAGAAACACAAAATGGTTAAAGATGAGACGAATAAGAACATTACATTAACAGGGGTGCGGGACGCATTTTCTCATTTTTAATGGTGAAGCCCCGCCCCTTTTTTGAGCACAAGCCTGAAAATAGCATATCTAAAAGTAAAACGTTTTTAATTATTCGCACAAATTATTTTTGTGACAAGAGAATTTTTGTGTTTTTAAGTTCCCAACACATAAAAAACATTGCTTAGCTATTTAAAGTTTAATATATTAGCCTAAATATATTCAAGTTTAATATATCATTTAATATTGAATGATCTTTCAAATCACATATAGTTTGTCAAGGTTTTTTCTTTTACAGTTAAAACATTCATCATATGAAAACAAACAAATAACGGGTAACTGTAAACCGTCTATCTTTAAACTGTCTGTTGGCTCCTTTTACTTAACAAATACTTAATGTCACACCCACTATACCTGCCCTGGATCTCCCTTGTCCAATACATAAAAAAGGGATTCACGAATCATTGAACCATTTTGTGTTCAGTGAATCATTTATAATCCTTCGGAACAAACCAACACTACTGTACATATGAGAGCAACGACAGCTTAAGAGAGCGTGTTTGATTCTTGCTTTGGAAAAAGGACCTTCATACTGGTACTTCATACTTCAATTCTGATCAAGAGACATAAAGCATTACAACAGGTTCGGTAAAAACAGGACTGTGGTGTGGGCTGAACATGTGCTCTATGTGTGTGGTGCATGTTAGTATGGAGGGGGAAGCCCAGACAGAGCCTTTCAGTTTGCATAAGATTCATTTACGTTGGCTGTCAGCATGAATTTGTGTATGCAAGAGCAGGGCTGCATTTGTGAGCCACTAACCTGTTATGTAAGTATGTGTGTTTGGCTTGAATGGATTTTGTTTGGTTCGATAATAAATGCTGAATGCTCGCGTAGAGGCGTACGCATCATTCCGCATTCACTTCTGTGTCGATTAAATCCTGGAGGTTAAATGTGGTACAGTACTGTAAAAAACAGTGACGGTTTAGGACTGAGCTCGGTGACCTAAGTCTACAAGCTTGAAACGGAATCTCTGACCTCAACACATGTCCAGACTTCATGTGTTTAGTTCTGCATGTGTGTGTTTGCATGTTCAGTGACTTTGTATGGTATTTGCATGGGTTTGTGCTTACGATCCATTGCCATGCCCACGTCGATGCATTTCTTAAAGCGACACAGCTGGCATTGGTTCCGGGTGATCTTGTCGATGATGCAGCAGCCATCGTATTTACAGGAGTAAGATGGGTGGAGGTTCTTCTGGATGGTGCGCCTGAAAAATCCCTGAAAGGGAAAGACGATAAGATGAGAATGAGTTGAGCTCTCTTTCAAAACCTAGACATCTGACTTGATATTTACAATGAGCCACCTTCAATACCACGACTGAGGTGAGACCCTTGAGCAAGGCACCGAACCCCCAACTGCCCTGGGTGTGTGTGTTCACAGTGTGTGTGTTCACAAATTCCGAGTATGGGACACCATACTTCGCCACACGTCACGTCACAACACGACACGTCACATAACTATTATTACTGTACACAATATTTGTGGTGTTATTTTATTACTGTAAAACATTTTTTTGCAGTGGTGAGACTTTGAGTTCTCCAAGTTTGCTTTTCAATTGTGCCTGTTTGGATAGGAGCTGCAAAGAAATCTCACTCGGCTTACAAACAGTCACACGCACAGTGAATAAGATGAATGATGATGGAGTGTTTTTCAGCTTGTGCTTTGACAGACTTGAAGCCTTAAGGTTCTCTAAGCCGTGCAGTCGAGAACACAATGTACTGCTGAACAGATCAGACCAGCTTCACACCATGACCCTGACATAAGGTGACAGTCTGGTGTGTGTACATATCCTTATTTATGTGAGGTAGTTGTACCTGTTAACATATGGCGCTGTAAACACACAATCGCAGATATGTCGTACCTTGCAACCTTCGCAGGTGATACAGCGGTAGTGATAGCCGGTTGCTTTGTCCCCACACACCACACATGGCTCATCCTTCTCCAGGTAGCTGGGGATATACCCTACAATACAGAAAACTCTTATTAATACATCTGTATTGACACTTAAAGGGACAGTTCACCAAAAAATAAAAATTCTGTTAAGGTTCATATAAGGATCATATTTTTCTGCCAGTCTAAAGCGACTGCATATGCCTTATAGTTATAAGAACACACTTTTATAATAAAAAAATAACCATGCACGGTCTTTTCTGTCCTTATACGAGCAAACTGTTGAACCGTTTGATTGTTTTTAAAAAGGTCCATAACCACAGTTTAATATGTCCCTATTCGGGTAAGCTTTTATAATAAATGTATCTTTATTTAAGGATAATCTCATTTCCACCACAGCGCAAACGCAATGAAGTTCAATATAGAAATTTATAATAACATTAAACAGTCTTCATTTAACATATCACCAAGTAAAACAAAACAGTAAACATTTTGAACACGCACCAGCTTTAATGTAATATTCGTTTTCAAAGTGTACAACTGTTTTTGATTTTAAACTCATTTACAAAGATTACCATGAGCGCTCATTTTACACTAAAATATGCTACTTGTGCGTCAGTGAAAACCATAGCCTCCTCGTTAGCGTGTCCATCTTCTAAGCCGGTGTGGACCGATTGTCGGTTCGAGGCTCGCTAGGAGTGGGTGTAAGTCCTGTGACAAGCAGCTAAACCAGAAATGAATGATACAAAGCGACAACAGAAGGCCTACACAGGTCTTTCAGCCAATACGTGAGGGCGAATGTGACACAATATCACTATTTTTATCATTATAAATGAACGCGGACCGGACAAAGTTAACTGCACAAGCGAAAATGTAGCATAAATTCTTATTAATGAGCTACAACAGAGGCCCGTGTGAAGACGTAAACGAAAAATATCCTATTTTCCAAAATATGCACTATAGATCGGTATTAAATAAAAGTGTGACGAAATAGTGTATTGACCTGCGTTTAAATGACAAGCATTAAAATGTTATAATCTACAAAATCACACTTAAACAACATATTTCCGATCATTAATTAAATCTGATATCAATTGTAGCATACATATAGTTTCCTAAGCTTAAACTGCGCTAGAAATCCCCTTTTAAATGCTGCTTCATGTGAATTGCGAGAGAGCCGTCTCACATTGAGCCTTGCAAGTCATTCAAGTACCGAATTATTTCGGCACATAGCAGTTTTAAAATGTATGCCAAATAAGATGTTTAACTTGTCAGAAGTTGAGCTACAAAACAAATAGACCGTTTCTGATATTTTGGCTGACTATGCGGAAAATATTCACAAAGAAAGAAACCGACTAAAGTCGTAAGTTTCTTACCTCGCACCGCATTGACCTCATTTTGCTTGGTCGATTTAATATTATGATCAGTTTTTACTTTCTAATGGTAAAAAGGTCATTTCTGAAACGAATGATAAAAAGCATGAGGCATCAAACAAAGAAAAAAAGAAACAATGTTTCTTCAATGTTTATGTAACCCGCGGTTCCGGTGGCTATCCAAAGATCTCATCACGTCCTGTTTAATGCATATATTTCACAACATGCTTTCATTTGGTAAACTGGATTAATGTTTTGATATGTTTTGACAGACCACGCTTTCAGGACAATACAATTCGTGAACGGGGCTCGTCTCTGAACGCGCACTTGCTGCGGCTGCCACATTTAAAATAACTTTAAAAAGCCTGACATTATGAAAAGCCTACTGCAGAGACATTTCTTGATTTATGACAACATATCCCCAATGTATGTGAATGTAGCCTACCAATATGTATGCGTGAATGTTTTTAACTTAATCCTGGGTTAACATTGGAGAAACCCAGCTGTGTTTCCAGTGGTATTTATTCCATATGGGGGATATATGCTGATAATCCAACAATATTATAGAGCACATTCGGTTTTAGTTCGTTTTAATTTATTAATTATGCCTTGTAATGCACCTTATTATGCATTGTAGTGTGTCATGAATAATTATTAACTACAGTTGATACATTATAACATCAATTCATTGTTACACTTTGCTTTTTAATTTGGTTATAATTCTTTAAAACAACATTTAATGTATTACAACACACATTACTAACAATTATAATGCACCATGCCCTTTAATAACCCTTTATAATGCATTATACATAAAGGCTCTAAGTAAAGTGTTACCAAATTTCTTTGTTCTGATGAATACAGAGACAAATATTGGGAAGAATGCTTTTAACCTCACAGTTCTTGGCCACCATTGACTACCATAGTAGGAAAAATGGCAATGGTAGTCAAAGGTAACCCAGAACTTTTTGCTTTCCTACATTCTTCAAAATATCTTCTTTTGTGTTCAACAGAACAAAGAATTTTACAAAGAATTTTTTCCTACAATAGTAGTCAATGGTGGCCAAGAACTGTTTGGTTACAAGCATTCTTCCAAAAATCTTTCTCTGTGTTCATCAGAACAAATAAATGTATACAGATCTGGAACAACTCGAGGGTGAGTAAATGTGTACAAAGGCTTCTAGAAAAGCCTTTGACTTAAAAAGCATCACTTGACAACAATAGAGATCTGTCAGTGTTTCTGAGAGAAAAGAAAGGCCAATCAACTGCCCGAGTTTCTCTGTCCACTTGTGCGGCATTTCACACGTGAGAAACAAACTGTTATGGCTTTCACACAGCAGTAACTGTCTGTCGACCACCACTAAATATGAAGCTGACAAAATACAGCCGAGAGAAGTGAATTTCTGTATATCGTCGCTGTCCTTCTGAAACCTCGTACCTCCAAATTTTGCAGTTTTTCAGGAAATGTAAAAAACACTGTACTTTTGAAATGATTACTACTGTGTTGTTACAGTTGACAAGCACTTTTTAATACTTTTTATTGATTAGATATTTGCAAAACCCAATAACAAACATAAAGGATGAGTAAAAATAATGATATTTGGCTAAAAATAAAAATCACGAAATAGGGAGAGACAAGGTTTCAGAAGGACAGCAGCGATGTCAAAATTCAATCCATATAAACTTTGACATAAAAGATAACATTTTTTATTTTGTCAAGCAAAATCGACATTATTCCACATTTCCTATTTACATTCCTCATTTGCTATTCTTAAAGTTAAAATCAGATCGAACCTAATCATAATAAATCAGCGTTATAATAAAATTGAATAATGTGTATTGTCATGATTCTGCCTCTATTGGTCATGTTTTCCTTAGTCTTGAGGCAGGATCATGACAGACCCACGTGTTTAGTGTAGAGAGAGACATGGCATTGTATGTTTTGACATGCCATGCGCTCTCTCCTGTCTCGTCTTTACCCCGCCCCCTCGTTTCCTCGTTTAGCTTCCCATCAGTGTTTGATTCCCCACACCTGCCCCTTGTTAATTATCCCTTGTTAGTTTCCCCTATATGATGCCCTTGTGTTTGCTGTCCTGTGCTGGTTTGTTTTGATTAGTTTGTTTTCCTCAGTGTGTTTGAGTATCTCCTTGTAAGTCAACTCTGAGTCAAGTTCATTGTCTTGTCTTGTGTAGTTATGCCTGGTTTTTGTCCCTGCCTTGTCTCCATTTAAGTAAGCCTTATTTGCTTTTTGGTTTTGTTCTTGTTTGCCCCCTCTTGGGAAGTTTTTGTTTGTATTTTGAAAACTCCTTAGTTATCGTGTTTTTTCCCCATCGTGGGTTTTTGTTGTCATTAAAAGTCTTTTGTCTTACATGCTTGTCTGCATATGGGTTCTGCCTTCCCCGTTCCCTGACAGTGTATAATCGGCAAAATATGCTATCTTACGTGATAAGCTCATAGACTTTCAGAGTGCTGTTAAAAAAAGTTAAATTTTTTACAGTTTGTCCAAAATTAAATGTTCTTGAAACAAGGCTGCCGATGTGAGACAGGATGGTGGATAAAGCGCAGGACATTCAAACTCCTTGAGTGAGCCTCTAATTGATGGGAGGCTATTTTTCTTGGATCTGACGTGTTCTTAGCGCGGTATCCCGCGTTTCTGATCACAAAAAGCACCGGCATAGGAATAACACAGAGCAAGAAACTTAAGAGCTTGTTCGGGTAGGTCTGGCTTATTTAGCTGCTGTTGGCATGAGGTAAGCAATGAAAAAACAGCAGAGATGCAGGAACGAGCGAATCAGGACTCGGTAAAGAGAAGCATCCAGAGGACGTGGCGGCTGCAGAGCTTAACACAGACTACCAAGTTTCTCAGATTTTAGAAGAATTTCTGCGCTTTTTATCATGAACTAAACCAACTGGCTAAACATTACAGACTTTGATGTGAAGCGAAAAAGTAATTTGAAAATAAAAAATAAAGCATCCAAGGGTACATTGGGAATTGCATAAAAAAATAAAGAAATATAACTTCTGACTATAAGGTAGAGATTAAAGTTTATGGGAAGTGTATTTCTGGGATATCAAAGGAATTTGGATATCATTTTTTTAATGAAGTTGAAAACATTGGCCCTTATAAGAAGTATGCCCCTGACCTGACATAAAAAAAACTTGACCTGAGAACATAGTTCATGAAGTTGTTGACTGGTTATTGTCGGTACACGATCCGGGATGCCTGCACGATCCGTTCTGCATATGCGCATAATGACGTAGTAAACAACGTCACGGTTTCCCTACACTATCAAGCATGCGATGAAACACTTGACGGCCAGACGGCGGCATATTTTTGTAGGCTACATTGTGTTTTTCATTTAACAGTTCATGGCGGGTCTATTTTGATGTTTTAAAATGTAGCTTACGCTATGCATTACGATGTGTTTACGTGGTTGCCAATCCAAAATAATAAAGGAGTTGTTACATGAACATACACGATTTTGGTTACATGTGGAATAAAGTCTGAGTCTTGAGAGTCTGTCACTGCAAACCTTCAGTTTCCTCCATACTCCCCTTTGCGATTCATTGCTGCATGGCATTAGGCCTACTTAACTTGCTGTGTTTCGATCTGAGGTCAGTAGTATTGTCAAAGACGGTTTTTATTAAAAGCTGCTAATATTAGTTAACTTTAAATCGACTCATTTTGTATTAGTATGGGTCTATATATAGGCTAATATATCTATCTATATAATCTAAATGAGGAATAATCCCTTCAATGGTGTTTACAGAACACAATAAGGAACATAATATGCATTTCCGCCTAGACTATCTGCACTTACATGAAGAAAGAACTACAAACAAGTCTGGGGAAACGTTACAGAGTATTTCAACGCATAGTGTGCGCACAGAAGTGACAAGAGACCAGAGGTGGACAGTAGTGAAAATCGCGGTACAAAGGTGCTCAAGCGTGGAACAGATCGTGCAGTGTCGTCGCTAAACAGAATTATCTACTACGTCATTATGCGCATGCGCGGACGGATCGTGCAGGCATCCCGGATCGTGTACCGACAGTTATAATGCATTCATGGCTGTAGCCAGCTATGACGTCACCAAGGTTTCTGTAATTTTTTCATATTAAAAAAATAAAATGAATATGAATGAATAATCCACAGTTTAAAACTCTTCTGAGTGTCTGCGTTACACGTATATAATTCAATACAGTTGTTTATTGTCTGTGGTGTAAAAGATGGATTAATTTCACTTGATGCGGGAGGCTGGCGGCGTCATCCCATTAAAAAAGTTGTACAGGTGCAAGCGCGTGCATGGAGACTGCATACCTGTTTTCACGTAATGACACACTTTAGGAAGTTAATATAGTGGAGAGTTGCATATGGGAACATTTTGGGCATGTTTTTCGACCCATGATCTCACAGCATGCCATTGTCAACTTTGGTCATAAAATCATTTCCCCAAAACAAAATTGTTGAAATACTTGGTGGCTAGTGTAACGGAGGCAAGCGAGAGAGAGAGCTATTCAAGTAAACCTGACTCCCCGACTTCAAGGGTTGCTCTAGCGACAGACGCGGAGCGGGTCGAATAGGAACAGTTACTCTAGTCATTTTGAAAAACCCCTAGCCACAGTATCAAGCCCTGTTCAGAAGTATAAGTTTATCATTTGTTAACTTTATTATTCATTATATTTATTAAAGTTGAATGATTTATAGCACTTACTGAAATATTATGTATAATTATTGACACCCCACCACGGACCTCACTAATTTTTAAACCCTGGCTACAGCCATGAATGCATTTACTTCTTTACCAAACATCTACAGCAAAACCATGATGCTGGATGTTTTAGTTTGGAGAATAGAATTCACAAATACATTCTATTTTATGGGACTTTCAAACATACAAATCTACTCCTAAAGAAAACACACATTTTACTTTGAAACCCAAAACCTGACTGAGATATTGTATAGACCTTGTGACAACATTCCCGCGTGTCATTTATTAAATACATCTACCGACAACCCATAACAAGCCTATGCAGCTAAATATCAAAGATGGAGTTGATGTGAGGAGCATCACAGGGTAACTAAAAACCTTCTTCTCCCTCTGGGTTTCCTGTGTGTTTCTCAGAAATGTGCAATGAGAGATAGGTTATAAAAGTACAGGGGGGTTGGGGGGCATACTGCTGCAGATCTAAGCAACAGCAGCGATGTCTTCTGTGAGCTGTTGTAAGAGGCTTCTTACCCGACATGCTCTTCATCGAACACTGGCTGTTCTTTCTCTTCCTTTTCGGGCCATCGAGCCACCTAGAAATAATGAAGAGAGATAGAGAGAAGATTTGCATTAGTATATACCACAGAGATTTACATTTATTGCATATGAGATAGCACATGAGATGTCTATAATTCCCCATAGAACCATTTTATAATTTAACGAATGCACATTCAACTCTGAGAATCATCTTGATTTCCAGGCGTGAAAGCACAAAAAACAAAATCAGAAATGCAAGCAACTGTGGGAGCTGTGGCGCACGTGTTTAGAGCAAGTTGCATTAAAGCGCTGGTGTGGGTGTCCCCGACACACGTGTTCGCATCTGGTTAGTGACCTGGGTGAATTGTTCCTTAACACATGACGTGTTATAGAACCTTGAATGTACCTTAAAGGGATAGTTCACCCAAAAATCAACTTTGTGTGATTTTTTACTCACCCACATGATGTTAAACATGTTTAGAGAACTTCCGGCGACTTCGGAGCACAAATAGAGATATTTAGGTGACATCCGAGTGATTTCCAGGCCTCCTCATTGAAACCATGGTGTCAGTTTTTGCCAAGGTCCAGAAAGTACTAAAGTCATCGTTAAATTGGTCCATCCGCGCATAGTGGCTCAGTTGAATTTTTTTGAAGCGCGAGAATGCTTTATGTGCTAAAAACAAACCCAAATACCGACTTCAATCGATATATTCTCCTCTGTCTTGTCAGTGTATGGTGCGCATTCACGAGAGCACTTCTTCTTCTTGGACCTGAGCACTTTGACGCATGCGTATTAGGTTTGTGCGCCGAATGCCGCATGGGGCTTGCCCCTATTGGACGCCGGCGCTCTGACTCACAACGTGGAAGCGCAACTCTGTGTTTACAGACGCACGCTGTATATGCCATTGAGTTCGACACTGATTGTACAGTGGGTCTAGGTGTAGTGTACGAAATGGTGCTAAAATGTTCCCTTCCAGGATGCCCGACCCGCACAATAAAACGGAAAAACGTAAAAGTGAATTACCTTTGTTGAAACATGAAAGGCTTACTTTTCACATGTTCCTGTTACATGATCCTGAGCGGCTGAAACTATGGCTGCTGGCTATCCGGCGGGATACATAAAGCAAATGAGGTTGTGTAGTGAACATTTTTCACCAGACAACTTTAACTTTAGGAATGTTAAGACGATTTGGCGCACAATCCTAATACGCATGCGTCAAAGTGCTCCGGTCCAAGAAGAAGAAGAAGAAGTGCTCTCGTGAGCGCGCGCCATACACTGACAAGACAGAGGAGAATATATCGATTAAAGTCGGTGTTTTGGTTTGTTTTTTAGCACATAAAGCATTCTCGTCGCTTCAAAAAAATTCAACTGAGCCACTATGCGCGGATGGACCAATTTAATAATGTCTTCAATACAATGTCTTCAGTACACTCAAAAAGAGCACTTTAATGTTATTGTGACTGATTGTAATATTCAATATGAGTTAAATCTGCCCACATACAGGGATATAGTTTTTTTTATTTTATACAAAAAAAGCAGAAAACTATTTCAGATATTGTGGCTCAATCGTTCATCTTGGAACTAGCGATTGTCTTTTTTTGCATATCGAGACGTATAACTGAGTGAAACGACTTCTGAAATGAGAAAACAATGTAGGGAGGGACTTGATTTCATCCATCGACAACCGATTGGATCGTTAAAAGGTGAAAGACTTGAACACCAGTTTGCAATCTGTCAGTCATTGCAGCCCCGCCCTCGCGCCATTCCTCGTGAACAGAAGTGAAGAGAGGTCATTTCGAGAGGAGGAGGAGGTTAATGTTTTTGATCAAAGATTACAAGTGCAAATGAATTTTTTAAAAATAATGATGTGCACGGATAAATAATTTAAAATAAATATTTCACCACTGTGTAAAACAATTAGAATGATCGTTTTTAATTTCATGCCGACTTTAATAGGTCAGTCATTCAACCAATAACAGCCAACATCCAGCAGTATAGTGACAGAAGCGTCTGGCTGTGATTAAAGGGTTAGTTGGCATAGCGCTCCACTAGGAGAGAGGGAGCAGAGTTATGTAACAGATTGCCCCAATATAATGCAGGCAGGGCCTTTGGAGTCTTAACTGCTGCTAATGCTAGTCTTAAAATATACATCAAGAAGACGGTTATTTCTGTGCAAAGAGCTGATTTAAAGCTTGGCAGAATTTTGTTTTACGAAAGGGTATATGCCAGGGTCATGGGATTCAATACAATGCAAAAATTCAGGAACGGCAAGGTTGAGAAAGGCTCATGAAAGAAATTAAAAATACTGGAACATCTTGCAGATTGCATACCAGCCTTCATTACAAAAACTACTGTGGTGGGGGCATGGCACTGTGACGGTATCATATGATACTACTATGGTAGTTTGATATATACCATGGTACTGAATAATATGGTGCATTTAATTTATAAAAAGTAGTTACGACTTAAAGTTTAAACAAAAAAAATATGGAACAGCATTTACACCTTATATTAATGCATTTATATTACTATACAATATTAATATACAGAGTTCATATTACTTGTATAAGCAGTTACGCACCAATAGGCTTTTTTGTCAGATACTGATTTTAAGAAACATTTTGGTTTTGATTCTGTTATTTCTTAGTTGCTTACTTATTTAAACATTTGCCAATAAAATAATTACTGTACTGTTTTTATCATGTTTTCAATTAGCAAAGTTCTACAAACACATGCATTACGGTATAGTATAGCTAGTTTATTGCTGCATCATCAAATCATTTTCATTGAACATGGATTGGATACATTAAATGGCAAACTATAGTTTATTATTTTGAGAAAAATGTTGGCTAATGCAACAGGCATTATAAAACTCCCTTCAGGCAGTTAATAAACTATTGGTTTGCAGCATTTTGATCAAACGTCTGTCAATAAATATATCAATACAATGGGTCATCTCTAATTGACACTATAACATTTTAGAAGTTTAGAATAACAATATTGTTACAAAGTAACTGGTACCAACCATATAAGTGGCTATTGTTTCTAATCGATTTGTCTATCCTGCCCCTTCAAAACATCTCCACAGATCTCTCTTTAGCTAACCGAGCGCTATTCTCATTTGATCGAATCTTCTGGTAATTACCAGGAGAACACAAAACAAGGTTCATGTGATGGGTCATGGGATGAAGGGTCATGTCCCTGAAGCTATTGCTATGTTACATTTAAACACATAAAAACACGATCTTTGTTCAAAGCCATGGGGGCAACGTTATAAAAAAAGGTTTAATGGCTAATACTGGCGGCAGCTAGTGGCTTCTTCTGCCCGTCACGTCGTTTTTGTCATTGGCCATATTGATTCTGCAGCTGTGGCGGAACGTCATTTCTGAATGTCATTTAATATGTCTGACAGCGGTTCTGCCAGGACACGGGAGCCTCTAGACTAAGTCTTTCTCATTCTCTCGCGCTCTCAGGCAGACGAAAATGTCACTCTAAAGCCCCGCTGTCTTCGTCACAGTTACTGTCACTGATGGATTTAGCGATAAAACTGTCAATCATCCAGATCAGCTCCTGTCACAGACCAAAGTTTCACGCAAACAAACCCAAACTAAAGAGAATAAACAACTCTCTGCAAGTATCTTATTTCTTTTTGATCATTTTTTCATTCATTTACACAACTAACATTTCAAACAGGCAGCGCAGAGGGCAACCCGACCTCCACAAATGCTTTTGATCTGGAGTGATCAATACTGAAACAAGAATCATTTAACAACCATCTCCATCACAGCACATACAGAGAAGAATCTAAAAATCCTGCCTATTTCTTTTAAAAGGCACCAGATATATTCTATTACCCTAAATCAGATTTATTATTAGAATCCTAAAACGTAAAAACAAATCACGTTCACTATAGATTCGAATCGTCTTTTTAAAAGTGTCAACATCAATGCCCACAAGCACTTCATATCCAAACTGCAAAATACTGTGTGTGCCAAGCCGGTTTTGCTGAAATGATTTAGGACTTGATTAAATGTGCCTTTTATATGAAATACTTACTGTCGGGTCATTAAGCATAGTTGCTGTAAAATTGTTTATGTAAACACGTTCATGAAAGCAGATACAAACTGTTTTTTCCCCCCGACACCCGCTATAAATAAACGTTAGAGGATGCTAGCTAGTCAGAAATGGATGAGAGAGGAAAAAATCTAACAAATACATAAGTAATAGCCAAGTTGGTCCTTGCTCGCCACAGAAGACATCAATTATTCCAGATCCAAATGGATGTGCTACACAACTTTCCCATTAAGCGAGAAAAGCTGTTGCAGTAACAACGCGATATAAACTGGGAATAAGCAGATATCACTTAGCATACAAAGCGGCATACAAGCGCTCCACAATATGTCCGATCTGATAGTACTGAAAGGATGTACACCATTTCTTATTACATTCACACGGCACATCACCATACACCATTTAGCGTACAAAAATCAAAGCTGTTCCACACATCACAAACCACCCAAAGGTGAACAACCACTACACTAGCTTCTCCACAAACAAGAACCTGCAGGTATATAACCATCAGAGGCAAATTCACGAGATGATACAGGTGTGAAGAGAAGAGTCTTACCTGATGACACAATGAGATTGGAGGATGTGCATGGTGAAGGCGAACCGTTCTTCAGATTCTCTCGATTTCTGCTCTTTACCACATTAACAGAGTTTGCCGCATGAACTACCAGAGCTAGATGAGCGTGACGGGATTCACTTTGATATTCTCTTGCATAAGTGCACTCTCTCTCTCCGTCACTCTCTCCCTGTAGCTTTCGTTCTGCAACACTCCCTCTTTTTTTGTTTGCCCCTGCTCGCTGTCTCTCTGACTCGGCAACAGAATTTCACCTGACTCTTTGCAAATTTTTCTAAGAATCCCTTGTGAGAGACTCGCTCACTCTCTCGCTCTTAATCCCTCCTGTGGCCTGCGATTGGGTGCCGTGATCCTTCTTGCGAGTGGTAATCCGGGGTTAAGAGTGAGAGATGGATAGATTGGATGACTGGCATGATAAAGCAAAAGAGATGAAGCCTGAGGTGTGCCAGCCACCCTAAACAAGCCGACCGGTTCTGTCACCTCTTTTCACCTTTATTTGCCAAAATCTCGGTGTTCTTTTTATCCAGGGATTCTTCTTCCGGAGGCAGAACAAGCAGTTACAGTTTTTGGGTTAATTCAAGTTTTTGGGTTAATTGAGTCACGTTTCTCAATGTTGGAAAAGCAAAAAAAGGAATGTGTGCTAGACCCTGAACTAAGACATCGGTACATGTGTTTGCAATCCCAGTTATGGTCGAATAAAATCAATTCCAATTATGTTGAACTGACAATGAGGTAATGACGCGAGGCAAAAGATACCGATTTTGCGATAGTTCAACTCAATTAAACCAGAAATTCTCGCTATTTTCAAAAATACTGTATATAATGAAAGTTAATGGGGACTGATGTATTTTTTTACATTTAAATTGAATTGAGCTTGCAAAATAGCAACAAGAATAGTCGCCAAAAAGAAACTCGTGCTGAATAATTACAGAATTTTTAGTTTTTGACGACCTATTCCTTTAAGAATCGACAGCGAAGAATGCCCCAACTTGAGTGGCAGACAGCTGAGAGTCTTAGGAGCTGTCAGACGGCTCTCTCTTATGCAAAGAGAAGTTTTGGAGCCGCTCCATCCTGCATTTCCTTCCTTCTAAATCCCTCATTGTGTGTTGTGCTTCTTTCCCTCCCACTGTGTCTCTCGCGCTCTCTCTCTCTTCTCTGCCAGCTTTACGAGAGCTTATTTTAGACCCCGTCTAAATGTGATCTGGCAGTTCCCAGCTAATGTCAGAACAAAAGCCACGTGCTCTCTCAGAAAGACAGCGATGGAACGGGAAGCGTAGTCAAAATTGAAAAAAGGATTTTGGGTGTAATGTATTTACATGTGCACATGTGTGTGTGCGTGTGTGTGTATGCATGTGTTTGTTTTGTATGTGTTTGCCTCGGAGCTATGACATGACAGAGCGAGAGCGCAGATGATGTGAACAGCCTGCAGGTCACATGACTCTAGCTGGAGGGCTGGTGATGCTGTTTTCAAACTGTGTGTCGATTTTAGAATTAAGCTCTGAATCTCTCAGCAGGTGAAAACCAGGTTATTTTAGTTTGAAATTAACGCAAACTTGATGAAAAATGAAAACAAACTTTACTAGAAACCAAAACTAGAAAGCAAAAATAGTTGTTTTTGTTGTCAGAAAATCACAGCTTGTGCCACAAATAGTGAATAGTTTCAGCATTTGATGTTTTTTTAGCACACAAAGTACAAACACTGTCATGCATAATCCAGTCAAATCTCATCTTTTTGGCCTCCAATCGATTCAAACGCCTAATTTGACAGGGAAAAAAGATTTTGCAAGACAACGGCAGAGTAAAGAGAGACATGCAGTGACTGCTTGCATTGATGGATGATGTAAATGAAGCTTGAAGTGCCCCAGAGTCCAATTACATTGTGCAAGTATTAAACTCTGAGCAGGTTTGCTCATCTTAAATTCTAAGATCTTATTTTAGATTAATTTATTATTAATTCTGGTGACACATCAACAAATTCCCTAATCTTAAAATAAACATGAATCGTAAATATATAAAAAATTGCAATGCACCCCATGAAACAAATACAAAACTAAAACCAACAACAACAAAAAAAAAACCAAACCAAGCGGCAACCTTCCGAAACTGCAATTCATCGACTGGCCACTAGAGGTTGGCTCCAAAACAGAGCAGAATCTCTCCCAACTTTACAACAGAAAAAAAAACATGTTTACAGCCTGGTACAAAAAATTATTTTGGTCTATATAGCTAGTTTTACCCTTCGTGACAACTGCGAGGAGGGTGAATTTTGTTTATAACTCACCCGTTTTACTTATATTAAGCCTTAAAATTCTGCACTTTAGGTACGTGGCCACTTGAGTGACAAGTGGTTTCAGCAACCAGGCACCTCAGCTCCAACCACGTCCCGCCTCTTTGCCCATTTTCGATTATCCGGGAGTGACGCGCTGCTAAAATGGCAATGGCCGGCTCCGCCCACTTTAAGCTTCAAAACAGCTCATCAGAAACCTACGGGTGACGTCACGGACACTACGTCCATATTTTATACAGTCTATGACTGATTTCTTTGTTCTGATGAACAACAGTTGACCACCATACTGGGACAAATTGCGTTATATAGTAAATTTCTTTGTTCTGTTGACCACAAAAGAAGATATTTTGAACATCGTGGGAAAGCAAACAGTTCTTGGACTCTTTTGACTACCATTGTAATTTTTCCTACTATGGTGGTCAATGGTGGCCAAGAACTGTTTGGTTACAAGCATTCTTCCAAATATCTTTCTCGGTGTTCATCAGAACAAAGAAATGTAAACAGATTTGGAACAACTCGAGGGTGAGTAAATGATGACAGAATTGTTATTGTTAGGTGACTGACCTGTCATTATAACTTCAAGATCTTCACTGTACTGCTGCCTGTCTGTGTGATTTATGTAGATAACACCTTTCTGAGGGTAAGACAGGAAAATCCTGTCAATTGAGTTTATGCAAACCCAGGTGCTTTTGAAAGCAAATGCTAAAGACCCAGGAACACAATGTCAGCACCATGAAGCAGCAAAACAATATATATAAATACGGGCGTTATGTTCCGACCACTCTGGCAAACTGACTCAATGTTGTGTTTGTATAAAAACAAAAGAACAACAACACGCCGCATTTTCTTGTACAAGTTGCACTTTAAAAATAAGCCCAGACGTCTGTGGAACATAATGTCCTGATCCAGAACAAACAATACTGTTTGAGACGATTTAAATTAATATTTGACTGGCTCAAACCCTTGACTTAGAGACGTGTGTGCTTGCGAGAAGAACGGCAGCAGACAGACAAATGATAGCTGCAATCTGATTGGTCGAGCCTGATGATGTGATTTTGGAGACATGTTTATCGCCAAGAGGTTTGAAACCGTCAATAGCACAGAAATTACAGACTTAACTTGAAATGTATAGTGGAAACAGGAAAGGTGCTGATTGGAGGGCGGTTAGAAGAGTTGGCGATGAGGGTGGTGTGGAAGTGATGAAATTAGGAGAACAGAAACCAGTAATCAGGTCCATGCTGTTTGTGCTCTTTGATTTCACCCAAAATCCTGAGGTGCGTGATCAGCTTATCTGCTGACAGGTGGCCTGTGTGTAATGAAGCTGAAGGGCCCTTGTTTAATCCCTTCTTCAGCGAGCACGCTCAGAATATGACCCTGCATTCTTGAGGTCCTGCCCATTATGCACCCGCACACGGTTACACAAATACACGCAGACCTGTAAACACCGGTCCGCCGGTCTCTGGCTCTTTGAATCGTGATCTTTGACCTTGCGAGGCGGACCCTGTGTTCCTTACACAACGTGTGTGTAATTATATGAGAGAACTGGTGATTACACTTTTAAAAAAGCTTCAGCAGGGTATAACCGGCTCATTGATTTAATGACTGTTAAACTTGAATTACATTTATCGTCTAATTAGGAGAATTCATTAAACTGGGTGTTAACTGGTAAAAGTTGAACTTCTAGCCACACATTTTTGTGACTCGCGGGAGGAATTCATACACATTCTCATTAAAAGTACAATGCTTTTTGTACAGCTCCAGTTTTACCCTTAATCAGCATTTCTGCATGTATTGCGGCAATTCCAGTCAACATAAACAAACCTCAGGAATGATCACTCAATGGCAATGTGAAAGACTGAGAGAATGCAAAGATGCATGAAAGTTGTCAAAAAAATCAGGCTTATTCCATCATATATTTATTATTGAACTGATCCTAAAATACATGTAAAAACATTAGTATTGTGTTGTTTTAACACGGATATTAAGTTTTCAAGATCTGCAATCATAGCATCTTTTGTCATTTGGACCAGTTTGTTCTTTATCAATTTTCTGCAAATGAATGCAAATAAAATAATATTTTCATTTGGAATTTGGGATAAATGTTGTCACTAGTTGAATGAAACAAAATTATTATTTTATTTAAACACATACTGTACCTATAAATAGTAAATTAAGAAAAACTGAAAATAATTTTGAAGACTCTTTTGTTCTGTGGGTGCTCCGGGGATGCTGGTCACCGACAGAAACAGAGTAAATCGGCTCCTTTGGTTGCAATTGGGTTGCTGGTGGTTGCAAGGATGTTGCTATGCACAAGCTACTGGTTGTTAGGGTGTTCTGCTACAGGGCATTTGGTTGCTAGGGTGTTCAGAGGAAATTTTAGACCACTACTACATGATTCACTCTTAAAAATCAAGGTACTATAAACGTTCTTCACAGCAATGCCATAGACGAACCAGAGGTCGCGTTAACCGAACATTCTCAGTCATTGACAAAATTTTTTACCAGTGACGGAAAAATCTGAAGGCCGTCCGTCATTTTGACGGATTACAATAGGGCAATTTGTAATTCCCTGTTTTGTAATTTTCTTTCATCATTATAGCGTGATCGTAGGCTACTACCCCTGCCCTGCCCTGAACACAATCGCGACGTGTGTTTCCCATTCATTAGCTTTCTTACAAATGCCTGGTCCGTTGCGTGCATGGTTAGCGGAGACTAACGGACCACCGCGTCGCGTGCATGCGTGCACACAGGAGCGCAGTGGTGCGGTGTTTACAGAGTTTTTCCTTCAGAAAACCGACTAGCGTCAATTTGGATAAACATTAGCTTTCAGTGAATGGAAAAATGTCTCTCTTGACGTCTTCTCTGTTCAGTGAGCGGCAGAAGCAGCACATTCATGACCAAACCGCAGCTTGTGAGTGAGTACAAAACACCATTTACAAGCACCTGTCGTTGTTACTGACTGGACATATGAACATAAACATTTGCCTGTAATTATAATTTTATGTCTGACAACAGAAACATTAAATATATAAATGAATATAAACAACAACGGCTTCCCGAGGTTGTGAATCAGTATATCGTGTACAGGGGTCCCGGCACTGGTAAGGACCCTGGCTCACTTCACATTGGCCCTGCGTTCCAACTGGGATATATCGCCCTGCGAAGGGCCCTTCAGGGGGGCAACAATCATGGCCGCCATAGTGAAGGGTCGTTCCAAACCGAAGTACTCATAACTGGCCACTTCAAAGGGCCCTTCAGAATGAAGGATTTCGAAGGGTACAACTGTGGTCCACAAATTTGGTCGATTATTAAATTGAACTGTTAAGTAGATTGTGTTGCCTGCCTGTCTAGCAACGTTTGTTTATACATAACATAAAATAAGCGTTTGACTTTTCAAAAGTTTTGTCGCGTTTCATGAAGTTCATTGGGTTGGCTCCTGCGATTTCGGTTAAAAGTCTTCAAAACTATCATAGGGAGCATCGATGCTCCCTGGTTTGTGCGGTGCATTGTGGGAATTTTTAGGGAACGAACATTTCAGTGCCCTTAAAATGGCTGACTCCCTGTTCAGTGCCCTAACTACTGAACAAGGGAGCTGAATGAGACAGCCATAGTAAGTTCAGAGAGTGAACACAAGTACAGCGTGATGATGTCACGACAAACATGCTAATTACCACGTAACGCCACCTTGCACCATAGTGACGGGTAATAATAGATTATGACGGATTTTTAACGATAAAAAAGTCTTGCGCAACCTCTGAGACGAACCATTTTTGGTTCCCCTTAGAGCAATTGAGCCAAAGATTCTAACTATTTCTTTTACAGAAGAACCTTTTGTGTAAAATGGTAAATAGTAAAGGTTCTTTATGTAACCATACTGCCAAAAATGATTCTTTCATGGCAAAGAGTATCACCTTTATTTTTAAGAGTGTTGTTATGATATTCGAGGAGACAGGGATTGTGGGGCCAAAGTCTCCATGATTTAATGAATTTTTCATGTTGTAAGTTTAATAGCTTAGAAAAGTAACAGCACACCTCTCCTCGACAATCCACAAGAAATCTGAAGTGAAGCAGCAAACCAAGAGAACTTACTAAATGAAGCATTGGTACATCAGACGTCCCACTTACACAAAAACAAACAAACTGAGACATAAGCATTAATGTGTAAAGCTAACTGGTAGAAACACAGTGCTGTTGGCTCTTGCCCTGACTCTTTTTGGAACGTGAGGGGGCAGTCTGTGCCGTCTCGCTAAGACTATCAGCCCACATGGCAGCGCGCGTGTGCTGAATTTGGAGTGTAGGGGGAATTCTCTAAGGCTTTCCTGTCGGCTCCAGGCCTTATATAAAAGTGTGCATGTCAGTGTGTATGGAATAGATGGCTAGGTAAATGTCGGTCTCTTAGTCTTTAAACTCAAATGCACAGCACAGAGCCAGCACCACACTTACTGTGCGAGTTATACACGCACACGGCAGCAAATGGAACTGGTTACCGGGAAAACTGAATTATGTAGGAGACTGTGTGCATTGACCAGAAAATTTGAGTCTCCCAAAGCATCACCACGTGAGATTGAAAAATTAAATAAACACACGGACGCGCAAAATCGACCAAATCACTGAGAAGTACAACTTGCAATAGTAAACGTCTTTAACAGCTTCTCAGTAGCCCCTAGGGTCCCAACGGCAGTACTGCAGGTACGTTTTTGTTCATACAAAAACCTTCCAACATTTATCAAATGATGATTACCCCTGTTCTGAAATCCGATTTCAACACTGTCACAGAATGTGGCTCACCGTTTCTCTTCTCCCTCTGATTGGTTTGTGTCCTGCTCCTTGGGCATGTGTTCCATTCACCTTATTTCCATCCAGCGACCAATCATGTGAGACTGAGGCGGGCCCCACCCTCGAATGCACGCCTGTCATTCGCGGGTTGTGATGAGTCAGACAGTCATCGGACGGCTCTGCGGAGCGACGCCCGCAACCAAGCCCGCCTCACTCTCCGACCCAGACGCACAGCGATAATGTGACAATATACGATGAGGTCTGCAAAAAAGAGAGAGAGAAACAAAGTTAACACACAAACTAATGTGCACAAGAAAAGCTAACCAGTGATCTGAATCCAAATATTCACTTGTCAATGGGTAGGCCTACGCGTCTTTGTGCTACTGTCTTTTCCATGTCGATTCCCATGAGCTCGCCTATGCATTACTGACTTTCCAGGAACACAAGTCAGATTATCTGGACCATAATCCCATCTCTCTCTGTACAAAGAACAACCTTGTTTAAACCAAATGATTTCACGTGAAGCACTAAAGATGCTTTTCTTCGGCAGAAACCTTTAGTCTCAAAACCTTCATAAATTGTACAAATCAATGATAATTACTAATGTTGGACAAATGGAATAAATATCACTAAAGGTAGATTTTAAAATATGTGGAGGGGCAGCGTTTCATCCCTAGTCCATGCGAATATCCACTAAACCGGAGAAGTGAAGCTGTGAGAAATCTTGGGTGGAAGTATGCAGCGCTAATTTGAGAGATAAGGACCACATCACTACCGAAGATATCAAGTTCACAAACAAATACTAAAGCCTGCAGTCTTGCTTTTGTGATTTCAACAAAGTTTCTTGACAAAACGTGTTATATTTACATAATTTTTGCTATTGTTGAAAAAAAAACAAGACAGAAAGATCTCATTATTATTAATAATGCATACACATATCATTACTGTCGGACTGAAACCTTGTATCTCCATTTTCATAAATCATCACTATTATCATTACTTTACGTTGTCTGTGGGTTTTGCAGATATTTAACCAATAAAAAGTATTTAAAAAACAGCTTGTCAACTTTGACAACACAATGTTTAATTATTGAAAAAAATGTTTATTTTTATTTCCTGTGTGACAATGACTTATTCCAAAACATGTAACACCAACAAATGAACTGCAAAAGTGATTTATTACGTTTCTAAATTCGGTACTTGGAACTGTGTACTAAAGAGAACGCTCAAGCGTAAACACAAAAAATAAGGAAGGAAGCATGCGTGCACTAGCAAACCGAGGATCTGGCAACGCAACACATCACCACGCAAATTGAGTCTTTTGGCACAGGTCAATACTGTCAGACAATACGATTCACAGCACAGACATTTTCTTTCTACAAGTAATTCTCTCTAAGTTTTCTGGCCTCCTCTACAAAGGCAATATTCTTTGAAAGTGATACAGTATATTGAGGCAAATAAATTAAAAAGTTTGTTGACAGATGTGTCTGGGTGGTTAGATTCTAAGCGCACTCTTCAAACACATGATGACTTGGTACATAGCGTGTGGGCTATCTGAATCTATCAATGAATGGGTGGCTCTGAACCAAAGAGGGGAATTAGATCTTTTTTTAGTGTGTGAAGTGAAAGTTAGGGGATCCGGCAGCTTAAGCTGGAAGCTTGAGAAGGCATGATCACACAGCTGAGAGGTGCCATGAGAGCGACTCCACGGCTCTGCTGGCACCTGGCATCAAGATCAGTTTCAGACGATCTGATCGCATAACATTCGGATCACTCCAATAAACACATCCCGGGAAAAATCAAGTGACCGCGTAACTCAGCAGTCAATGTACTGCCCTTAGACAAGGATTTTGTGAAATATAGAACATACAGACAAATGCAAAGGATTTCACGGAGCTTCTTTAGTCGGCCTGACAGTACTGTGCTACTCGTCAAGACCACAAGTGCACATGTTCATTGTCTGATTTATTTGTTAACATCATCTTTTTTACAGTTGTGCCGGGTCAGAAATAAATGGAATGTGTAAAAAATATCAGCAAAATTAATACTAATTTTAATATAAAACAAAATCCTGCATTTACACAAAATGAATACAAATTCAAGATAAAGGCTAACTGCAAAAATGTACTATAAATGTTTAATAAACAAGAAACTAATATTAAGTATTCATTTTAGGGCAAAAACGTTTACAATTTAAAAGTGTTTACAGTGCTACAACAAACATAATTATAAAATTTGTATTAGCTTGCTTATAGAAACTTGTGGAAAAAGAACTACATAAAGGATTTATCTTTTTTTTACTTTATTTTTATTTACTTTTTAAAAAAGACACTTTATAACTACCTCAAAAAGATAATAAAATCAAGTACATCAGTACAATAGCAGGTATATGTGTTTTTATGAACTTATATTAATTAAACATGTAAATAATCATACATCAATCAATCAATCAATCAATCAGTACAAGAGTTATTGATTATTTACATTTCCTTCAGTATTTTAGAAATAAATCCTTTTTAAATCTCAAAATAAAAGTCAATTTTTCCATATTAGATATGTCTTTAACAATTTCTGTCCTGTGCAAGGATTTTTAATTGTTTTGTTATGACTATAAGTTTAGGGTTATGTAGACCTTTAAGATGATTTTAAGGAGTTTTGATCTGGTCTTGAATCGGTCTTGTCCTGCCTTGGTCTCATCCCTTAAAAATCTTGTTTACGTCTTGATCTCAGTTTACGTAGTCTTGACTGTAACACGCCTGATATCAATGTTCATTTAAACTGATTATGTAAAGAATATTACAAATATAACGTTTTTAACATTTTGTGCACTCTTAAAGGGATCCTCCACCCAAAAATGAAAATTCTGTCATGAATTACTTACCCAAGTGCAAATCTGTATAAAATTCTTAGTTCTGTTCAACACAAAGAAAGATATTTGGGTAAATGTTAGCAAATGACATTTCTGGGACATTATTGACTACCCTAGTAGGAAAATTTGTAATGGTAGTCAAAGGTGCCCCAGAACTATATCGTATTTTGTGTTCGACAGCACAAAAAAAAGTGCTACAATAATATTTCCTACTATGGTAGTCAATGATGTCCAAGAAATGTCAGAAATAACATTTTTTCAAATATCTTTCTTTGTGTTCACATTTATACAGGTTTGGAACAACCTGAGTGTGAGTAAATGATGACAGAATTTTCATTTTTAGGTGGAGTATCCCTTTAATCACACAACAGCAACGTTGTGACATGTGAGTAATGCATGTGGTCATGAAACCAGAGGCCCACGCTTCAAAATCAGATCACAAGTGGTCACAGGAGACACATTTGATATGCATGTTACTACCAGGCATAAACGACCGTCTATCGTAACGCCAGGTGTAAACAGGGCCTCTGAAACGGTGACACACTGTGCTTGATACAGGGTGTATATCATTTGGTATGCGTCTGGCTTATATTCTGACTGCAGAGGTGCTCTGCGATTCAAGGGCATGGCAAACAGTTATCCAGCGTGTGATGCAACCCTTAGACAATGAAGCCAGGAAGACATTTCTTCAGCATTAGTTAATGCTCGGCTGTCCTATCATCTTTCATCAGACTAGACCGTGCGCATATTTACCAGCCTAAATAGGCCTTTTCATCTGGCCGCCCAGCTGACGTGTGTAATAAAGTGCACACAAATCTATTGTGCGATGCGTGTGATGAGTTTATTAACACCAATCATTGGGACGTCTGCAACTAATTACAAAAATTAGTCCCTAATGATTAACAAAGGATACGAGCGAATTATTGCTTATGTGAGAGAAGCTGCTCTGCATTTCGTTTGGGGATACTATTTCCTAATTGGTGGATGGCCCGTAAGCCCCGCCTCTCACGTACAACACAATGCTAATGTATACACGGACGTGTCGCTGCTGCACAGCCCTCTGCATACTGTAGGAGGTCCACCCCCCCTTCTGTTCGGTCAAGGGCAAAGTCATAAAACTCCATATAATCAAACATACGGGATCTATAAACGTAGCTTTACAAGCTGTAGTTCCTGTTAAACATGCAACTGAGCAAGAACAGGGCAGGAAGGGGAGAGGATGGAGACAAGGCGAATAAAGTCAAAGATGAGTGGCAGAGATTAAAGGAACCGTTCACCAAACAATAAACAACTTTAACTTAACTTAATATATTCTATGTTATATGGAAGCAATGTATGATGTTTGCCTGAAAACAGACAAGAGAAATACAATTTGTTATTAAAAATAGTGGACACGATTTACTTGTATATATAAATAACCCCATGTGAGAGTCAGATGGGTTTTAAAAGACACAATTTCAATTTCTGCTGGTCTTTTTTTTAACCCGTGTAGGACCTTAAACAAGGTACCAAAGACAATAAGGCTGTGTTTTAGCTGGTAAAACAGAGCAAGATAAAAGTGCAAAGAAAGCCAAAAACGCAACCACGCCACATTAATTCTAAATGGGGCAATGCCCGTATCTTTGACACCGCACCTGTGCATGTAAGCTTATTTGTGTGCTTGAGTTGTATGTTTTGTGCGTGAAGGGGCAACGCTTGACACAGTGCATACATTGGTTCTGAAAACTGCAGCAGGTGCAGCTGAGTAAGATTTTCAACCTCATTTTTCTTGCTGTAACTTTGCCCGCAGTTTCTGCATTCTCCTATGCGGCTCTGAAACTTTTTAATTGGCAAGAAGAAAGAATGTTTCGTTCGTGCTGTTTTCTGCATTCCTCTTGCTCTTAATTGAATGCTTTAAAATGCTGGCTTTGAAAGCAGCATGAAAAAGAATAATTAGGTGCTATGTTGCCAAGTGGAAAAGTCTCTGCGAGTCTGTCTCTCTCTCTCGCCGTCTCCCTTTCTTACTGTTTCTCTTTTCACTCCGGTTTAAAGGCTTAATCCAGGTTTCGTAATACAGAAAAACTAGGACCGTCAATCAACTAAAAATCGAATGAACTACATAATACATTAATTATTCAAATCAATTGCACAATATCACATACAGTATTTCCTTTTAAAGGCCCCTAAGATCATGCATTTGATGATATTTCATAAATGTTTCAGATTAGTAAAGCATTTAATAGAAATGTAAAAAATGGCCTCTAGTGTTTGTTTCATATTCAAACCATTCATATGTATAGTATAATGCAATGTAAGTCGCTTTGGATAAAAGCGTCTGCCAAATGCATAAATGTATATATTATCATAAACCTTTTAATGGCCTACAAACATTAACAATCCACTTTATAAAACTGTATACAATCTAAACTGTTGTTCAATTGATAATGTATGTACGCATGCACAGTGAACGTTGCCTTACACAGATACTCAAGTTAAAATTGCTATCACGATGAGAAAAAAATATGATTAAAATACAGCTGTAAAAAATTAAAGGTCAAATGTGTAATGTTTTTGGAGGATCTATTGACAGAAATGCAATATAATATACATAGTGTAACTTTGTCTTTAGAGGTGTTTAAAGACAATCTCACCGCTGGATGCCGCTAAATTTCATACAATGAACCTCTAATATAGAAAATTCTGTCATTTTAATACAGTATATTGTGCTTTATTTTTACAGTGCAGTACATAAGCGCAGCTTTGTGTGTTTTTCACGAAACATTTTAAGTATGTGGGTGCAAACACATTTTAAGTATGTGGGTGCTTTATTAAGCGTTAAAGTGAAATTTGATGAACATTCAATTTATGCACTATTTACTCAAAATTCACTGAAAATTTTTACATTATCAATAAGTAATTGACATAATAAGTATGTATTAAAACACAAACACTGGCAGGTTAATGCCCTGTGCCGACGTTTCAGGCTACTAACAAGCACCCCCTGAACCTGATCAGATTTTTTCCAACAAGTCAAGAGCTTTTCCTGGCAAGCCAATAAGCCTGTGTTTCCAACACTTTGCTTTTGTTTTTCTAAAATTAATCGTAGCAGACATTTATTGTGTTGAATAATCCTCATCTTATCTGCAATGAGAAATTTGGCACACGTCTGTTTAGCATCCTTGGCTGAGGGATAAGCAAAATTAATGGGTGTGGATCTGATCCAGTGAGAGAGTGAGATTATGCTGCAAGGCAGTTGTCCTGTGTAAGGTCAGTCTGCCCAGGGGAATGCTGGATAACACAGAAGGCTCTACCAAAGTCACTTCCCATGGGCACAGATGGCTGTTTTAATGGAAACAAAAAGGGAAAGGAAGGGCATTGTGGGAAACTGACCCCCCAAAACATATGCACACATACACAAATACTTCCCTTCAAAGAGCGCAAGGCCTCATCCCACCACGCCTTGGCAGACGCAGGCTAAGACGCTGCCAAGAATGTGACTCTGTTTGAAAAACAAATTAGAGCCTTTCTCTGTCTTGATCTCGCTATGTTTTTAAGACGGATCAATCAAAAAAAACAAACTTTGAAGTTCTCAAAAGGTGGTTTGAAGGAAGATTCTGAGAGTTGAGCTCTCTGTGGGTTTGCCGGCTTTGTGCATAGCTAAATCATGCTGTATTAATGTTTCACAAGTTCAGGAAGTCAGGAATAAAAAAAACTGAAAAAGCATTTATTTTTCATAACCAATACACATTAGTCAAGTCTAGCAACCTATCAAACGATTTGGAATGTACAAACCACATTAATATGGTTTTATGGGGATAGTTCACCCAAAGTTTTTGCTTCATTTACTCACCCACATGTTATTTCAAACTTGTATGACTTTCTTTTCACTGCAGAACACAAAAGAAGATATTTTGAAGAATGTTGATATCCTGACAACACTGACCCCAATTGACTTCTATTGTATGGACACAAAACCAGAGACCTTTCTCAAACTATCTTCTTTTGTTTTGACAGTAGAAAGAGTAGTATGTTTTGAATGACATGAAAATGAATAAATGATGACAGACACTGTTAAACCTATAGCTCACTTCACTTGAAAAAATATGTTAATTTTAGATGTAAAATACATAGTATTTTAAATGTGTAGTTTTACACATTCCTAGCGTGGTGTGTGTGAAGGTCTGTGATTTTTCTGGCAGTAGTACACAAGTGAGATATCACGCTATAAACTATCGGCCGCAGAGAGTTAGATATCCAACAGAGCCGTAATGCTTCAGCACAATTCTCCAAATACACACAGCAGGTGAGGCTTGGCAGTCAATCAGGTAAACAGGTATAGTATTTTATGAATGGAGGCAAAGCCAAGCCAAGTAGAAACAAAGGGAATTCCTACGTTTTGTGTGTATTGGCACAGGCTGGGACAACCCCGTGGCTCAGTGGCACCCGGCAGGTTACGCTGAGAGATAAAGCAGATTGAGAGGTGTGGTGTCTTGGCCAAATGCCCTTCTTTCAATTCCCATTTCTGAACAGAACAAAACACTCACTGCCAGCGAAGCCAATGGTCTGGGAAATCTCACCCCACAGGCATTAACTTCTTTCCTCTTTTCATCCATCACTCCCATCACCTCTTTTGCACTTTATTTTTTCTCTTCTAGTTACTCAGAACCTGGAAACATCCACAACAACAAAGTATGTCAATGACGCCAGTTTAACCTCACAGCTCAAAACGGTCTGAGCTCCACTCCAGCTCCACTCCAGGTTTTTCATTTCGCCGCTACAAGTTCACTCCAAATTTGTACCCAGTTACCACTTCACTGTTAGGAACAGTTTACCCTAAAACAAAAAGTCTGTCTTCATTTATTCACCCTCAAGTTGTTCCAATAAATGTCTTTGTTCTGATGAACACAGAGAAAGATATCTGGAAGAATGCTTGTAACCAAACAGTTCTTGTCCACCATTGACTACCATAGTAGAACATTTTTCGTTGTTCTGTTGAACACAAAAGCAGATATTTTGAAGAATGTAGGAAAGCAAAACGTTCTGGGGTACTTTTGACAACCACTGTAATTTTTCCTATGGTAGTCAATGATGGACAAGAACTGTTTGGTAACAAGCATTCTTCCAAATATTTAAGTTGATTGTACCTTAAAGTTATTTTGGTAAATGAAAAAAATCTAGGAGGCCATCCACACGGAGACCCATTTGCTGTATAAGATAGTATCAGCGATTCATCCACATGGATCTGGCGTTTGAAACTGTTATTTTTTTAACCGGGTCCCGAGTAGACAAATCTGAAAACGCCACCCTTGTGTTTTCGTGTGTACAGCCAATCTGTATATTTTCTAAAACAATGATGTCATCATCCCAGTTTATGCTCCAAATCTTCTTCTCCATTTTTAGTGTATCTCTGTGGCAGAATTACAGAGCCCCTTTTCACGGCGTCGTCTCAACAAATATCTGGGTACACACGAAACCGCTAAACTGACTCAAAATGATGCATTATACATGCCAAATCATTATGGAAAAAAGATCGGATAGCGAAAGCTCTGGCTTTGTGTGGATGTGGTCTTAAACACTAACATTAGACTGCTAATGTGTTTTGCCGGTTATCAAGCTGTTTCAGAGTGATCTTGGAACAAGAGAAGTCACAAAATCGGCTTGAATGCTGTATATTAGAAAGAAAAACTCAATATTCGTCATGATATATACAGTCATTCTAAGCCCATTTTTTTGAAAGCCCAAAAAAAGTCTTAGTTGTCATGGTAAAAAGCAAATGATGATATACTGTATACTGCCAAGCTCCAAAAATGACAAATTCGGTCACGTGACAAGAAATAACCAATTACATTTGCTATGAAGTCAGATGTTAAAAGTGCCATTTTTAGTTAAATACAAAAGATTTAAAGCTACAGCAGGAAAAAGTTTTTTGAAGAACCATTTGTATCCTCCTAAAACAAAGCAATTGAATATTTACACAAGTCTTATGTTGTATTATTATATTTTTATGCCACTTTGTTGTTCCTTTTAGTGTGCGGCAAAATAAATCTCTTTCCAATGTGTCTGACAGAAGAAAAAACAAGTATAAAACGACACTAGGGTGAAAAAAATATTTTAAAAAATGGCATGTGTTTTATCATTAAATCCTTACATTCCATGCCAGACTCACTTTCAATCAAGGTGTGTCAGATGTAACTGATTTAAAAGGAATTTCTATCTTCTCTCATGTCTGTCTAATTGCTGCACAACTGAATAAATGTAAATGTAATGTACAGTTTGCCTGTAGCTTTGTGGGAAGACTGACATTCATTGTCAGCAGATGAATCTGTGTCCAGCAAGTTCTTATACAGTAAAATACAAAACAACACTCCCAATTGTTGATGCGCAGTGTGAAAGTACACACGCGGCGTCAGGCCAAGCATCAGCACAGCACAGCACAAATAAAACACACCGGCTGCCGGCCAAAGGAATAAACACCAGTGCAAATAAAACCAGGGAAATAAACAAGGCCACATTTATAAAGAGAAAGAGCAAGGCTCTATGAAGACTTCGGCCAGGACATCACAAGAATCTGTGTTTCTAATACAGAAATATTTGATAGTAAATGCTATTTTAATTTATTATTAATAAACATTTCTAACTTTCATATGCTATGGTATTGCAACTGGTTTCAAAACTTTCGCTGGTACAGGTATCAGCTTGTATATTTATTTTGTGAAATCAATGGCCCCATTTGCCCCCTTTCAGCCTTTGACTGCCCATCTCTATAGTCAAAAACAGTAAAATCCCAAAGTCCACTCTAAGTAGACCATACGAAGACCCACCCCCTGAATCAGCCACACGGTACTTTCATCCGGCCCCAATCCTCATGCCGCACCTCGCCCTCCCCACCTACACCACCCCACCTGTCACCTCCACCCATCACCTCCTCATCTCAGTCACCTCGGTAATGAGCTATAAATGTCGGCCGCTGTGGCCTATTGGAGAACGAAGGAGCTCGCATGCACCCCTGAGACTAAAGGAGCCGGCGGGTGGTTAGCAGGACAGGGTGGGTGAGACGGGGCCCTCTCCCGGATGCTGCGCAGCCTTGAAAGCCGAGAACGTGGTGGCGTTCACCGGGATGACGGCGCCTGTTGGAGAGAGGTGATTTTTTTGGCCTTGTGCTGTAGTCGGGACACGTCCTCCCACGCCTGTGTGGTCCTGGATCTTATTAGCACCCCTAGTACACATACATATTGTACATAAAAGATCCATGTTCATGTATATAGAAGCTGTGGGGAATTCTTAGTAATGCTGACTTAAAACATGCACACTTTCCACACCCCCGATACAAAAACCTCTCACCCAATCAAAACCAGGGCCTGGTAGCACATGTAGCGATTGGTTGATCAATCAGCTATTTTATTATTTCTTTTAGTTTATATGGTTTTAGCAGCAGGAATTAATAATGCGTAATAATAATGCATAACACAATTCTAGTGTTATGGATGTGACATTTTTAGTCAAAACTTGAAAAATAAATTCTCAGAGAATGTATTTATTACTACTACTACTACTACTAATGCCTTTTATTTAATGGCGCCTTTCAAAACACCCAAGGTCACCTCACAAACAGGCAAAGAATAAAAGTACAAATCACTGCACAAGACAAAAAACACAATAAACACTCAGCATAAACAGATAAAATGCAGTAAAGACTCGGTAGAGCATATTATAAAAAAGCCTGAGTATAAAGATAAGTCTGAAATCAATCGCTGCATCAGATATTGAAGGGAATGGAGTTCCATAGGTGGGGTGCAGCATAGCTAAAAGATCTCGCAACAATGGTAGTAAGTCGAATCCTAGGTACCACAAGAGAAATTGAAGATGAAGATCTGAGAGCACGTGAAGGGGTGTAAACGTGAAGAAGTTCAGTAAGATATTGGGGTGCAAGATTATGGAGTGCCTTGTAAGTAAGTAACAGAATCTTAAAATCGACTCGATACTTTACTGGAAGCCAGTGCAATTGCTGGAGAACTGGAGAAATGTGCACAGTAGAAGGTGTTTTAGAAAGAACACGAGCTGCAGAATTCTGAACCAACTGGAGATTATATAGAAATTTGGAGGGAACACCAGTGAAAAGTGCATTCCAATAGTCTATACATGATGTGACTAGTGCGTGAATAAGAACTGCTGTATTGTTGGTGGACAGAGAAGAGCGAAGACAGTTAATATTACGTAGGTGGAAATATGCAGTCCGCGTGATATTATTAATTTGAGTTTCAAAGGATAGCGTGCTATCCATGATAACACCCAAGCTTTTAACCAGTGAGGAAGGATGGATTGCATTATTGTCAATGCGCAGGGAAACATAATTAGATTTAGACAAAACAGATCTAGTACTAATGAGTAGGGCCTCAGTTTTGTCGCCATTTAATTTCAAGAAATTAGTTGAAAGCCAATTTTTAATTTCAGTTAGACAACTGGACAGAAATGGTGGAGGATAAGAACCAGTGGGTTTACCAGACAGGTGCAGTTGGGTGTCGTCCGCATAACAGTGAAACTGAATACCATGCATCCTTAAAATGTAACCAAGAGGGCGTACATAATTAATGAACAAAAGTGGGCCCAAAACAGAACCCTGGGGAACACCAGTGGTGACTGTAGATGTTCTTGATCTGAAACTTTTTAATTGAACGAGCTGAGTGCGACCGTAAAGATATGACCCAAACCAAGACCGCTGAGTGCTAGTAATCCCAATAGAAGCTAACCTGTCAAGGAGTATTATATGAGAGATAGTATCAAAGGCTGCGCTCAAGTCAAGAAGGACAAGTATAGTTAATAACCCAGAGTCAGCTGCCAGCAACAGATCACTGGTAATTCTAACAAGAGCAGTCTCAGTACTATGGCGGGGACGAAAACCAGATTATGATTGTTCAAACAAATTATTATTGGAAAGGTGTTCATGAATTTGAATTGCAATACACTTTTCCACGATCTTAGAGATAAACGGTATATTACTAATATATTGAACCATCTGTTTATGTTTTACTAAACCCCTGTTGATAGAGTACAGAAAATATCAGTCTATGATATTTTCACAAGTTTTCTATTTTAAAAGAGGGAAAAAATTATGTGTTATGGATGTGACAAAAAGGATGCACGTTTTTGAGAGACAATATACTTTGTAGGATTTCTGTGAATTCAAATTCACAAACCAGAAGCAAAAATAGTCAACAAATGAAGAAGGGATGGCTCTTTATACAGCATAAAATAGTTATTTTATTTCAATTTTCTATTTATGAGGAATATGGACCGTTATGGATGTGACAATTCACTTACATGACTATGGAAAACTACACTGTAAAACGTTTTGCAGCAGGTTGCCAGTAACTGTAGATTTAATTTACAATTTTGTTTTAAACATAAACTTACCTAGTTGTTGTATTTTTTCATTAACCAAGACTAATGCTGCATCCCAATTTGCCTACTTATACTATGCCTTTAAAGTATGTACTGTTTTAGTTATGGAAAAGTATATACCTGTACATTTTAGTGTGCATCAAAACTATATGCATGCACTAGGACAGGGCTAGTCAACTGGCGGCCAATCATCTTTGTCTGGCCTGCCTTAACATTTCAAATAAGTGGAGAGACTTTAAGAATGGTGTGCTTTAAGAAATGTACGTCCTGAGACGCAACATATTTGAAAGTTCAAAACGCTGTTACATTTAATATGAAAGTAATTCCCGCGTCTCATACCAATTGACGTCTTATAAAGCGATTTGATTGGTCTGTCCAAGAAACTTGATGTTATTTGCAACGTTATAATCGGCAATCCACAGCCACAGGCAGTCAGTTTGCGCACGCGAAAGGTCACGTTCCAAAATGCATCCAGTGCCCTTGAAAGTAACTGCAGGAAGAATACTACACCACGTGAACTGTTGTCTCAGATAAGAGAAAAACTATGTTGTTTTTATTACTGCATTCATTATGTATGAACAGCTATATTTACAAAAAATAGCTGTTCATCTGCCTCCAGAACTTGCTCTTCAAATGATCTGCCCTTCTAAGTGCATGGGGCACATGAATGCAATTGGAATTTACCCGAAGATGCGACAATAGCACTCAGTTTCTTGCACAGATTTTAACGTCAAGGGGCAGGGATTAATTTTGAGCCAAATGTATTAGCGTTTTTGACTTTTATTAATATGACTTTCATTCATTTAAGCAAATACCTTCATAAATATGACCATTATATGACCTATAAGTAACAGCAACAAAAACAGTATAAAAGGAACAAAATGCAACAACTAACAGAAATACAAAATAACAGAAGATATAATGATATGGTAAAAAAAACTGGCCCGCTCCTATTTATAGTTTTGGATAAGGATAGTGGGGGTCTCGAGTCACTGGCACTGTTATTTTGGGGGTCGCGGGCTGAAAAGTTTGGGAACCCCTGCACTATACGATGTTCTATAATTAAATCAACTATTCAAATTTTTGAAAATCATGACTCATCCCTAGTATTTAAACCACCAAATATTGACATCTGGGTGATCAGTGTGGTGTCTTTCTCTATTGCATTTGTTGAGCGTCCCACCCCGAATGTTGCATTAAAGTGATAATTCACCCAAAAATGAAAATTCTGTGATCATTTACTCACCCTCTTGTCATTTCAAACCTTTATGACGTTCTTTCTTACGCAGAACACAAAAGAAGATATTTTGAAGAAAGTTGGTAACGGAACAGCACTGGACCCCATTCACTTCAATTGTATGGACACAAAACCAATACAAGTGAATGGGTGCCAGTTAACAACATTCTTCAAAATATTTTCTTTTGTGTTCTGCGGACGAAAGTCATACAGGTTTGAAATGACAAGAGGGTGAGTAAATGATGACAGAATTTTTATTTTTGGGTGAACTATCACTTTAAGGCACTTAATAAAATACGCAAGAGGAACACAAGAAGATAAATTTTGGAAAAACAATATTCTACCTAACATAAATATTTCCTTCTCTTTTCACTTTTGGGTGAACTTCTCCTTTAAGATCGATGACCCTTTTGTCGGTTTTAAGGATTTTTAGTTTTGCACACCCTAAATGCCTCTCTCAGGACTGTTTAGCCCTGTTTTCTGTATACGGCCAAAGAGTGATGCGATGTAAAGCAGATATTTCTGTAAAACAGGCCCACAGAGGCAAACGAGAGACTGATGCATTGAAGGAGTGAGGCCAGGAGATGAAGGGATCCTAGCAAATTGCCCCGAGGTATAAAATGAAACAGTTACTTCATCATTTTTTTTACGTTCCTCGCTTCTCCTGTATTTATTTCACGTCCTTACCCACAGCCAAAACCGCTTTCTAGAACATTCCGGAGAGGGAGAACAAGAGAAGGTGCAAAATGACAAACTAGGTGTCTGATGGCTTTAAGCAGCAAATTCATCATTTTTCCTGTACACTGTATACATCTGAGACCAGGAGGAGAGTGTTTGTATATGTCTGTGTATCTTAATCGGGTTATTTCAGCATATATGTTTGCTTTTCAGGAAAAGGGGTGAAACGCGTAGCTGTGCGGCCACTATACTCCTGTGTCTGAGTTTTATAAATGTGTATGTATAAATGCAAGTCTCTGTGGATCGCTCTGTCGATTTATTTTTAAGTAAACACAACCCTTCCTCTGCTTGTGGATTGTGGGTAATGGGGTCCTGCTTTTTTCTTTCTCGGTTTAAGCATGCTGCGTACATTATACAACCCATACGCACCAAAGCCACGGAGCCCTGAGGGCCCAAAGTACAACCAGCCCCTGTCTTATCGGATACCAGTGCATTTCTTTCTTTTCACGGTGGTGTGCCACAGAGAGGAAAAGGACTTCGATTCCCAAGAGCGCCTGCGGTGAGACAGCTCGCACATGCTCAGTGCATAATGAGAAGAGCCGGCCCCTGGTACTTTATCAACGGGACAGGAGTTCAACGTGGCCTGCTAACATAGCATGATGGGGCAGGTCGATCTTTCCTTCATGTGGATGCCTTGAAAGAGACAGGAAACATTATGGAGCATAAACATTGATCAAGAGCACATGGGGAGGGATGATACAACTTGCCGGAACAGGACGAGAGGAGAATAACCCTGTCTTCTCTCCTGTAAAGCCTGAGGCAAGAGTTTCTCCAATAGAATATGTCCATTCCATACAGAGTTTGAAAGAGTCTTTGAGAGAACAGATGGCTCTCTGGAAAATTCTACTATACTAGGAGTCAAAAGCGTATGCACTTACTCTATATGTATAAGTCACAGTGTTTGTACTCAGATGTCTGGGCCAATCACAGGTAGAGGAAAAATGAATGTACAGTGTATGAGTCACAGAAAAGCATAGAAACAAATGCAGATAACATTCAACTTCGCAATTACATCCTTCCTGTGAGGTAGATGTGCTTAGATTTACTTTAAGATTACCTTAAGAAGTCTAGATTAATCCTTTGATGTTCAAGTGACACATGAGCAGATGCGTTTTCATTAGGAGTGGGAATACCCAGCTATCCATTATTATACAGATCTTCTTCACAATATAATAGATATAGATAAAATGTAGAGCCATTTTTGCAATCCTACTTGTTTCTCACCTGCTTTAGTATGGGCCATTATAATCACAAGTTGTTGTGACTTTAAAATTTAGGCAAACATTTGTACTTAAAAATGAAAATTCCGTCATCATTTACTCACCCTCAGGTTGTTCAAACCTACATAAATGTCTTTGTTCTGTTAAACACAAATAAAGATATCTGTAAGAATGTTTGCAATTTTCAGTTCTGTGACAATATCCACTACCATAGTAGGAAAAAAATATTGTATCTTTTTTTTGTTCTGTTGAACACAAAGTGAGATATTTTGAAGAATTTAGGAACACAAACAGTTCTGGGGCACCCTTGACTACAATTTAATTTTTTTCCTACTATGGCAGGCAATGATGTCACAGAATTGAAAATTGCTAACATTCTTCCAAATATCTTTCAGAACAAAGTAATTTATACAGGTATGAAATGACATGAGGGTGAGCAAATTATGACAGAATTGACAAAATGATGACAGAATCTGATTTCATTTTTGGGTGAACTATCACTTTAAGCTGCAATCCATAGTTTTTGCCTCTCTATCGCCATCTCGGTTTATGACAAAAAATGCAGGTTAACATCAATTGACATTAAAATGACACTATCTGCAAAATCGTACCGGACTGTGCAATTTTATTTACTGATAAAATCGCATGGGCTAAAATGGCAGCACAAAAGTTCCACATAAAACAGTTAAACAATACATAAAATTTCCTTTAGTACACATATGTCGAATGATCAGAGATTATTTCAAACATCTGCACTTCAGGTTGGTTTGCAAAAGATTTTTTTAATCTTTAAAGACAGGAGTTTTTCCACCCACACAATATACAATAACTTATAAATCATTATTATAATCCTACTGTTCTAATGGGGGTGAGGAGACAAATTTTTACTGTATGTTCCTGCTCAATAACTTAACTTAATTAATTCTTGAATTTTTGTTAAATTTTAATGTTTCATTTCACAGAAATTCAAAGCATTTTTGAAACGCGGTAAAAATGTTAATACACCACAAATGTACTAATGGGGTGTAAAATAACAAGAAAAAAACGTAATTTTACTTTACAAAAAAATATTTGAAGTTTTTCTGGTGCTCCAGCTTTCAGAATTGTAATGTTTTTACGGGTATTTTTTACAGTGTTTTTTTTGTACATTTTTAACCAAATGTTACAGATTGCAGCTTTAATTCTTTAGTAGGCCATGTTGTGCCTTCTCACAGACTTGCTTCTCACAAAAATGGTGGCCTCTCCATTTCACCAAAAGTCTTTGTCACTAATGTAACCAAATCAAACAAGAAGGCAAAATATTGCAATCGTATGAAATATTAGTTATTTCCCCCACCCCAAAGTTTTCATCTTCCAGGGGTCAAATAGCCGTTTTGGCGAAGTACACGTGGTATCGCGGAACATTCTGTTCTCTTTGTTCCTGCTGGGACTGTTGCAGTGCATCATGGGCAGGATTTGAAGAGAGTCAGAGTGTTGGCAGAAGCAGCGTTTTAAGATGACAATGATGAAACCGACACTTTGGGCAGAGGGAGAAAGACACCACTGTTCTGTGCATTAGAGGTGGGGAAAGTGAGAGAGAATCGAGTGAGAGGGAAACAGGTTACACTGTAACACAGTCAGAGAGTGTTCGCACTCTGACACATACTGATTCAATAACGCTCAGGTTTCTTTCAGGTAAACTGTCTTCTGTAATCTCCTGAAATGCTATACAGTAGCTGATCTTTCAACGCTTGAATTCAGTTCAATGAACGGATGTAAAACTAACATAAAACATGATCGACATAATTGAACAACTGTTTGACAAATTGGAGTCTGGATTTATTCATACATGTTTCATGTATTTGGTTTTTCTGGATTTTGGCAGAAGTTTAAGACCGATGTATAGTCAGGAAACGGAGCAGAAATATTGTTGACTCATCATGCACTACACAGATACAACCAATCAGACGCTCTTTAACAATCAACTTGTTAAATTCAGATTCTGTTTCACTGAGAAATAGGAACCTTTTTAGTTGGCTCTGCTAGCCATCAAGCTTTATAAAAATAATATTTTAGCTTATCACATCCTTAATACTGCTGCAAAAAGTCACAGCTCAGACGCCACGGGTTCACGAAGAGCATGAAGAGAGAATGTGAGAGATAAAGAGACGGAACAAGAAAGAGAAAAAAGGATGAAAATAGTGGAAGGTGTAAAGGAAAGATGTGCTAAAAGATTGCATTACTTCAGTGGGTTTGAGTTACAATTAACCAACACACAAAGCACACCTGTGGTCGCACACCTGCCAGTGAGATCAGTTGTGACAGCTCCTGTTTTAATGCTCTTTGTGAGAGTGTGAGCAAACTTTACTTTCACACGGCAAAAACAGTTGGGTGATAAAACCCCCAACATTATTTTCCTTATCAGTTTTTTAGTCTAAATAAAAACCAATAAAACATTTAAACATTCTTATAACATTTACTTGAAATGAAAAGCTTGTTCATCAAATCGCCTGTTTGTTCTGAGCATATATGTGACAAAAGTTTAAAATAATAAAAAGTAATGTTCCAATGGGGTGTGAAAAATAAACTTAAAAGTAATAGTTCACCCAAAAAGGAAAATTCTGTTATCATTTACTCACCCTCTTGTCATTTCAAACATTAATGACTTTCTTACGCAGAACACAAAAGAAGATATTTTGCGGAAAGTTGGTAGCGGAACAGCACTGGCCCCCATTCACTTCTATTGTAATGAATAGGGGCCAGTTAACAACATTCTTCAAAATATCTTCTTTTGTGTTCTGTGGAAAAAAGAAAGTCATAGAGGTTTGAAATGACAAGAGGGTGAGTAAATGATGCCAGAATTTTTATTTTCTGGTGAACTATCACTTTAATTCAAGATATATTCTCTGAAACTATTTTTTTAAACAATTTTTGCCTATAACCCTTACTTAAGGAATGCTTAAGAATGTAATTTGTCTTGTACAAAGCAAATAAAAAATGATTTCTGCAGTGAAACCTTAGCAGATGCTTTTACATCAGCACATTCTGAATTCATTTAGCAGTGTATACTTTCTAAATCCATGCGTCCCTTCAAAACATTGGAAGTGAAAAGACAAATTGGCTGCTGAATCTCTTTTAAGAGACAAAGCGTAATGGGAGAAAAAGACTGACATATTGGAAGAGAGACAAAAATCAAGAAAGAAAAAGTGAGAGCCATGCACCTGAGACCTGAGAGAGAGGGAGACAGCAGGAGGTGAGAGACGCTGAGGGATTTTGATTAAGTGCTACAGCTGAATAGGTACCATTCTTCTCTGAGCTCTGTATGACTCTAGTTTCACAAGAGGAATGTTGCTTATAGAGTCAAATAGACCTATACACACCCTGACACACACAGACAGACAGACACAAAGACACAGTGGCATTGGCTTTCTGTGAAGTGTGTATAATTGATGGGAGATAATGGCTCCACCTGGCAAACGGGTTCCCGGTATATTCCTTTTGGCGGCTTAATGCATGTATTGTGCAATAAATGTGTCTCTTAAGGGATAGCTCACACAAAAATGAAAATTCTGTCGTCATTTAATAAGCCCCTTGTCATTTCAAACCTGTATGACTTTCTTTCTTTTGCGGAACACAAAAGAAGATATTTTGAAAAATGTTGGTAACCGAACAACGGCGGTACCCATCCCTTCTTTTGTATGGACACAAAACCAATGCAAGTGAATGGGTACCACTGTTGTTCTGCTACTAACATTCTTCAAAATATCTTTGTTTGTCTTCTGCAAAAGAAAGAAAGTCAAACAGGTCATGTAATACTGTCACACAATACAGTCGAACAATTATAAAACGCCTAATATTACTTCGAATACAAATAAAAGTAGATTTAAAAGAATAGTTTAAATACATGAAAATCCTGTGGTTTATTTATCCTCATGATCATCATGACGACAGGATTTTCATTTTTGAAAATCTCTTGTTATTATCATCACCACTTTTTGTTTATGATAATCCTTGAATGATACAACAGTGTCACAATCTGCACATCTGGAGGATGTGATGTCAGCTGTGTTTACATGTCTAAAACTACCATATACTGTGAATGCAACCGAAGTCAATTATATGAGCCATTCTTTCATTATCTTTCTCTTTCACCTACCTTCTTTCTCTCACCTCCTCTACACAACAGCTGTTCAGAATGATGAACATTTCATAAATGAATGAATTATTGCTCATCATATGATTAACACACAATTTAGCATGACAGCTGTTAAATTCCATTACGTTTAGGGTTGGGTATCGTTTGGGTTTTTTCCGATACAGGTGCCACATCGATACTTTTAAAACGTTACCGGTGCCTAAACGGTGCCTAAATCGATACTTTTAAAAAAGAGCCACAAAACACCAGTGGATGACATTAAAGAACAAAATGTTAAATTAAAGATATTTATTAAGTAGTAAAAATACACAAATTCACGATTAAAGTGAATGTGAAATTAGCACTAACTACACTAACATTGCTAGACACTAATATTGTGAGAAAGATGTTATAGTGTTTACTGTTTACCCTGTTTACCCTCCAGCTACAACTAACTGCTCGCCATAGTTGTATTAAATATGGGCAGAAAATGCGTTGAATATATCAACAGACTAAGTCCATTTACATTATATTGTGCATTATTTTAAAAACAGACAGTATGTATAATTAATAAGTATAATGATATGCCTATACATGCAGTCAGGGTAAAAAGCTTGACAAGACTGCATGTCTAGAGATCAGACTGACAGATGCTAAAAGGTTTTAGCACTGTCACTGCTGTGTTACAGTGTTGAGAACGAGCTCCATGGCACGCGCTCCATTGATTTTAAACTCGCTCAACAGTTTTATTGTGATCGCTTGCATTACAGACGCGTCATATGCGTTTCAAATTAACGTTAGTTTCACTTTAACTTCAACCGCCGCATAAGGCAAGTTTTAAAGAATGCGCCCGGTGATGAATGCTGAAACATACAGTTAAAACTGTCTTTCACTATGATGAATCCACGGGTCATGCATGTTCCGATCCGTGCGGATCACAGATCATTCGCGATCCGTACAACCATTGTAAAACATTGCCTTCCCGATACTATTCGAGGGTCAGACACACTCTCCCAATTTAAATCTAGATTAAAGACGCATCTTTTCAGCCAAGCATTCACTTAATACATAGTTAATAAACAGCAGCTACGCTAATTATTCTCTTTCTGCCCTCACCTCGGGATACCCATCCTGAGGTAGGGAGAGATTCCGTCATATGCCTATCCCCAACTAGAGATTACACCAGCTACATCTGAAAATCCCGTGCCATCCTCCTGCGAGAGCCTGCGGACTGACTGACCATCCCTGCTCCATCCAAGGCAATTCCATCACCACCCAAGAGAAAAGCAACCATCTGACCAGCCCAGCTCAGACAATTCCATCCCCAACCAAGAGCAAAGACGGACTAGTTGTCACATTAAAGCTAAATTTACAATACTTGGTATTTATTGCTAAACTTACATCACATGACAGCAGTTTGAAGTTATGGCTGCACTCAGTGACTTTGATTGGAGGTTGCTGGGTGTTGTAGGGAGTGGGGGGGCTTGTTGGTTGTGGTTCGGGGCGTTTCATTTGTTGGGACTGTGTGGGTCTGGTCTGGTTGGTCTTGTTTTGTGGTCGATGTCGGACAACAGAGGAATAAAGTTAATTATGCCATTACTATTTTTCCCTGGTTGTTCCTCTGTTGTCTGGTGTCGATCGCGGAATGGGACCGGGTTGGACCTGCACGGTTTCGGCGGGTGGGGCTTCCTGGGTCGCGGCTGGTGGGCTCTCCCTGTTCTTCATGGACATTTGCTCGGTGTCGTTTGCTTTTGGTCGGGGTCACTGAGTGCAGCTATGACACGTCAGAGGAGATCTGGCCCTCCTGGCTGAGCCAGGTTTCTCCCGAGGTTTTTTCTTCTCCATTTATTCATCATTGGAGTTTGGGTTCCTCACCACAGCAGGGCAGTGTTGGCTTGCTCACCGGGAGACTGCATTTATTTATTCATTTATTTATTAGATATTATTTATTAGAATGATCTTGCTTGGTCTATAAACACCTTGCACTGTGCTGTGTTTCACCTTTCTGTGTTTTTCTTATTTGCTCCTGTAAAGCTGCTTTGGAACAATGCACATTGTGAAAAGCGCTATATAAATAAAAAAATTGAATTGTATAAGAGATGTGTTGGATTTGTATTGTCTGAGGTTTCCAACTTTCGTTCACGTGAATGAGGGCAAATGTCTCAATCGACGGCTCAGTCAGCATTTAAGTGGAACTGAAATGAGGCACCGAAACCTGCGTTTTGATTCGGTCCAGTTACATACCGGATACATAGGTACCGGAGCCATATTGGCACCGGGTTTCAGTACACAACCCTAATTACGTTTCGACACAGCAAGGTAAACGAAGTATTGTTGTACATTACACGGCTCGTTGGAATGCTTGATTCTGATTGGCCAGTCGCGACATTTGCAGGTTCGTTATTCCCAGATGACAATTATATTTATTAGTTTTGAGAGGTTGTTATCTGGGAATAACAAAATGTCACGACTGGCCAATCAGAATCATGCATTCCAACGAGCCATGTAATAAACAATAATAGTAGAGATTACATTTATTAAAATGATTAAATGGAAGACCTCCCTACTACCCCTAACCTTAATTATTTTTAAACACGTGTTAGTAATTTTTCAAATACTTTCATCATTTTGTAGAATATAAATGCCTGTACGGTCTGATATGTGATGTGAAAAGGAAGAAGAGTGAGTTCGGCAAAAGGGGGATTCGAACACGCGTTGACATGTAGCATCAAAACTACTTGTTACGTGTCTTTCTCACTACATCCCTGAAGCTGCTGGTATTTTTTTCTGGGGGAGGACCTACCCCCATTTTTTGTGCTTTCGAAGCCCATGGATTGAAACAATGGTTCCACTAGTAAAAACACCTTTCAGCTGTTTCATAACAAATACTGAGCACATATAAAAAACAAACCAAATATTAACTTTTATATCAAATACAATAAAAGCTTAAATAACAACAAAATACTTCTTTTTCACATCCACTCGCCCCAGTGGTAACAAAAATGGTGCGTAGAGAACATCATCACACATGTATGTTTCTGTACATCTAAAACTTTTAGTGTAAACAGACTCTACCATTCATGCATAATTGCTTACACAAACTTGCAGTATAAAAATATTGTACAGCTTAATGCAGGAGAAGAGCATTTCTCACACAAACAGTTCTAAACACTGACCCACACAACAGCAAAAAAAAGCTAAACAACAAATCTAAACAACCTATGTAAACCAGCGTTTAGTGTTTTTGTGTTAGTGTGTGTTTATGACATGCAGCATACAGTACATCATTTTTCACACATCCTGTACATGTGTATCTTATAAACCTAAGCTTTCTTCCAAAATGTCCCTTTAAACACTGATTTAAAATCAAGCCACAGAAAGAAAATGGGGGATGGGGACAGCCTCAGGTCAAGCCATCTCTTTGCATGATGTTCGTAACGCACGATTAGGACTGGTCAGCAATACAAATGTTGGTGACCCAGCCATTTGAATCAGTTTTGGCCCGGTTTGGTGAGGACAAACAGGGTAAACAGATGCTGATAAATTATGCATAAATATCCCCGCAACAAAAAAATCCTCAGTTTATAGCATGCGAGGCTAATAAATAACAAAATTAAATTAAAGAATTAAACCTTGGAAATAATAGGAGGATGAATGTCAATACTGATTGCAGTAGCTGGATTAGAAGCTGTTTGTATGTGTTTAAGGGTCTGTGCGGCTCCAGTGCTGCAATGAAAGGATCATACGTGTTGAATAAAACATCTGAGCTCAGAGGTAGGACACCCAGTTCCCAGTGAGCAGTGCTTTGATGCCCCACACGTCTTACAAGCTGAGGTTACGCTTGCCTGCTCACACAACACTGCACCCTGCTTTTCATCTCTCTAGTTTTTAAACCCCACTCCCATGGATATTAGGATTAAAGTTTAGGGTAACACCACAGACGCCCAGACTATGCACAGACATCAAACGACAAGGGAAAACTTGTGTCATTTAATTCTGGCATAAATGTCATTTATTCATCGTATAACGAAGGAATCCAAATGCAGTTATGCGACTGTCACTTTGAATACCGGTTTGATTGGGATGTTAGGTTTGACTGTCGTCCAAAGTATGAACCAGGTTGAACTATATAATACACAGTAAATCAGGGGTGTCAAACACACTTTACATTAAACAAGTTCATGTGGACTGGAATCTTCCACAGGCTAAATCCTAAAAGACGCCTGCAATAAATGGAGTGTTTAATGGCTTCTTTACATGTAATTGCATCTGAAATTATGTGTTCTGGCTTTATTTTTATATGTTAAACGGCATGAATGCAAACAGAAAAATATTTGACTGCTCCTAATGATTCAGATCAAAAAATTTACAAACTACTAGTAAAATAAAACAAAATAAACAAGAAACACCCCAGTGGGTCATCTGAGTCCATAAGGAGTCCATGCTAATATGCTAACATGTTCATGAATGGATTTAGATTGGCTGTCAATGTTTTATCGTTCATTGGATGAAAAATCACTATGAAAGTGATCGACATTATTCTTCTGTAATGTATCAGTAGCTGCGTTTACATGGACCAATGTAATCCGATTAAAAATCCAATCCGAATGAAAACTCTCCATATAAACACGTCAATCAGATTAAAAATGCCCAAACCGATTGAAATTTCAGTCGGATTGTAAGGGGTGGTTTATGCCGTTTGTAATCCGCTTGATAGGACATATAAACACTTAATCAGATTAAAAACCGAATTAGGAAATTGTGCGCATGTGCAAAGACGACGCTGGCTCGTACAGACGTAAGGGCGTATGATGCACGGAACGGAGCAGCTGTTGCTAAAGAAACCAAAAATCATAAATCTGACAAAGCGGTACACATTTCCATATGCTTGTCATCTCTAAATGAACATATTAATGTTTCTATGCATTTAAAATGTCTTAACTGTTTCCCTGAAGTGAGTTTTAACCGCAATTTCTCAGTTCCTTTTTAAAACACGATACATTTGCAGATGTACAAACATACTGTAGGCTAAAATATCTAATCATAAAATTTCATTTATATGCGTAGTAGGCTACCGAACATTTCTTTTATTTATCATTTACTTACATGTGCTTTGGAAGGATTAACTGTTTATACCATGGTAAATCGCTGTAACGACCTTGCTTCATTGATATGTACAGTACTAGACATTATTTTGCGTTAATGAATTGTACATTATTATGCTAGTGTCTGTGACATAAAATAAATACATCTGTGCTTACAACATTGTTTGAGTAGCGCCGTTTGTGTGAATATTGTAATGATACCCGCGTCCACCGCGCCCGTCTCTGTTTACCGTTAATGCTGATATATGAATCCGCATATTATCACTTCTAAAGTTCGGTATTAGCTGTTGCTAAACATTTATTTTAATTATTGTTTGCCTGCAGACGCTCTGGTGGGTCTTGGTAGTTTTGTCCTGGTTTTATACCATGGTAAACCGCATCGGGTGTGCTCGTGCTTCATTGGCACGAGACATTACTCTGCCTTTATAAACTGTACATTTTTTTCGTGCCGTTTGTAAAATAAAATATACACAACATGTGCTTTAAAACACTGTTTTAGTGGGTATTTAGGTGAACACTTGTGCAGTGTGCGCATGTCAGCAGATTATATCGAATTTGAAGCTTGTCATGTAAACACACACATCAATCAGATCACTTAATTTACCTTTCATGTAAACACTACATTCAGATTCCACAATCTGATTAAATTCAAACCGATGTGTCCATGTAAACGCAGCTAGTGCTGTGATAAAAAAATATGATAGTCTCTCCCCGCGGTACCGAGACACTATAGATGTCCTTCCGTAGAGACCGCTGTTAATTAACACAGTGTATTCTACCATTTTCTCATTTTTTATTTAAAACTCTTCAAAGGACAGGGCTTTGTTAGCTAATGCACAGCAGCTGGATAATACAGATACTTTGTTGATTAGCAGTCAGGTATTAATGGCTTGTATTAACAGAAGGTTGGTTGGTTGTTTTGACAACTGTCTTTAATGTTGCAGATTAATGTTTTGCAGGAGACTAGCAAGAGTCATAAAACCCTCTAATATGCCAATGCTTAAAAAAAAATCAACAACTACAGTTTTTATTCACACCTCATTGGGCAGAAATATCTGTATTGCGGTTAGAAAAGCAGTCAAAAATATTTCTTCATTTACCCTGAGAAAGATATTTGGAAGAATGCTTGGAACCAAGCAGTTCTTGTCCACCATAGTAGGAAAAATGACAATGGTAGTCAAATGTGCCCCAGAACCGTTTGCTTTCTTACATTCTTAAATTATCTTCTTTTGTGTTCAACAGAACAAAGACATTTATAAAGCAATTTTCCCTACAATGGTCAATGGTGGCCAAAACTGTTTGGTTACATGCATTCTTCCAAATATCTTTCTCTGTGTTCATCAGAACTAAGAAATTAATACAGATTTGGAACAATTTGAGGGTGAGTAAATGATACCAGATTTTTTTATTTTGGGGTGTACTGTCACTTTAAGGCAGGAAAATTCTTAAGCTTGTGACATTTTGCCTATGATTTAAATGGACCAAAGAAGCTGTGCTGTCCTCATAAAGCCTCAATAACCCAGAATACCCTGACCTATATTCCTGTTGTCATGGTGATTGATGCTGCCTAACCCAATAGGTATATGGTGAGAATATCAGTATAATCATCATACACCAACAAACTTAAACACAACCCCAACCATCTGTTTGTGCATCCACAAAACCTTGATGCACCTCACCCGCTCACTCCCTCAACCCTGACCCGTGCAAGGGGGCTAATCACATTGTGCTGTATATGTAATTATATACCTCATTAACCAAATCCCAGGGGTCATTAGGGATTAACTGACATCCATAGCGTTTGCTCCGGAGTTACACACATATTTGCCTTATTAATTTAGCTCGCCCCCAATTCTGCGCTGTTACCCATCGCCACACCAGGCACGGCTTCCCGGAGGTTCCCTGATCGGGTCAGCGACCCAAGGAGAGAAACACAGGCATATTTTCACTTAATTGGGTATTGTGGATTTAATTAAAACTCATTGAGAGGTAAATTAAATGATGGCACTGAGCCTGCGGACTCGGCCATGGACAGCCGCAGCTCACGCTCCGCGCTCTGCCAAAGATGTGCTTATCACTCTTCACCTCATCTATAGCTTCTTTATCTTCCTTATAACCTTATACTATACTTACTGCATTCTCATTTCATTATCTTTGTTTTTCTTTGTCTCACCACACACACACACAGCTATGAGCTCATAGTATGTGTGTGTACTGAAAGAGCTCTATTGTGATGAAGCACGAAGAGTCAAACAAAGTCAAGTGAACATACCACACACATCTACCGCACTTTTTCTATGCTGCACATACAACAAGATGAATGTCAGAGTGAATTGACATCACAAAAAAGTAACTTGACTTCTAGTTACAGTTTATTCCATATCTTATAAGGGATAGGTCACCCAAAAAATAACAATTCTGACATCATTTTGTCATCCCGATGGCATTCAAAACCTGTATACAACTCTTTCTTCTGTGTAACGCATAGCGTTAGCATAGTGAAAGAAGATATTTTGAGAAATGTCTCAGTGGTTTTGTGTCTATACAATGGAAGTCAACGGGGGCCAATGTTGTTTGGGTACCAACATTCTTCAAAATATCTTCTTTTGTGTTCTGCAGAAGAAAGAATGTCATACAAGTCTGCAATATATATTTTGTTAATAATCTATTCTTTTGTTGAACAGAAATCCTTTACTATAGATGTCACCTTCTCAAAACCATTAAATCAATTTCCTCTAATCTGGACAAAACTGGCCCAGAGCAGGCACAAGCCCGGGAGAAAGATCTATTGTGCTGCGATGCAAAGCCTGTGCAGAAGAGGATCTGATGAGCAAAGTGCTTCTCCTTTGGGAGCCCAGCCAGCTTCTCTCTGACGTGTTCTGCCCAGACAAACACCACTCCTCCTGGCAGCGAACATGCCGCTCGCCGCCTGTGCCAGCCCGGGCCACACTAGTGGAGGAGCACAGCATAGCAGCACCTTACTCCAAGACTGTCAACTTGAGAGGAACCTCTATGTCCAACATCTACAGCCAACCTCACAATACACACCTCTGGAATATGACATTAAAAATATCTACAAATATGGAAGGTCACGTTTAGGAACAATAGTAGCTCTTACTTCAGCAATCTGATAAAAGAGAAACGCCAAGGTCGTGACAGATAAGAACGTGCTAAAGAATTCACAATAATAATAACAAGATGCTATTCTCTCAAAGGAAGATGAAGCATAAACTGTTTGCTGCTTTTACTGCTCAAGTTCCCATTGGTAACTGTAGTAAAGCACACCTTATTGTTTCTAATTACAATGCAGCTATATGCATTTGGTGCGCACCTAGTTAAAATAGGTTGGTTAGAAACATCCCCATTAAAACATTTACATGTGCGCGCAGAGGAAGTCCTCGCTTTCCTGCGGCGTGGTGGTTTCATATCCTGCTTTGTTGTCACAGCAACGGAAGGTTCGGTTTTGCTTTTGATCTTTGAAAGAGGTAGCGTGCAGCACCAGAATACTTTTAAAAAGCTACAACTGTCCAAAGACAAGCACGGAGCCAACAAACTTCTTCCCTTGCAGGAGAGAGCGGCCGAGACTGAGGCTCGCTATGAAGTCAATGCTATAATGATCAAATGTAACAATATCAAACAATCTTGTATAATATATCGGTAATACAGAGTGGCAACTAAATTTGCACGCTAGCATTCAGCTGCTTTTCATTCTTTTCTCATGTTTTTAAAAAATATTTCCTTTGATGAATACATGAACATAGAATATATTAGAAGAAAGAACATAGCTTCTAAACAAAAAACAATCCATGTTATTTTATCCTCATTAGTACTTGTTATCACAAGTACTTTTTATCTCAAATGTATGATACATACAACCCTTTGAACAAAAAGCTAAGTTTTTTTTTTGTCAAAGACTTTTTGTCAAAGAATTAGAACAATGATCATGGTCATCAATTCAAAAACCGTCAAAGTCCGGTTCCAATACTTAAGAACACAAGTACAGAGAACGCATTAAAAGTACCCCGATGTGTTCTTGATATCAAGGATGCATCACATGCAAATGCGTACCGAACCCGCTTGGTGTCCAAGAATCCAAGCATCCATCCGATGGCAGCCTCTCAAGACCGGTCTCCACAAGAACACAAGTCCTTTCTTGGAATTGAGAAACGGCCTATATTTGTTTTGGGATCCAAAAATGTACCCTTTCAGAAAATGTGTAACAGCGCCCCCTACCACAAAACAATGAAAACACGGATTCCCGGAGGTTTACGGGATGCACGGTCTCAAATGACAGAAAATTCTGTCAATAGCGTGGAGAGTTCAACTGCTGTATTTGCGCAAAAGCACTGTGAAGAGCATTTGCATCTCCCGGAAATCTGGTTGCATGTGAACGGTTAAATCCATTTTTTGGTCACAATGTAAAAACTGTCTTTTGTGTTTCGTCTTTACATGAATGTAGACAGAAACAAATGACTACAGTACCTGATCATTATTGCCCTGCATTGTAAATTCCAAATAAACCTGTCACCGTCTATTATGTATGTCACCTCTATTATATTTCTGTGTTATTCATTACTGACTATTCACTTCAGCCACACCATGTAAGCAATGTTTCTCAGAATGTCACTCTACCTGTGACTACATCATCTTGAACCTTCTAAAGGCCTTTTGTAACCCTAACCGATCTAGCTTACATTATAATTACATTGTGAAATCCATTCATGTTTTGTTTAATTAAGCAAGATATTGACATTACCAAGGGATAAGATCTAGTTCAGGAAAACAGAAAGAATTAACATATTAACTCAGGAAGGAACTTATAACTTAGGAAGGAATGCAGGCTGCGTAGCTTCAGTTTGCAGAGCTGAATTATTCTTCTGGGAATGTTTATGGTAATTATGCATTTGCGAACCGTACAACATGACAGAATATGAAGTGCCTTTTTTGAGAAACAGAAATGAAAGAAATGTATTTGATGGACGGGAATCCAAATAGACTTTCGCTCAAGGCCATGTAAGGGAATGGAAGCAGAGTGAGCTTCTACTGACTGGTTTGCTTGTCTTCTTGCTGCTGGTATTTCATCAGGGTTAAAGTTGAAAGCTATCATGTAGTGGTTGAAATTCCATCTTTGTTCCTATCTAATGATCCTAATCCCTCCTACAGGAACTGTAACCTTTCACTGTGGGGGGGGGGGGGGGGGGGGGGGTGTGGCTACACCTGTACAGGTAAGAATGATTGTAGTCCTTTGCAGGCAGGTTTTGAAGATTAAGAAGTTAAAGCATTGAGAAAGAGTGGGCTTGGTGGGGGGTGTGGCTACACCTGTACAGGTAAGAATGATTGTAGTCCTTTGCAGGCAGGTTTTGAAGATTAAGAAGTTAAAGCATTGAGAAAGAGTGGGCTTGGTGATATGAGTGAATAACAATACAAATGTGTCAAACCGCTGGCAGACTTATATGCACGGTTATCAGTCAGCTTGTCAGTTAGCCTTAGTGACAACCTTTTCAATCTAAACACTAATTTGATTGGCTGTTGCAACATCTTTGGACACAGTTAGGACAGTGTTTTTTTATTTACTGTACTTAGTTTCTACATATTTTATTATTAAAATATTATTATTGTTGTTCTCTTCTGTTCAATCTGCCAACCTATTGTTATGGTTGTGCGTACTTCTGATATCCCTGCACTTAACAAACTGTGGCTGGTCACTTTACATACACAAACAAATTGAAAACTTGAAAAATTAATGTCTGTGTATTTTTGTCTTAACTGAAAAAAATCTTAAATCAAGATAAATCAAGATTCTTAAACTTAAGCTATTCAGCCTTGGTTTCAGAAACAAATGATCAAAATTAAAGGGATAGTTCACCCAAAAATAAAAATTCTGTCATCATTTGCTCACCCTCTTGTCATTTCAAACCTGTATGACTTTCTTTCTTTTGCAGAACACGAAAGAAGATATTTTGAAGAATGTTGGTAACCAAACAAGGGCGATACCCATTCACTTCTATTGTACGGACACAAAACCAATGCAAATGAATGGGTACCGCAGTAGTTCGGTTACCAACATTCCTCAAAATATCTTCTTTTGTGTTCTGCAGAAGAAAGTCATACACATTTGAAATGACAAGAGAATGAATAAATGAAAAGTGCTTCGAAACAGAAGTAAAATATCTGCCAACGGCGTATCCAAAATAAACTTGAAGTATTTTATTATCACTTCATTTTTTTTTAAACAAAACTTAATATGTTATGTCATTTTGCCTTTTTAGGTAAATGTATCTTGATTTAAAGGCAGGGTAATCGATTTCTGAAAACTGTAGTTGTTATTTAAAATCGACAACAAAACACAATACTACGCAACAGGAACAAGCTGCAGTGCTCTGCCATCAAACGTCCTGTGCAACGCAGGTATAAAATGCTTAGCTTTATAATAGCTTAGACGACGCAAATAATAATGCAATTGAATCAAATAATCATATACAACACTAGTATATACAAGCAGCACACTGGTTCCAGATAAACAATGACGCTCAAAACTGCTCCGTTACACAGCTAATATTACTACAAAAACAACAACAACATATCTTGGTTCTGACAAACAGCAAAACCAATGTTACTCACATACTGACCCGAATCAAAGCGACCTCCTCTTGGGTGAGTTTTAGACGATCTTGCATCTCTCTGCTGGAAAGCCTTCAAAGTATTGCAGGTCCTAGTGTTTCTACACTAAAAGTCATACCCCGGGTCCTAACGCATATCCGATGGAAAGTCTTCATAATATTAACGCGGGTCCTAGCTCCTGCCTGACTTTTATCCTTCTTTTTATAATTAAAATCCAGAGACCCTTTACTTTTATGTAATAAATAAGACCTTGCTCTTTCTACAGTCTCCCTAATGCCCGTTTGCTTTCTGTCAACATGAGCGGACACGCCCCTTACTGCTGATTGGCTACAAGTTTGTTTTGGTACTCGGCCCGACTTCGTTTTCTAAAGCGTTTTTGAAAAAATGCTAACCCTGTCTTTAATAATTTCTTAATATTTGTACTAGGGAACAAAATGGAATTCATTTTGTCAGTGTATACATTCTCTACACATGATAATATAGAGTAAGCCATTTTCTTCAGTTGAATGTTTTCTTCACAAACATATTTTGATGTCTTATTTGACAGTAATATATATAACAACTCATACAGATTTTGGCAATAGCACCCATCCCAAAGAGATCTTCTGTGCTCATTTGCAGGTGTGGTGGAAGCAGGTGCATAATGCAGTACTGTGACGGATCCATAATCAAACTAATTAAATAAAACTGATTAAACAATACAGACTCTAATGTGTTTCAGAAACACAGAAGGCCCACTGTGCCAATCCGGCTCATTATCCTACCCTTCCATCACCACCAACAGAGACTGCAAAAAACAAACAAACAAACACTCGTTTCATCATTTTTACAATGAAATAATGCAAGTACAAGCCCTACTGCACGTCTGACACTAATAACAACACTTACCACCAGGAACTAAACAACATCCAGATCAACTTTCCGTGTCGATTTAAACCACAATATCTTAAACCTCACTACATGAAAACGTGATGTTATTTGACATTGCTGGCACTGTGTATATGAATTCAACAAGCAAAATTGGTAAATCCTCTTGGATTATTATTAAATGAAAAACCGATGTCACGAACTACGAAATCAACCCCCGAGGGACAAAAAAAACACTAATTCATTATACTACAAAACACAGCACACATAAAATTATTTCCGTCTGTTTAGACTAATGTCTTTAAATGTTCAAACATATCCACTGGTTTCCTGTAAGTGTTGCGGGCAGGGATATAAACTATTTGAGTAATTGTTCATCATTACTATATTTAAATATTATTTTGCGTAATTTGTGCTTTACTTAAGTACTATTAAAAATGCGTGTACTCTTAATTAGTTTTCCAAAGACATCACCAAGTAGAAAGAACACATTTTATATGACCTACTGTAAATCTTATACCTTTTATATAGTCTTAATGCAATGCTGGAAAAAAATACTTTTAAAGGAACCGTTATTTTAAGATATTTTGAAAAATGTTGGTGACCGAACAACAGTGGTACCCATTGACCTGCATTAGTTTTGTATCTATCCAATAGAAGTGAATGGGTACAGCCGCTGATCGGTAACATTTTTCGAAATATCTTCTTTAAAAAAAGGAAGACCACCAACTGAACGGGTAACTTTATAATTCGCTGTTAAATATGTCACTTTGGTCATTTAAAAATAAAGCATTAGAAGCTACCCTGAAGGACAAAACATAACATTCTCCACTTTCAATTATTCCACACTTAATACTTTTAAATGCTCGACAAGAGATAGATGAAAAATCTGTTCGGATAAAGACCACCATAAGCTTGAGCCCTTGATTTTCCACACGCTGTAAAACAAAGACTTGCAACACATCCATTAACATGGTGAAACCGAAATACAGCAAACAAACATCATTAGTGTCTCTGTCTGTGAGCCTCATGCTGGGAGCTCCCCAGGAAGTCTCCACATCCATGTCTAATCCACTTATAAACTTAAAGACAGTAAGTTTCCCACACACACGCAACCACTTCAAAACACACACAAACCCACAGGCTACATGAGACTACACACACACCGGACATAAGCATGTTAACCTTTCAGATTTTTATATAGATTTTTGCATGAGGCTTGTTTCACATCAGACAGTTTATTTTTGTGAACAGCAAACTCAAAAATATACGTATGTTTTTAACCAGCCTGTGTGTGATTTCAGATCACATTAAAGGAATTTATGCAGACATTTTTAGCTAAATCTACACTTTTTTCCTGTAACTATATGCAAACGTGTAAGGGTGGTAATGATCACATCTTAACTGCTTTTATGTCCCTGAAAATAATACACGTTTTTCAGAGTGTACGTTCTTTTCATAGTGAAGCTGATAAGATGCTTAAAGAACAAGAGCTATTCACATTGTAGATCTCCTGGGAGGCAACATGTGAGGCCTGTAAATGAAGCGTATGACGTTTAAAATATGTGTCTGTAGGACTATAATCATAGGGTCAGTAGTATTTTTGAGCGAGCAATTCATATCAGCACCACAACGTGGATAGCAAACCAGCATGAAATCTTTGCTTTCCACAACCTTTCCATGACACGAATAGCTCAGAGTTGACAAAGTCGACATCGGCCGGGAAGCCACAACTGCCAAAGATCACGAGCACTAAAATGCATGCACATACTAGGGACAGGCAATATAGCCACAAAAAAAATATTAATGAATTAATAAAAATCATAATAACATACAGAAAATGATATAATATTACTATTATATAAATGCTTATATAACATTATACTAGGAATGCCCAATATAGCTACTAAGAAATAATGAATTAATAAATAATAATAATAATAACATAAATTATATAATATTTCTATTATATAATATTTCTATTATATAACATTATACAGTATATAATACTAGGAATGCCCAATAGCTACAAAAATATGAATAAATAATATTCATAATAACATAAATAATCGAATATTTCTATTATATAAAATGTTTATATAACATTATATCATATATAATACTAGGAATGCCCAATATAGCTACAAAAAATGTATTAAAATAAATAATCATAATAATCATAATAATATAAATGATACAAAAATGGTGATATTACGTGAACTTCTCCAATGAAATAGTTGATGCACAAAAATGAACTGAACTTTGCACCTCACAGCCATTTTTGCAACTGGAGTTAAACAGAAATGCTATTAAAACGATTGCAAAACTACTCAGATACTTATCAGTTAACTTTTATCTTCATCACTCCATCACTTTTATTTTCATATCCATAAATAGAAGGTTTAAAAGGTAACAGCTTTGCAAAAATAGCCCTTCGGCCCTCTTCAGAAGGATAAAGTGAGTTCTTATAGACCTTTTGTGGAAGGTAAACTGGAGCCTGTCCGTCCTAAACGTCCACAAACTTTTAATAATGCTGGCAACGTTGGAGGGAAGTGTTAAAGGAACGGGACACCCACTTTTCCTCGTGCTCTATACCAATTTCCTGTATTAACGTTAGGCCCGTAGGAAATCCTGACCAGCTTTGCAGTGAAACAGAGCAAGAGAAGCAGAGCAACGACACATGTGCTGTCTGCAGATGCTCTATGGGCTATTTTTTATTCCAGGAAACCATTCACTGATTTAGGAGAGGCATATTGCGGAAACTAGAAAAATCAATGTAAACACTGAGCACACAAACCTTGGAGACAGAAACACTTAACATGTGTAAGCTGCTCTGCTGCACACATCTGAGAGAAGAGCCCCGGGACAGTACGTACTGTACTGTTCCCTTCTACACGTCTTTTAACTTTTCTGTTTCTCCTATGTGGGGGATGGTAAACAAGATATGCCAGTATGTATTCTGCAGAGTCATTCGTTTTCAATGGGAGTTGGTGAAATTCAGCTTTATAAGTAAATTGGTGAAGCAATAATGTCATTTACATGTTTATCTAATGCTAATAAGCTGTGATGCAATGCAAAAAAGCTATTTTCAAAAGTTATGGCCAATTGTGCGCAGCCTACCAATAATATTAGGGTAACGAGCATTAAGAATGCCTAATAGTGACCACCAGAAGAGCAATTCAATGACCTCCAGTGCTAAAAAGCTATCAGTGTTAACAGGGCTGAAGTGTTGTTGAGCATATGAAAGTGGTAAATGATCCGAGGCGCATGCCAAAATAATGCAACATAGTGCATGGGGCAACATTGGGGGGCTAAATGCATTGTTCCCCCTCAAACCATGGGGTGTATCGTGCACTTTGGTGACTGAAAAAAGCAACTGCTGGAATTTTGTGAGAGGAAATAAAACAATTTCTGGAGGCTGCAGCATTGTGGAATTTGGAGATAGAAGGGTAGCAAAACACAAAGAGAGAGATTTCAGGATAAAAATAGTATCATGTTCTATCAACATTATACTTTTTAATATATTTTAATATATATAATATAATATATTTTAGTCAGTTACTACATTCTGCAATTGATGCATTGAATGTTCATTGTTGCATTACTGTAAAGTGATGCATATTAAAACTACGCTTAATTATTTACTGTAATTATAATTATAAAATTCTAATTGTTTTAAATTTGAAAACGGTTTAAAATAAAAAATTAATGTTTAAAATAAAACATTGAAAATGTTAAATATTAAATTAAAAAAATACATTTAATAAAAAATAAAGTTTAATAATTTTTTAATGTTTTCAAATAAAACAAAATGTTTAAATTAAATAAATTTTATTATTAAGTTTAAAAAAAAATCTTTAACAGGCTCCTCAGCACTGAAAGTGAATTGACTTTTTTATTTTTCTGACTCCAAGTACAAGGGCAAGCAGCTAGGCAGTTTCTTGAGCGAGATCTTTCTCCAATCTTAAGACACTCTCATTTCGGGGGTGCCTCAAGGAACGAGAGGTGGGGGAAGTCACGGAAAAGCAATACCCCGCACAGATCTCCCCGCATACTTCACTTCCCCTCAGCATGCTTCAAGTTCATCGGGCCTCGGTGGCGTCACAGCAGGTGTAATTTATGAGGTGTCAAGAATGTTGGGCTGAAACTGAAAAATACACTGTAAACTCCAGCTCCCCCACTACCCCTCTAACCCCGAAGCGTGAAGCCCCATAACACAGGTAGAGAGGGCCTCTTATCCCGTAAAGTCCCCCATGTAAAATACATTTCACATTTGGCTCTGGTTTATATTCTGCAACACCAATAGCAGAATTCCACAGAAAAAAAGAAAGCTCACAGCTACCCAGACCTGTGAAGCTGGTGACCAGTTGTGTGTTATGTATTGGATTCTGGTGCTTCGATAAAGTTTCTTGCTTTCCAATAAGACTTTATTGGTTAAAGAGCTTCACATAGATCTGGTTGACCAGCTTCACTTCGCTGTGAGGTCTAACTGCCAGACTAAAAATCACGAATAAATCACCCAAAACTAGAACAAACTGGCCAAAGCTGGTTCACATGAATTGGTTCTACACTTTGTTCTGCTGGAGACATGTGTGCTGTTCACATGCTGCTGCTGACTGAACTAAAAATGCTCCCTCAAACATCTGCGCAATGCTCTGGATGGCTGGTATTCTGGTCTGATGTTTTTTTCTAAACCCCCGGACTGAAGGTGGGATAATACTACAATTACGCTGCGTTTCGATAGCGGCCGTCGGGTTTTGAATGAGAGAGAACAGGGAAACCCACTTTCGACACAGCTGAGGTTCAGTACAGCCGAATCTAGATGCAGACAGGTGCAGAAAATCCACATCCTAATCCAATGAAACAGCAATTCATTTTCAGCGTGAGACCCTGGCATAGGACATCTGTCATGCTGTGATGTCCCGCTGCAACGACGTATTGAATGAACTAAATTAATACGAAGCAACATTCGCAAGTCTAGACTAAAAGGGTGTTGAATTCCATTTGGAGGCAGTATAAACTCACATTCATGGGAAGAGACAAATTTCCAGACCCAACGTACAGTAAGCTGGAATTCAGGGAATGTTTGTCTCCCATTTCCTTCTCAAGAATGGTTAGGCTAGTTGTCATTTATATCAGTGCCCTTCTTACAGAGGACATTTTTCCCAAACCACTGGACAATTTAGACCCTATTTGGATATATTCGCTCTCAAAGCCAAGAAAGTTGTGTGTGGAAGTGGATAGCACTACGTTAGGTGTGATTTTAAAAGGGATAGTGAGCCTAAAAATAACAATTCTGTCATCATTTATTCCCCCTCGCATCGTTTAAAATAAGATATTTTAAGAAATGACTTAAATTTTGTGTCAATGAGGGCCAAAGTTGTTTGGTTACCAACGCTCTTGGTCAAAAATGGCATCTTTTGTGTTCTGAGAAAGTAAAATAAGTCATACAAGTTTGTAATGACATGAGGGTGTTTGTGATTTGTGTTTGTGATTCCTAAAAATGTAATTACTTGAGTTATAATATGCGGTGCTACTCTCAAAACTAACCAAACTCTTTGTGTGCGAATAGAAGGATGTGTCCCAAGCCAAGTTCAGCAAGGAGATTGGACTTATTCAGGAAGGGAAGACCACAGAACCTACCAGTGTCCTGTTGTGTGTTGTCTCTGGTTAATGATTTCCCCAGGCCTGGGATCTCTGGAACTGTAGGCCGCCACCCTGCGAGAAATAAACAGAAGATCAATCAGAGGGGATTCAGATGCAGGAGGGGAAAAGAACAGCATGAGGAAAACAAACAGGCAGAGCAAAACAGCACAAAGGCTAATGAAGGCCCCCTCCAAAAGCCATTCTCCTCATCACATTGGATCCCTTCCCTTGGTCCTGATGGAAAGCTAATCTTCCATGCCTCAGTGCCAACCCCGCAGCGAATCGAAAAACTGTCTGCTAAGCACGGCTGCACCCTTTTCTAAAAACACTGTGCTCTCCATTTTAAGTGTGGGGTGGGCTATTTTCTTCTGCTCCTGTCATCTTTCTGAATTCCAGTGGCTGCAACAGGTAATAACATGTACATTCCAGAAATGTCTCAAATCAATGCATCATTGTCGTCTTAGAATTATAAGGCAACGCTAACAACCCTGGAGCAAAAGGAACTATGCAGTTGTGTTACAGCGGAAAAAAAACATCAACTCAAAAACACATTCCTACATGGTTGGGTGAACTAGCAAAGCTAATCGGCAGATCTGAACTTTTGGGGTTAATCTTGTTATGTAATTAGATTTTAAGAAGTTCTTTGTTGGCGGGAAGGAGGATTGGAATGGGGGGGGTCTAATGATGTCATAATGCTTCGAGTTGAAAGAAGAAGGATGACCCCAGATGCCACACACAGGCCGAGCCAAAAAAAAGAAAACCGGGGCTTGGGGAGTGTGTTAATAGTAGCAGAGATGCAAGACTGAGGACAGGCTTTAGACATGCCGAATTTGTGCCTGATTAGCTGAGGTCAGAGATCAGCCCATCTGTTTGCTCAGAGGAGTTATTACAAACTGCCTCACTGGGAGAGACGCGTGACGACGGATGCTGAACGTGTTTAAACCTACAAAAGCACAATGCTGGTGTATCGTACAGTGACGCGTACAGCAGGAAATACAGATAGCTGAAATGTTACAGAACAGCACGTGTACATCTTCTGGACTAGTTAAAACAAACTCGGAGCAATGTTTAGATTTCAAAGTCTGTTTGTTGTTCAAATTGCTTGGTTCGGCTATTAAAAAAGTGCCACTGTATTTCCTGTTTTTTCAGCATGTGGCAAGCTAATACTATGGTTTTCTGAACTGTGTTACGTTTTAAAAGGATAAATAAGTATATAATACTATGTGGATGAATGAGTAATATTGCATATTAAGGGGGTAATAATATTAGGAGAGAGATATAAAGGGAGATATTCTTTTCAACAGGAAAACTACAACGAATAGTTAAAATGCAAAAGTGTTTATAAAAATGCTACAAGCTTTGACAAGGTCTATTTGCTCATTGAGAAGTACCACTTTCACCTTAAAAAATTGTAGCCTTACATTAGCTGTGTAATTCAAGTTATGCAATAATGACACAACCTGTATTGGACTCTTACACACATTCTTCCCCTTTATGCTTATCAAAAACACAAAGTTCTGCACTGCGAACGCTCAGTAGATAAGGTGAGCCTAAACTAGTGCTACGTTTCATTCTTTTTCTCTCATTTGGTGTGAAATACACTTCAAAGACATCTCAGTTCTTTATTTTTCAGAACCACTCTACATCGGTTGCATGAATGGATGCCTTTGTGTATTAAGAAAACGCGAAAGATTGGTTTTAAGGGCCAATGTCTTTAATGAAACAACAATTCAATGCCTTGCAGAAATTGTACGAATGTTTAAATTTGGACGTATTAAGCAGCTACTGCTGAAAGATACTTTTAACGTAACAAAAGAACGACAGAAGTGTGGCACGTTGTCTATTTAACAGTGCAGTCTAGTATGGCAGATCTTGAGAAGGTTTAGCTTCCTCTGGGGAGAGCGAGAGGGAAAACGCAAGGGCTCTTTCTTTAAAAGGCCCCGGTCTCAAATTGCCAATAGAGTCCCTGTTTTAATTACAGCTCTGGCATGGCTTCCCACTAGATATAGATAACAGATCTAAAGCCACCGAGTTGAAAGCCAGCAGTATTAGCTCTCTGATCGCTGAAATAAATCCACATGCCGTGACTCCATCAGGGGGTTTAGGTGTATATTTATCTGACATTCAAATTCATCTGGTTTCTCTGTTCCACCACGTCCACGTACAGATATGATATAGGGACTCAATATAGGCAACTGTGCCTTTAAGATTCTAAAACTTTAAAAATTATGGGAGTACTTGGTTATAAGCAACTTTATATGACTTTGAGTTTGACTTTATTTGGATTGCACACATACATACATTTAAACTAAAATTTTGATTTTAAATAAAAAATTTTTTACAAGCATGGATGTGTATTGCATTTTTCAGTCCTATACGATGTTTATGTACTGTATGCAAGCTGACTAATGCATGTTGCTTTTTTTAGCCCGTGTAAACATCTACATGCCCTTTCCATGTTTTGTTTAGAGCATGCATACTTCAAGTCTGCATTCTCATTTTTTGGAGACATCAAACAGCTGCAACAAAACAAAGCAGCAGGATGTTACACACATGCACAGAAAATCTCTATTGCCTAAACAAATACATAATAAAATCACATAAACCACAACGCTGCTATCCTTTTGAAACCTTGTCTCTTCATATTATTTTTTGCCATAAATAATTATTATTTGTTTGTCACTGGGTTTTGAAATGATCTAACCAATAAAAAGCATTCAAAAGTGCTTGTCAACTTTGACACCACGGTATTTAATTTGATTCTGTATGTATGTTCTCTGAAGGTCATCTATTGAAACTATTCACGGATTCATTTGAACTATTATAAAACTCCCATGTCTCATATACCAGAAATGTACCGAGCAACATAAACCTGCAAAGCAACTTCAATGGTAACACACTTCCTGAAACATGGCTGCAAATCCTCCCCACACACAGCTTTCACATAAACACACACACATTCGGTGTAGAACAGACATTCCCTACCTGACAGCCAATCAGATGCTTGAATTTTAGCAATGCCGGCATATCAGTCAGCAGTTGTAAAATATCTTGTGTAAATGCACTCTGTCTGTTCCTTTCCAAGTCATTTGCCTGACATATTCTGACTCCAGAACCTCAAATCATTAAATTGGAATTGTAAAAAACGGTGCCAAGTCGAGCACTTCAGTATTTACAAGCAGAAACTGGCCACATTCAGACTGGAAGCACACAGACTACCATTTCTTGATGTGGAGCATCTGGTCACGATCGTAGCAAAATGACTTCTGTGCCAATGCCACACCGACGTTACATTTCCCAAAGACCTCATCACTGTTTTTGTAAATTAAATTTAAGTAGCACAAACACCGTTAAACTTCAGCTCAATTGTTTTCTGCGAATCACTGTCCTAGACAATGAATTGATTTAAAACTGAATCACTGAACCATTTACAGTATATGATCACTCAAAAATGTTCATGGACGTCTCACTTAACCACAAGTCTGTGAAAACAAGAGTTCAAGACTGAGTTTAACCTTTGGAACATACTGTATAATGTCAGGAAACCGTGAGAAATGCTTGAGATGTTCCTCTTCAAAGACTTGAAAAGCTTGCTTTAAATCATAAGAGTGAGCGCATCAATAATTCATTTGATTTCAGTGTTCACGGATTCGTTTCATAACTTGAAACTACATCACATGTAAAATAAGAGCAGAAGAAAACAGAATGTTTGTCTGTTGTTTAATAAGCCGATGCAGGTATTGCTTAAGTATTGTTTAAGAATGCAGTTTGAAGATCATCGCAGTTTTGATCTAAAGTGTGTGGCCGCCGCTGCTCTATGGGACGCCCTTCAGAACCCTGTCCAATGGGAGAATAACTAATGCGCGACCTCCAGCAGGAAGCGTAAAGTAGATATATAGAAAGACAGAGCAACAGGCTTCTCTTGTTCTGGATCAGAGCCCTCCACTTTGCTCTCTTTTTGGGTCCATCCCAAGCTCCCACGGCCAGGGGCCACAAGCACTTCAGATCGTTCAAACACAAACACGGACGTTCCTCAGGGACGCCAGCACACGGCACGCATCCTGTAGATGACTTTTTCAAAAAAATAGCTGGTTTGTTTGGTCTAGAAGCTGGATATGAAAAAGCGCACCGAGACATTGGCTTTCTTCCGTAGAAGACTGATGGAGATGTTTCCAGGAATGCTGCTGCTCTCTTCTACAATAATAGTGGATGGGGACCAGGGGCTATCTATCCACATACAATTCATGCATAATACTGAAAGCTATCCAAAGCCATGGGATAGCTTTATGTAAAGAAAAGACCTCAAATTAAGTTGCTTTTCCATGTAAAATCAGTCCTGCTTGTCAGCTGTGGTCACCATTCACTTGTATTGTTAAAGAAGAGAAACATTTAGCTGTAAATAAGTCACATTGTTTTTGAAAGACGTGAGGGTAAATTATTCTAATTTTGGAAGTGCTATTTTGGAATGGTGTAATCCAGCAATGTAGGGCTCTAAAAAAAAAAAAATTCACACATTTTTTCTAGATTCTTTGGTTTCTGCTTTTACTTTACAATAGTAAAATATTTGCCCAGATGATTTAAAGTCTACTAAAATTTAAGCACATTTTTTTTATAATTGAAGTAAATAGAGTATACTACCGTTACGTAATGTGGGCGTGTCATACGATGCGTCCGAAATTGCATACTGTGACAGTACGTACTGAATTTGAATAAGTACCTACCTATCGGCCGTTAAAACAGCATGTTCTATATAGTATGAGTGGGAGTAGTATGAATACATTTCGGACATACTGCGTCCGCCATGTTTTATGTTCACGTGATCCGTATGCTCTTTGACCCATGACGTATTTTACAACAACCTACACGTGAGCGTTGATAAAAACATAATTTAGTCACGAGAAATTCATTTATTGGCACTTGCATTAAAAACAGACATCCGCCTTTACGTTTTCCGCTATATTTATTTGATTTACTTTAGAAATTTGACCGTTTCTCAGCTCCTGTGGCATCTTGGGATAGATAAGTGTCCATCCGATCCACACTCACGAATCTCGGCGGAAGTAGTACAGTAGACCATCCGGGTATTTCTCGCCTACTGTTTTTTGCATACTGAGGTTTCGGACATACTATTCATGACTCATACTCATGTTCGCCTACTATACAGTGTTGAAGTAGGCGATTTCGGACACAGCGATAGTTTGCTCAGGCTAACCAGACTTTTATTTTGACAGGTCAACACAATAAAAGTCCTTTTCAGAGTGTGTTGACAGTATCTTTTCTCAAGTGAAACAGAGAAAAGATGAAGTAAACTCTCAGAGCAGCTCTGGAGATGCAGTTCATATATTCTTGTCCCCATAAAGTGAGACACGGATGCCATTCCGCATAATGTTGCAGATTCTATTTTCATGCCTGGATTCCACGATTCCGTCTGTGCTCTCCGTGTCGTGGAAATCATAGGACCCTAGCAAGGTCAAGGTTATTTTGATTAAGATATATGATTTTGCATTCATTCTGATATTGTAACTCTGATGAAAGTTTAATAATTAATGCTGGGGCGTAGAAAACACGGTTGTTATCTAACAAGGTTTACTGAAGTCTGGAGGGCAATATCAGGAGAACAGGGAGGTTTTGCAAAAGTCAATGCCCCCTGTTGCATTAAACCCTGTGATATTCCCATCTGCCTACCATTTTAATCACCCCTTCGCCTATGGTACATTCCACATCATACTGACCTTTTCCACGGTGACATTAGCCACCACTAAAGTCTAATGTTGCCTCTGTACAAAGGACAAATATCCACAAACCCGCCATTAACATGAGATTACAAGACTGTCAATGTCACGTATGCTTTATGTGTACAGTATGTATACACACACTGATCAACGGACTATATGAATGAAGCATTAGTTGCACATTTACTTCAATGCGCACGTTGTATACGTTGATGCGTTGAAACTAGAAACTCAGTTACAGTGTCATGCCAAGGGCACACGTTAAGCCCCACTGAATGAGTCAATTCAGAGGAGGAACAGATGCATAATGAGCAGCAATCAAAGAAGCAGCTAGAGAATGAGAAAGAACGAGAGAAACAGCATTAGAGAGCGAGAGAGAGACCAACGTTTGTGTGGAAGAAACAGACAAGGCCACGTTGAGTAGCAAACCACAGCTGGGCAGCTCTGAGCTATGGGTAGGTTAGCTCAGGGTTAAAGCTGGGCGGGGGAAAACAATGCAGCCCAGCTTGTCAAAATTCGAATTTATGGCCGGTCGGCCAGCGAGCAGCATTTTGGCCAAGTGGCTTACAGTTGTGTTACAAGGGGGATGGGAGGGAGAAGAAAGCGTGCAGTCGTTTGTGTGTAAATGTGGCGATTGTGCTCTTTACAGAGATGGATAGAGGAAGAAAGAATGAAGAAGTTTGTGTGGTCGGACCAATCGCTGGATCCATGAGATGAAACTACTTGTGTGGAAACAGATCTAGGAAGATTAGGGTTGGGTACCGGACTCGAATTACGTCGGTACTACCGAGTATCGATTCACATTAAATCAATCGGTGCCAAATTTCGGTACTTGAGAACGCATCGGGTACTGCGCGTGAGCAGGAGAGAGAGAGAGAGAGAGAGAGAGAGAGAGAGAGAGAGCGAGAGAGAACATTTTACTTCACGCAAAGCGAAACTAAAATAAATAATAATAAAGCTAATAAAGCAGGCTGTCCTTATCAACGTACAAAATGAAAATAAACACTCGACTCTACATATGGTTATCATATTTATATTATTTATTTCACTTGTTCTTGTTTAGAAAATTAAGCATACAATCGCGTTACGGAATATGCGCGCTCAGACGCAGCCGGCACGCACACACATAACACTGTGCTGAACATTTAAGTTTGTTAAGGCGCTTGTGTTTTCTGTCCACCAATGAATAAAATCATCTCATGAAGTCCTGAAACAAAGTTATTAGTGACAGATTAGAGCAGTCGATGGAAAGAGGTGAGTGAGGCCAACCGTCAAGGTGCAGTTTAAAGCTGTGAACAGCGCCGCAGGAGACTGATGCACAGTTACATTATGTATTATTGTATGATCGACATTATATATTTATATGTAATTCGTTCAGTATCTCTGTTAAAAATTTATATTACAAATCAATCTGTTATTTTCAGTAATGATGCTGTTAAAAATATTTTTGTAGACTTTTCAAGTTTTGTTTTTTTATATTATCTAATGGTCTGTTAATGGTGGAGGCCTCATGGTTTAGGTAAATTATCACACTGCATGAATAAATGATTATGTGTGTGAGGAGGAAATAGAATAAGCTGGTTGTAATAATAATGCTGTAGTTATTTCTATAGTCTTTGTGTAAAATTTCAACAAAATGTTTGAATTGAGAGGTTTGGACTTTTTTCTCTGAAATAAATAAAGTACCGAAAAAAGGTACCGTTTGGTACCGGCACCGAATTCCAGGTACCGTTTTGGTACCGGTACCGGTACCGGCTAAAAAGTGAAGGGTACCCAACCCTAAGGAAGATAGAAAATAAATCCAGCAAAAAGGCCAAAAATATGTTAATTAAGTTTTTACATATGATTTGGTTTGGTCTTAGTTTTTATTCAGTGATTCAGTTTATCAAGCGCATTATAATATACAAAGTTAAAAATTTATATAAATGACCCAAAATGATTAAATAGAAATATACTATACATATATACTGTAAAAATATAACCTGCTACAAAACGTAATATGGTAAAATTAAGTATACAATGTCAAGTTGTACAGTATCTGGAGAGCTTTGCACAGTGGCAGATCCAGTAAATGCACACAAGGTACTCTGACCCACAAAACCTCCCTCAATGCCCTTTGGGAAGACATCATTAAACAGTTATTGCCAAAAAAACTGACTGCTTTCGAATAGAGAATCCCTGGTAGATGACTGGATGAAAAGAAACAGAAACAGTCGGTAATAAATCAGTTTACAGTTACTGCTCTAAATATACCCTTATGAGCAGCACCCACACCAGGTTGTTACTTAGTCTAAAAGAAAAATAACACAGGGATTAATGCGCTAAATTTGGATGCATGCTTTGTGACAACTATAGTATATACTTGTGTATCCAAGAGTTACTTCTAGCCCTCTAATTTAACTGGCCAGACAGCATTCCAAAAGGCCTGATATTTAGCAATGGGATGCTTCAATGTTTGTACGAGTCTGCTTGTTTGCATTCATAGCATTTCATAGTATAAATCAGAGCTAAGCAAGCTAGGAGTATTCTCTTTCTCTCCGAAAGGGGTCTCTCTATTAGTGATGCTGCAAATAAGAACCAAGTTAATTCAATGACTGAGTCAGTCATGATTTCCATTTTATACTTTGTGATATAATGAGAATATAATTGTGATATAATGAGAATTTTCATCAATCTAGTACCGTCAGCTCAGTGTAGAAAAGAAACATGTCAGTGAATAAATCATTTTGAGCTATGTTAACTAAGGTTTTTGAGTAAACACTACTAATGTAAACCTGGTTTCTCTACTACATCCCATAAAGAGATGATGAAAAATGAAAATTATGTAGACCGAACAACGGTGGTTACCATTGACTTGCATTGGTTTTGTGTCCATACAATAGAAGTAAATCCATTGTTTGGTTACCAACGTTCTTCAAAATATCTTCTTTTGTGTTCTGCAGTAAGTCATAACGGTTTTAAATGACAAGATGGTGGGTAAATTATGACAAAATTTTTATTTTCCTTTTAGGTTCCATGTTAATACAACTAAACCTGTTTAGTTTCCTTCCGTGTAAAAACTCAAACGTTTAAAGGCAACAGGTTTCCACACAAATTTCTAGTAAATTCAAGTCATTTGTGTTAACTTCTAGAATTGTTGTATAAAAGCAACATCCCGTTACTGTTGTGCTGAGCAGCGCAACTGTGACTGCCTGTGGGCAAATCATACTCATGCCTCTCCCTCATGTGACGCTGTAAAATTACACTGTTGTCTTTATCATCTTTGATGAGGACAGTTGCAACCAGGGAACGCTTGTCCTTCTTGTCCAGATGCTTTAACCTCTGTCCCCTGGGACGTCTGCAGCCCTTTGGGCGACGTGTTTTTTCCTCACTCCCTTCGCTCGACTCCCTTTGTCAAGTCCAATCATCTCTCAGCCGGCGTGATGGGGACAAACGCATCAACAAACAACCCAATACACATCACCAGTACGGACAGGGAGATTTCCTCAGCAGACGTCCCCGGCTGAGAGGTCCCGAATCATCTGCTTGAAAGCTGGTAGCCTGCCTGGGTCAAAAGGGGAAAAAACGTCCCACATCCATCATGATCACTCTGATGCATTAACTTTGCTCGACTAGGTCACTATATTAGATGGTATGCTTTCATGACTCGCCTCTGGGAGGCAACCGCCGCAGCAGCGCCCAATAAAAATCCATGCTGTTTCACACATCCGCATCAACGAACGGACTGAGTGGACGGTCAGCATCATCTCATTTAGACAGAATGAGGAAGAGTAAGAAATGATTAATAAAGGAAGGCGAGGCTGGAGAGACAAGCTGAGCTGTACAGAGGGATTACCGTGATGGACCAGGATAGTTAATGAAAGGCAAGTGGCATAGTCAGCACGAAAGAGGAGGAAAAAAGACACCAAAGCCTGCAGGAGGGGAATACCAGCAGACGAAGGCTGTTACACTGTTATATAATTACAACAGTCATTACAGCCAATTTCAGATCCTCGAGGGCCTGGAGCCACCGGGCCAAGTCTCATTATATCCTGGGTCTCTGCCTCATCTCAGATGACTGTGGCAATTTTCAGCATAATCAGTATTTTTTTCTCTCATTTTCCTGGTTAAAAGATCTAAAACAAGATACATTTACTTGAGAAGCAAAACTGGAAGTTCAGATAAAATTTCCTAAATTAAGTATTTTCTTAACCGTTGGCAAATGTTATTTTCTTGTTTTGTCATTAATAAACGTTTGCCGAAGGGATTAAAAAACGTATATTGTACAATTTAGGTTTTCCAGTTTGTATTGTTTTATGATCGTTTTACTGTAAAACAAAGCAAAAACAAACATTAAGTTAGCAACGCCAAGGTCATGGGTTCGATCCCAGGGATTGCACATACTTAGAAACAAATGTGTAGTATAATGCAATGTAAGTCGCTTTGGATAAAAGCGTCTGCCAAATGCATAAATGTAAATAAATGTAAGAAGAAACAATGTAAAATAGATATATGTGTATATCTGGTTAGTTGACAAATATTGTATACTGTAAATCATACCCGTCAACACTCCCGTTGTTCACGGGAGTCTCCCGTTTTTGACACCCATCTCCCGCCACCCTGCCGTTTTGTTGTTTCTCCAGTGAAACTCCCGTATTTCAGTTATTTCTCCTTTGAAACTCCCGGACTGACGGGAACTGGAACGCGTTCACAGGGTGGCTTGAGCCTCTGCCCATTTGCCCTCACAGGCTGGCGCCCTTTGGTAGGCGAAATAGAACGGTAGCCGAAGTGGAGTAGAGAGGATTCATATCCCTGCAAAAACGTTCTCTTATTACACCGCTAAAGGTCCGCAGATTCCACTCCCCATTTCCATTTAACGCTCATATTCCTCACAGTCTGTGTCCGCTCACTGAAGACGACAGATCGTTTCATCGACAGGTAGATGCACTAGAGTCTACTAGCTGTTGTTGTTGTTACACTTTCTTTGCTTTCACAAAAAACGTGTTATGAAAAGTGTTGTGTTCTGCAACTCTGATTAAAAACAGCTAATATAGACTTTATTTCTAATATTTCCTGTTCTGTGACCATAAGCGGTTCTTGTAAATAATATGCAAACACTGTTAAATCCATCCATGTAAATAACCAAATAAAAACGTTCTGCTAACTAATAAACAAAGTTAAAACAACCGACCTACGGGACGCGTGAAGGGACAAACTGCTCGTGCTTTTTCAAACCGCGTTTAGATGCAAGTTACAGTATTTCATGTCTGACGTTGAGATCTCTGGCAAAATGTAAGTGCTAAATTAAGATGGTACCTTGCAGATATACCATTCATGGATTCATGGCCCTGTGAGCTGCATTAAACAGTCTCTTAGATTTACATTTAAGAATTTGACATGAAAATGATGTTATGTTAGATATAAAGTAGTTAAAAGATTTAAAACGATTTATAACAGAGGGGTGCCTTATTTGTCCTGCACAACCAACCAGTAGTCCACCCAATACATCTACATAGGTAGTTGAGAAATATTTATTAAAAAATATTTATTGCTGTATTTTTAGTCACTCTTAAATTTGCATGTTTACAAACCTGATCACCATACAGCTTCACAACACACAATTGGTCACAATGTTGTTGGCACTTTTCTGACATTCATTTTATATTCAATTGTTACAGACAGCAAATACAAGCAAACACACGTGCAGTAGATGCAACAACAGACCGCCAGAGTTTCTATTGACTTTTCTGAAAGCAGACATACATGGCCATGAAACTACACAATGCCGGTTAGTGTCGATGTGATGTGTGTAGGTTCAGTATAGAATACAGTGGCCAGGGCTGGATGACATTCACATCCCACTGTTTGCATTCCAAGGCTGTAATGTGACAGAAGACGGAAATAAAGACACGTGTGGATTGTCTATTAGACCCCTTTGACAGTCTCTCTTTTAGTTTCTCTATGACTCGCACGTATTTGGTGTTGACTGCATAGTGACGACAGTAAATCAATAGCCAAAAATTCTATTTGAATGTGTATACAATGAATTTGAAGGCATATTTAATTATATTAATTTGAATAATATTACATACTATATAAAGTATATGAAGCAAAGTAAATAAACACATAATGGATGGATAGATGAAGAAACGGATAGACTGGTTCCTATCTTACAAAACGGCTGGGAAATTGTTTAATATATGAAACCAGATGACACTAGATATTCTCCAACTGTTCTCCCCCACATCTTCAAGTGAAAATTTTATTATACATGCCTTTAGAAACATAAACTAAGAAGTTAATGAATAAGGTCAGAGAAAAATATCTTCCCATCACAGAACGTACCCTTCAAATCGTACAGTCCAAGCCCTCAGAAACCCGCCAGGAACATGCTGTAACGACACCCAACTGCCTAAAATTGACCTACAAAGAGCTTTATTTTTATACTTCATTTTACACCACTGACATGCCTACACCGACATCTTAACAGGTTCCTTACGCTTCCATTAATTTATTTCTAAAAGTGTGTCTTTGTGTGTGCGTGCGAGTACATCACGCTATGTATATATATGTTTGTGCGGCTGTTCTCGGCAGGTCCATGTGATGGAGCAGTCACATGCAGCACACGCGAAAGAATGTGTGAAAGACAGCGAGGGAGGGAGTGACAAAGAGGGGGTAAGTACACACTGTCAGCTTAGAGCTAGGAATGGAATCGCTTCCTATACCAATGCATCTTAAAAACAGTTCACTTAGATTATTAGTTATTATTATTAACCCTTAGTCATACTGAATCTAAAAAACATTATTTATAAAGAAAAACACAGAGATTTCATATGAGACCAGTAGTCCTATCATTCTGGCAGCAGAAAGGTTCTTTAGCACCAAGTCTCTCTATTAGCAGATAGAAACGCTGTGTTCTGCAATGCTTACACCATTTCAAAGATATACTTTCTCTTTGTGTGTACAATAAAAGGCTCAGTTGCAGAAACAACCAATATGTAACATGATTAATGCCCCTAATAGGCTGGCATGGTATAATAGCATGTATCCTATCCTAAAACAGAGAGAAAGAAAGTAAGAATGAGAGATAAAGCAACTTGGGGGGTTTTGTGACATAGACACACCCAGGATTTTAGACACAGATCAGGCTTCAGCATGTACACAGTGTACTATACAGTCAAGTAAAAAACGGTATCAGCCTCTTAAAAAGGTGTTTTCCCGCATTGCCCAACACACCGTGGGGTGGAATACGCCAAATATCAATTACGACCACCCATAGCGTTATTTATTTGCAAGCACTATTTAATGGGACAGAGCTACTGAATCAATCTGTGATAAATTGCAAAATAACGTGATACACAATATCCGATACAATCATGCTTTATGTTTGTAAAATTAATTTGAACTAAATTTACATATATTTAAAGGGATAGTTCACCCCAAAATAAAAAGTCTGTCACCATTTACTCACCCTCTTGTCATTTTAAACCTGTGACTTTTTTTTTCCGCTGAACACAAGGGAAGATATTTTCAAGAATGTTGGAAACTGAACAACAGCGGTACCCATTGACTTACATTGGTTTTGTGTCCATACAATAGAAGTGAATAAGTACCGACGTTGTACGATTACCAACATTTTTCAAAATACCTTCTTTTGTGTTCTGCAGAAAGTAAGTCACACAGGTTTTTAAATGGTGACGGAATTTTCATTGTTGGTTGAACCATCCCTTTAACAGCTGAAATTTACTCAACAAACATAAATGTTTAATATTCTTTCTCATCATTGGTCATGTTCCACAGTACTCATGCTAACATTCACGTGCCAGTTTCACCACAGACAGCCGAAAACTCTGACTACACATGACCTTTTGAAATATTAAAATCATTTCGTTATTACAAACCATTGCGCAATGCGTATTGGTGATATTTCAATTTCAATATTTCTGGCACACTAAAATCAGGTGATGCCCACTAAAGCTGTGCTAAAATGTATCTGCATAACACAAATAACAACCAAATGTATTTTTCTATTCCACTGCCACAATCAGCATTTTTTTTTAATAAAATCATTTCACCAATTGCTTTCTGCTGGAACAGTTTATCGCAGCGGGAAAAACAGCGCTGCATTTTGTAAATGTGACGCATTCTATTCTGAGTCTAATTAACAAACAATGGTTGCGTGTTTGTGCTAACAGAACATAAGCTGACACTAAACTGGATTCTGCACAACAACAAAAAAGTACACGCAAAAGTGCTGTAGCAGTTTAGTTAAAATCCACCCAAAGTCGTGGCTCATGCGCCGTGACACTCAATCGAAGCGCTTTTGTCCTGAGCCGAATCGACACTAACGAGTCTACAAGAAAAAAACAGCTACGGTCTTCATCAAACACAGTCACAAAACCTTCTTTGTTCATGAGCGCGAGGTTAAAGCCACTTCAGTGAGATGTATGATGGAAAAAACATGGCAAGGAGGTTTAAAAATGATGGCGAGGGAGTGTAGAAAAGCTAACATATGAACGTAGTTATGAGGTCCATAAGACTGCAAAAGTGTTGCTTTACCGGTCCCATGAGCCAATAACTCGCCAGAGCTCTCTGAACTCACCGTACATGACAGGCCAGTCTAGTTACCCTGCAAAATGAAGCGTGATGTACCTCACACCAGGAATGAGAATCGTAAGTAAATGAACAATTCTGGTTCCCATCCCAGGGCGACACTGTGGCTCGGTGGGTTACCTCACAGCACGAAGTTTACTGGTTCAATTTGGAGAACGAATGGTTGGGTCTTAATTATTTTAGTACCAGAACACATAAGGTTAACACATAAGGGTCATTCATTCGGAAAATGAACAACTGGTTTGCCTCTTCAAAAAGGGTCTGTTTTAAGACTTCCCTAAGCCCAGCCCAGACTGACCAACTTACTGACCAACTTAAAGCTCACTCTTTATCTCTCTCGGGACCCCATCCTACATGTGAGAGTCAGGAGTTCTGTGTCCCCTGATGTACAAAAAACTGCAAAGGCTTACTGTACATGATCTACTTATGTTAATGACACATGACATCTTGAGTGGAAAAGTACCTGATCCGTCCTCACATGAACTGGACCTGCCGTCCTCCTGAGCAACAGATACCACCTATAGAATGATGTCTGAGAGGATGTTAAATGTCACAAACAAAAGCCAGATTGTCCGGCAGTAAAGCAAGACAGAACGGGTACAGTAAAAGGCTTTCAAGCTAATACAAGTGTCCTGTTATTGAACCACGGACAAACTGGGACTCGTGAAACCTGACAGGAGGCAAATAAGTGGAGATTACTACACATAAAATCGACCAAATTGATAAAGACAGTAAATATTGTGATTTGTACATGTTTGTCTTGTAATATCTGGCATATTTGAATAAACACTGGCTTCATGATGGCCGTATTTCTGTGACCCAACATCTGAAGTCAACTCCTTCCCCCATGCCGGAGAATCACAACAACAGCAAAGAGGACTAGAACCAGATTAAAGACGCTGCCAACACCATCAAATTTTCCATCAAATTAAGTCGCCAGATCCTCAAACGCTGACATCAGATAAAGTAACAGGAAACGCAGCATGAGAGAGAAGTGATGAGTCACGATTGACAGTTTGCCCAAACATAATCATTGAGTGTGCGTGTGCCGCACAGCAGAATATAATTGATAAGACAGCTGAATGAAGAACACAGGTCTGTTCGGACAAATAAGAACTTGGGGGCCGGTTCAGTCATGGACAGGCTGGATATTCAAGCCATGACAGATTTCACTGCCCTAGCAAAACAAAAAATGCTTAGAAGGCTTGGAGCCGGTGTAACATTTCTTGAAAGCTCAGGGGTCATTTACATATTCATGCAAACATTTAACAGACGCAAACCATATTCTTTGAATGCTTCAAATATCTTAACCTGGTAGAGATTTTGCGACGACGCAAATGCACATTCACAAACCGTGACATCAAAAAATGTTATTTGTGGTTCTTCTAAAGATGCCAAATAAACACCTCGTTGCTTTCTTGCCCTACTGAGTTGGTTGACATCTGTGTTTTTAAACACACTGTTACTTCTTTTTTCTTAGCTTCGTAAACCACATCTTACACAATTCTCGATTCAAGAACTTCGCTTGCTGTCAAAGTGGGACACAGTTAAAATTGATATAGTCTTTCACCGCAGTAGATGGCTGAGGAAATTGTGGGATGCTGCTCTCCACTTACTGCATCATTAAAATCCCTAAGAGGACCCTAAAAAGAACATTTTTCAATGTCTCCACCATAGTAATGCCTGATACTTGAGACCACATGTTATTATCAGATAACACAGCATAACAGCCCCTTTGCAAGTTTCACTATGCATCCGTTTACAGGCTTTACCTCAGATTATTACCCAGCAGTCAAAGTAGCAAGGGGAGGACAGTCAGGTGCTACCTGGGACAGGACACTTAAATTGAACTGAATTGAAATGATTCAAATTATGCAAAAAGCGATGAGTCTGGTTATAATAAGTTGTCTTTGTTTGTTAAAGGCGTTATCGGTCATAATTCCTGGCATGTAATTGGAATTGAGATCCCCAAGCTTTCTTCTGTGCAGTCATTATTAAAAAAAACAGTTCACCCAAATATGAAAATTCTCTTGTTATTCACTCACCCTCTTGCCCTCCCAGATGTAATTGACTTTTTTTGTTCAGTTGAACACAAACAAATAATTTCATATTAAATTGACATCAGTTTGTCTACTTATACGGGACTCAAAATGTAGTTGAAGTAAACCAAATGACTTCAGTGGGTCAATAAACGTCTTCTAAAGTGAAACGATTCTGTAAATTGATTCTGTAAATATGCAACAGTCTTACAGTAATTGACTCTTCGCCTGGAGTTTGATTGACAGGCAACAGGACCAATCATAATGGCGATATCATGCACTCCCCCTGTTGCTATTTGCCATTTTGTCTGGAAAATCAAACCATAGAGTTTAACCGGCTGTGCATTATGCGGTTTTAAAAAGTCCTTCACGGGTTGTTGCTGGCCGTCACATCGACCGAACATGATCCCAGCTAAAAGGCATGTCGCTGTGGAATCTTAGTTGTCATAATGTACAAAAATAAAAACTTCTTAAAATAGACTCATACAAGAAGAATTGTCCGAGTTTTACCTGTCATATGATCCGCGCTGAAGGACTGCATCCCATCAACACTGACAGAATTTTATCTGAGGTCAAATTGAATGTTTATGGTCATAATCACAGTTTCACCCGTTTTAGCACAATTTGACTTTTATTGTAAAATTTGTTATTGTAAAATTTAGTGTGGGGTAAGGTGTAGTTCAGCCACCTCTTAAAATATGTATGAATATCCCTGATATCAGGTTATAAATCTATATATGTAACGTATATACGCAAACACGAATCAATAGATTCTTAATTTCGTTACTATGTCACGAACTGCCGCGAGACTGGGTTGAAATATGGTGTGTTGTTAATATCCAGCAATTTCTAATTCTGTTTTTATTGTCTCTCTAATGTTTGTGTACATTTAAGGCATTTCAGTGTTCCTAAAAAATAGTTACCGAGCTGTTCATATTTGTCATCAAATGCTTCAATCAAAATCTTTCACTATAAACATATTGGTATTAGATTGATGCAAATGAACTTGTGTGTTTTGTTTATAACAGCTGCGTCTTTGGATGACGCCCCATACTTCACTCTCAAAGAGACTGTATTGGTAGGTTGCAACTGGCTGGTAACAGGTGTCACTGTCTGACTATGGGCACAAAACAGGACAGCCTGATTCTGAGAAATAAAAACAATCAGCATCCATTCCTTAAATTCTCTCAACCTGAAAAAAAGCAGCATTTAATTCAGAGAAAAATAAAATTGCCCGACCACCCCATCAGCAATCATCGTTCTGAATCTAATTCTAGAAACATTAAAAGGGCATTATGTGATACCCAAACCTTTCCCAAAAGAAAAGGAAAACATTACCAAACGGCATTTAAAGTCTAAATTTAAAGCTTGCAGGGGTGCAGGGCTGACATGAACTATCAAATGACCTACGTTCAACATACCAAGCATTAAAAGGTAAGTAAAAAATAGCAGTGACCAATTTATGGTGATAGTAATTCATCACATCAAAGCAAATCCATCTGAAACGCATTTTGTGGGAGGCTGATGCAATGGCTCGCCCGGTCCAAAAAGGGCACAAACGCTCGAAAGTAACTGTGATTTATGATATACTGCATAAATAAATGCAAGCAATCTGATTTATATTGGGACCATGTTACTTGCAATGCCTGAATCTTTCACCTCATTCTGCTTGTTGATGTGACCGAGTGTTTAAAACCACAAGACACACCAGAGGAAGAGCATAAGGACAATTTAACAGCAGCATTACATTAAAGATCTGGCATTTATCAGTCCTGACTAGGGTTGGGAATCGAAAATCAATTCCAATTTGGAATCGGAATCGAAAGGAATAGGAATCGGATACTTGAGATTAAAATTTGAATTCCTCTTATCAATTCCTGTGTGCATATTTTCAGAAAAGTACATGCGTTGCATGATCTGCTGATATCTCAATAAAAGCCCTTATGAAAATTATCGATATTTTTTACTATAGTAAGCATAGTTTAGCTATAGAATTTGCATTAAAGCACAGGAATCACAAATTAACCATAGTTGCATTATAGTAACTGCAGTTTAACCATGATGTAGTTCAACTATGATAATACAAATTGTAATAAATCAGAAAAGGTGTGTTTCTATGTGTAAATACACACAAAACGGTGCTCATAAATATATATATATATTTTGCAAACAAGTCAATAAGCAGGCTAAATGACCATACAGGTTGATATCTAAATGTTTTACTTCAACTGTGGAATCGAAACTGGGAATCGATAAGAATCGAAATCGATAAGCAGAATCAGAAACGGAATCGATAAAATTGAAACGATTCCCAACCCTAGTCCTGACAGACTGAATGCCTGAGTATTGAAGAATCTGCTCAAAATACACATTACTGAGCTGTTGTAGCATTTGATTTTGGCCAAGTGTAAGCCATCTGTCATCTGTGAATTTTAAGTATCACAAAATGTTTTGCATCATTGCAAAATGTACAGTATATGCAAAATGACATGTCATGTCTCTGTAGTCTAACTGATGTCCAGTCTTCAAAGAAATCTGTCGATCATCACTTCTCCCCTCAATATGTACAGTACGCACATAAACAATCTTGAACTTAAACAACAGCTGAATCACATACTTCTGATGCTTACGTGGATCATTTTTTAGGCCATAAAAACCATGTGTAACCATCCGAGCAGGTTATACACAAGACTTCCCTTTCCTTGCTTTACTTGCATAGTGTCCAATTATTTCTACAATTAAAAGTCATGTATTGGTTGAAAAATGTCCACGTCCTTAGAGATTAAGGATGTACTTTGCATAGGACTGTGATTATAAAATGTTAGATTTATGATCATATACTTTTCCCTAAAATTACGTTATGTATCATTAGGTTTTTCAATTAAAACCTTTGCTAAATTCCTTTTGTAGTGTGTTTTGGGCAATATTCAAATAGGATTTGGGTGTTCTATTGGTTCTCATCTGCCAGAGAACATTCCACCAATAGAATTCATCACATTCCACCAGTAGACACCATTATAGTTTCCATTAAATCCAATACAATTCCCAGTATAACCATTGAATCCATTACATTTTCTATTGTGTTTTGAGCAGGGTTCTATTGTTTTTTTCAACAGGGGTGTCAGAGCAGATAAAGGTTGGGCTTTAAATTAAACCTTTATTTTGAAATTAAACTCAACGAATGCCCACTTTGACACTTTCACATACTGAATATATACTTCAAATGCAAATTGCAGACTTTCTTATTGCTTTTGGCTGAAAGTACACATCATTTTTTTTCCATAAATGATTATTTCACGATTAATATCCTATAGTGCTGTGGGAGTGCTTTGGCTGATGTCGGACATAGCAAAGGGGGGCGGGCTTTGCGAAGGGTCAGTTGGGTTACTTTTTGACTGTTGCTGTGGGTTGCTTTTTTACGCAGGTTAGGAGTGGAAGGATTTTGTTATTTAGCTGTCAATCTTAAAATGATTGTATTTATAAATGTTAAGTTCTGTTGTTTGGACTAGGGACATTAGGCTCAGGAACAATGATTTTGTTTCACAGATCTGCCAACCCTGCACCGTCTGTTAACACTCAAGAGCAAGCTGACTGTTATACCTGTGTATTATTATCAAATCTTACGTACTGTTGTGTGCACTCAAACATTACATTGGCTAAACTAACACATGACAACAACTAATGATGAGTATCCCATTTTTCGGGAATTTAAATTCACATGTTTTTCAGAGCCATGGCTGCGAACTGTTGTTGCATTCTAGCAAACTCTGAGTGACGTCAATGGACCGTTCCAAGATGGCGGACACGTCTACATGTCTGGAGCGCTTGAATGAGGTATCTAGTTATACATATCTATGTCTATAGATCACTTCACAAGATGTAAACTTTGGTTTAATTTTATTTTTTAATCTCACACACACATAATTAAATCTTAAATATATTTGTTAAACATTTAGATTTGATTATAAACATTCTGTTGTATTTTTTGGTTGTATTTTTTTCAAACCTTTTGTGTTAAAAAACTGAAACAGGAAGTTCTTCTGGACCAGCGTTAAATCGGCATTATTTGCATCATCCGAAGTGGTCTATAGAAATGTTCCACTTTTAAATGAGATGTACATTGGGCAGTTTATAATATGTCTAACGTTACTGTTGCTTGTGTGGCTGTATGAAATGAGAGGCTGTATCAACAGTGTACAAAGTTCACATCTCTTCATGTTATCCTATTGAAAAGTTAGTAAACCAGGGGTCGGCAACCTAAGGCACGCAGAAAGGAAATCAACAGCACGCCAAGCACATGCAGTTAAATGTTATATTAATTCTATATATATATATATATATATATATATATTAATTAATATTATTTGTTTAGTTTACGAAAATGTTTAAACCCAGTTCGAGTTTCTACGACAAATTACATCTTAATCCTTATAATCAAGTTTAGTTATAGTTGTCACGTCAGGCGTCAGCACCCAACTGCATATCGAGGAAATGGTGCTGCACAAAAGGGTCAGTCTGTATGCACTCAATGTTGTATGTATGCCATTTACCAACCTTGTTTGAAGCTAAACACGAGAAGATCACTGAGATAAGAGGCGCGATGCGGCACCACAAAATCTGGCTGTAAAAGATGTTTTAAACAGACCTTGCTGCTTGGCAAAGCATCCCGACCCGTTAAAAGAATTTAAAGAACAACAGGTATCTGCTTGATAATATTAATAGCCTTCAAATATAGCCTACTGTAAAGAGGGTCGCACACGAGATGCAATGCACAGCGGCGCATCCCGTCTAAACAGATCACAGGTATATCACACCGGACACGTACATTCTGTATGCACGAGCTCAAGTTCAAAGTCTACTCCTGATGCAAGTTGGACCAATTTTTATGTTATTATTATTGAACGTTATGTAATGAATTGGCTCTATATCACGTTAGTAAATCCGTTACTGTTATTCTGTGTCTGCTGTTAATGTGGTAGAATTGAGAAACAAATAAGGCTTTTTGTATTAATGCACTGTTTTTTTTCGTTATTCCCAAACAGATAAATAATATATCTTGCAGTCGTTATGATGAAGTTAATTTGTACAAAGAATGATTTTGACAAATTATATGTATTTATGTGTGTGGCGCTCTGTGCTGCGGCAGGGTTTTGAGCAGAGTCCAGAGCTGTAGCGGAGCACCACCACCAGACACCACATGGCGCAGTACCATCACAGAAAAGGATTTATTTGTTAACATTAGTTAACTACATTATTAGCATGACTAAAAATACTTCCACATTGACTCATCTTAGTTAATATAATACAACTGTTATCAAACAAATTGAAGAAAAAAACTTATACAGGTAGAGGCCCTATTCATTATATGCATTATGCTATTTCCTCAAAAATAGAATAGTATTTCAAAAATTATTCTAATGTTACGGTACGCAGATTACATATAGTGGATAATTAAATTGGAAAAATTTGTTGATGCGTCGCAGTGATTACCAAAAAAAAATTAAACGGCACGCCATGTCAAAAAGGTTGCCGACCCCTGGTATAAACTATTTTGGCCAAGAATAAAATAATTTACAATCCCTGAAATTTGTTTCGGATGGTGAAATCCAGGCCAAAATCAATCACTCCGCACTCTGCTTTAGTCTATAAAATGGCCAAAACATTTACGTGAGGGGTTACAGAGAGGTTCCTTGGATTAAAGCTCACTCAAAGGAAAGCCATTGCCTTGATGGCCAGAAGATACGTCACATCAATTTACCCCTGCAATACGGTACGCTGTGCTTTTCAAAGAGCATCTGGATAAACAAAGCAATTTAATACATTCAAACTAAAATAGTCTGTGCCATTATTCCAAACAGCCCCACAAGACCAGTGCTGAAAGAGAAAGAGAGAGCAATAGAGAAAGATGAGAAAAAAGAAAAATATTGAGATGGAAGAGGTCATGGAGAGGTAAAGAATTTTAAAAACGAGAGAAGAGCTGGACTCAAAAGAGGAGCTCTCCACAGATGACATGTGTGTAACTCATTTTTACACTTGGATTTACCTTTTTGCTCTCTTATACTTGCAGTTAGAGAAGCATTAAGCGTGTCTGGTTGAGGGAGGAGAGGATGTATGAAGCCAGAATAACCCCTCACCCTGGGCTTCTGCCAAATACCCACAGTCATATTCTTTTATTAAATCGGTCTATATTGTGCCTAGTCTTTGTTGAATTGAGGGCGAAATGTGGAGGCACAAAGAAAAAGTCCAGACTAATAAATAGAATAAAAAGAAATGCAGAAGATCATGAGCATGTGGTAATCTGCACTTAAAAGAGAGAAAAGCGTGGTTTTGGGAATGAGCTGTGACCACTGATAGTGCTCTTAAAGGAGTAGTTCAATTTCAAAATGAAAATTCTAGCACCATTTACTCACCCTCTTGTCATTTCAAACCTGTACGACTTTCTTTCTTCCGCAGAACACAAAAGAAGATATTTTGAAGAATGTTGTTAACATCCCCCCATTAACTTGCATTGGTTACAATAGAAGTGAATGGGGGCTGTGCTGTTCTGTTACCAACATTTTTCAAATTATCTTCTTTTGTGTCCTGCAGAAGAAAGAAAGTCATACAGGTTTGAAATCACAAGAGGGCTTGTAAATGATGACAATTTTCATTTTGAAGGTGAACTACTCCTTTAAAGTCCACTGCCTGCTTTTATGCCTCTGCTATGCCTAGTTAAACAGGAGTGCGAATGGGTGAGAGAATGAGATACAGGTTTTCACGCAGAAATACCGCTCAAGAAAGTGAACTCTCCGCCAGCGGCTGTTTAAAGAAGACAGAGACTGTAAATAGGGGAAAGGTTACGCTGCTGTTCTGGGGGACCTCAGGACAGGTTTCCTATTGAGTTTGGGGAGGCCGCCTGTCTGTTGTATCCTGGCTCTCCACAGCGCAGACCGGGTCTGTGTCCACATGTGGGGTGACGGTCTGAAAGCAGTGGGGCCCACGGAGAAGACACTCCGAGACGGAGCTGTGGTTGATTTAGGATTTTTGAGCGCAAGCCAACATTCCTAAGGAGAAGAGAGTAAGCGAGCAAAAAAAGCCTTTACAGAGAGAAAAATAATAAAAGGATGGTGTATCTGTGCATGTGTGTGTGTGTGTGTGCCTGTCTAAGGTGGGTCTGGAATTAATGTGGAGTATCACTGAGGCTGGAACGCCACAGAAATCCACACTGGGATTCTTGGAAAACAATAAAGGAGTTAAACGCACACACAATCTCTCCAAGACTAAGAATGATTGAATGACAGAAAAAACATGATCGTAAAATGGGATTATAAAGCAGTTGAAGGGATCTGGATGGCAGCCAAGAGTCCCACTCCAGAGAAGAATGCGTAGGGCTGTTAATTCAGAAAAGATATAAAAATAAAAGCAGGTATGCAGTAAGAACTGGGACAATGCTACTTTACCTCTTCATTCACTTACTGCTACAGTAGTGCTGTAGTGTTTTTCAGAAAAGATCCTGCCCAATTGACCTATGAAGAGGTTCTTCAAGTGCCTGTTAAACCAAGGTTTTATAGACACTGGGCCTCTCAGTTCTGACCAAATTTAAGACAATGCCAACCTACTAATTTAACTGCAAATAAAATGGAGAAGTAGATAAAGAGATGAAGTAAATATCAAATGGAAATTTTATCAGATAATGTCCATTAGTTTTATATCATAAACATTCATCCTGTGTTAGCTTTTGATACAATGCACCAATGAAAATCAATAGCCTTATACACTAAAGGGATTAGAGCTGTGGATTTTTTTTATATTGCAATTAAACATCACTTATTACACGGCTCGTTGGAATGCTTGATTCTGATTGGCCAGTCGCGACATTTGCAGGTTCGTTATGTGAGGGATAATGTACAGGCAGCAGAAATAAGCCCCAACAGTGTGATCAGGAACGAAACGACGTTCAAATGTCACGAACATTCAATTTAGTTTAATCATTTATAAATATAATGTCATATATGTTAATAAAAGACATATTTATATTTAATTTCAAATCAAAATGATTTGTTGCGTCCGGGTCACCGTGTGTTATTAGTTTAGAGAGGTTGTTATCTGGGAATAACGAACCTGCAAATGTCGCGACTGGCCAATCAGAATCAAGCATTCCAACGAGCCATGTAATAATCCCAGATAACAACCTCTCAAAACTAATAACACACGGTAACCTGGACGCAACAAATAATTTTGACAGGTTTTTTTGACAAATTAAATATAAATATGTCTTTTAATAACATATATGACATTATATTTACAAATTATTAAACTAAATTGAATGTTCGTGACATTTGAACGTCGTTTCTTACCTTAAAACCGAAAGTAAACGGCTTTTCCTCGCGGAAGGTCTGCATTCTGTAAAAATGAGCTAATAAAATATTTCAAATTCACATTTCATGTCCAGTTTTTTCTCATGTGGCAAGTAGAAGAATGTGTAATAAGTGGGATAATGTACAAGCAGCCGGCTGTTATCGCGAAATAAGCCCCTCCAGTGTGAAACACACGGTCGGGGCTTATTTCTGCGATAACAACCGGTTGCCTGTACATTATCCCTTACTTATATGCCAGCAGTTACCAACTACATACAGTATGCTAACATCTATACGCTATCATATGCTAATCTATACTGGCTTTACTAAAGAAGCGTGCATCTTGTCAAAACAGAGTTTAATTCTGAGTGGAGAAGAAAGAGTTTCAAGTGTTTATTATTATTAATATTAGATAATTAATTAATGGGAGGAATCGTGACCCTCTGAATCATAATCGAACCAATTTGCGAGGCAAGTGAATAATCACAGCTCTAAAAGTGATATTAGTGCTTATATGTAAAGTAAAATGCCTATGAATTAATAGTTAAATTATATTATTTTTAGTTTTTACTTAAATTCATCATCCGTCCCCTCACCTGGCCCAATATGCTCTACCTGACACTTAAAACCTAAAGTCAGAACATTCCTGTCATTTAAAAACAAGGATAAAATAGAAAACCTTGCAGTCTCTCTCTTTCGCTCTGCGTGAGCAAACTGTGCTCATGGCTCTGCTTCAGCAGTCTTGTATCATTCTCTTACAAGAGCTTATAAGAAATTGAATACTAGTCTAACAAGACTGTAATAGTTCCCAGGCTCTGAGTAGCTCTCCTGGCTGACAGTTTGACATGAGTTTGCATATTCAGCACAGCAGTGAAACACTTCAAATCCTACCCTGCAGAAAGGTTCTGCGATTCGCACAGGCCTGTAGACCTGCATTTTTGGGATTTAGACAAAATCTGTGAGGTGCATAAGGACCTTTCTGCCTTCCCTTTCCATCAACGAGTTTTGCTTCAGGACCGTATACTCCAGGCAAGTCTAGTCACATCCTAACCCATTAGCACGCTGCCAAAGCATACTGAAATTTATTTCTCACATTTAAATATGGAACATATACTCTATTTACATATACATTCAAAAACAAATAAAAAAAGGTCTAAAAAAGAAGACTTTTTCAGGATTCATCATTTATTTGTGACCACGTGGTAAAAAAAAGTATCCTCTATTGCATGTTGAATAATTCTGTTTTGAGGTTTTAGTACAGTGTTTCTCAGACAATGCATTTACTTGGGTGGGCCACGCAGATATATATTTTTTCCCATCCATGATAATGACTGTATACGTTATCGATTAACTAGTTGATAAACAGCGCTTCTGCATCTTCTCTCTTTCTTGACTTGTTTGATGTTTACGGAAGTCGTGCCACTCGGCGGCCATGTTTGTAACGCCTCTGGGCAGTTATTTACGTCATTGCAAGTCCACAGTCCTATCTATTTGAATGGGTGAAAGTAGATATTTCTAAAATCACTGGAAAATCTCACAATTAAACAGCATATTTCCGATCAATAATTAAACATGACATGAACTGTCTCATCACTTTGATTTGCTAAGCTTAAATTGCGCAAAAAAAATCACCCTTTTCGAGGACGCCTCATCTACTGCGCCTCTGCACAGGCTGGCAAGCGCCTCACGAGAGCCCTGCCCCATAGAATTGTCAGTCTTTAGTGAATGATGATTGGCTCGTTTTTCTGGAAGGCGGGATTTCCTTCACTAGAGCGGCCATATTGAACGTTGCATTCCTCCACATTCATTGAAACAACAGTGCCGCATTTTGTTAATATTAATATCTTGTGTGTGCGCGCGTAGTTAGCGCTTGCATTTAAAATCAAAGAAGCGCTCATACTACAGCAACACATTGATGAGAAAGTAGCTCTTTAATGTAGAATTACTGTATTGTGATTTTGTCTGATGTGATGTTGCGTTTATAAATCGCAAAAAGATTTTAGCAGCAGTTAAAGTGACAGCTGGTGGCATTCAGTTGTAAAATATGAATTAACATATCATCGCTGTCGGGCGGAATCCTCGTATCTCCAAAACTGTTATTTTTCAGGAAGTTAAAAAAACTGCATATTTTTTTAGTTATTAAAAATTGTATCGTTTTCGTTGTAAACATTTCCCCAAAACCATGTTTAATCGGAGATACAAGGTTTATAACTTGGGAGCAGGGAGATGCGAGATTACGCTGTCATTGATAAGATTGGTACGGACACAGACGTCGCTGCTGCCAGTAGTGTTCATCAAAGTCTGCGTTCGCGTTGAGCCTTTTGACAAGAGACGAGGCTTTAAGGTTACATACATCTTCCGAAACTCTATTTTAAACGTTAGAGCTATGAGTGATGCAATACCAAAATAAAACGTTAAACAGGCTGTCTAATATAGGTGGAAATTAATCTGCACGCAAATAAAGTCGGCGGTCAGCGTTGAGCCTCTTGACAAGAGAAAAGGCTTCAATTGTTAACCAAAGCTAACGACTGTGGTTACATACATCTTCCTAAACTCTATTTTAAAGGTTTAAGAACTATAAGTGATGTAATACAAAAAACGATGAGCTGACTATAGGCTGTCTAATAGGCGGAAATTAGCCGAATCTGCCCCCAAACCTTCGTGGCTCACGGACTTCCCTCTGCACCGAAGCATTACAGCTATCAATTTTTTAACAAAACAGACCTACTCAAATGTATCTAACCTAACTATTTTCACTCGTTATTGTCTAAAAAACTTTCAATCAGGAGACGTAATGCCAAGAAGCTCCCGCGGAGTGAAGAAGAGGTGGAGTTATGAGACTTCTCAGACAGTTGAAGTGTCCAATGGAGTTAAGAGATTTGCTCTCAAGCTATTTTCAACACTTTAGATTGGTTAATAATTTGTAAAGAATAACAGACCCACATGGGGACTGACCAATAGCATCGATTTGTGAAAAAATATGAAATTGACCAAATTTGGACATAGGAGGTTTCCGCCCGACAGCGACGATATGCGTATTACTCAGAAATTCAAGCCGAATAATTTATTCATTTAAAAAAATCAAACAATGTGTTTGTTCTTGTAAGTCTTCTTTGTATGCAATTGCATTGTGAAAATGCTAAGAAGTTTTGTATATTAAATAGATTAGGTCTAGAGTCTATAGTCTCTAGAGGACACTACATTTTTTAAGGTTATAGTTTGTAAAAAAAACGCCACTAGAGGCAACACGATCAAAACAACAACAATGGCGTAGCTTAATGATGCTGTGAAGGAGCGCGGAATGATGGGATCTGTTATCTTCAACTCCACCGCTGATGGCCATCAATCAGACGGGAAAGAGAAATAATGTTAACAGATGATGTAAAGTAGTAAAGTTTTATAAATGTTCCATAAATAAGTGACTGCTCAAAACAAGCTAGTGGCTTGCTAGACACTACTTCCGTATTTGTCTACGACACTGTTGTCATGCGGTTTCTACGTCAGTAAAGGCGGTAACAAAGGTATTGTAACAAACGCCATTGACAGGCAACTGCACAGTCCCCTGTCACTGTATAGAATGGCGATTTTCTCACGATTTACAAGTAGTTGGAATTGGAAACATTTGAGATATTGTAAGTACTCAGCTGAACAAAATTTATAACACTGGTCTAATAATATTTTACTGCAAAATTGTTACAAACTCTAACTTTAACTAGTGTCTGTAATATAAAGTGGAATGCAATTGCAAAGCTTTTATATATTCCTTATTACATATTCCAGAACTTATGTTGCTAAATATTTTAAGTGAAGAAACATTACGGCTTCCAAATATAGATCCATTGTGTTCATTTTAATTGTCTTTGCATCCATTTATTAATTGCATTTCGCTAGAAAGGAAATCATATTTAATCGTCTAGTGCAATAATGTTGTAAACATTAGATTATCTACCGCATGTTTGTATTCCTCAGGCGCTGCAATTCCACACACAAGACACTTAATGACTCCAATATCTAAAATTAAAATATTAATCTTTAATGAAAGTTAAAACCCTTGAGCTTCATGAGACGTGGCTACGCGTTATTCACATCTCAAGGGTCCCTGCGAGCTGATTCTACTAAACAGGTTCCTAAGTAAGGAGACTTACAAGACAAAACTATTAAACTCTTTTCAAAGTCTATGCAATACAGCCAGAGTTGGGTAGTAACGAGCTACATTTACTTGAGTAACATTTTGGAAAATATGTACTTTTTAAGTAAAATTAAAAGTGTGTACTTTTACTCTTACTTGAGTAAATTTCTAATAGAAAATCTGTACTTTTACTTCGTTACATTGCGTGACGTTCCTTCATTTTAAAATATGCTTTTTAAAACGTTTATTTCAAGGTTGTCGTCTCTTTTTACGGGAGTCGATTCTTTTGAAAGCATTAATTGAACAATGGGCAAAACCATTTGAATAGGCTAATGAATCAGTTCAAATGATTTGTTCAGTTCGCAGCACGATCTGAATCATCTGAAGCAGGATTACTCACTCCACGTAGCGCGAAATTTAAGAACACGCAGAACACAGAGAGCATTGGATGAAGTGGATATTAATCTATATCTATACAATCAAAACTGCAAATGTGTCATATTGTTTGCCAGCAATGATAAATGCCCGCCATTTGCGCGCACCCGCACAACCTGTTCGTCAGACACAGCAACATGCACGTTACCTGTCAGACACAGAGACGTGGGCTTGCAGAAATATACATTTGATGAACAGAAGGAAGAAAACTTGTTGATGGGCGTGTGGTTCACTGTTTGTTTACAAGTAAGAGCGTTTCACAACACACACGTGACACAACACGAGAAAACATGAGCTTTGTTCAAACATGTGTATTTCATTTAAGAGAGCACTGCAGATGTTCTAGATCATCTTAGGAAATGCTCTGAGTTTAGTTAATGTATTTTAAACGCAAAACTCTGTAGGTTCACTTTAGTTTGACATGGTCTATTATTCTAAATAAGTTGTGTAAATTACATTGACATCAGGACTAGATGAAATTTACAGAAATGCTTGTCTCTTCTGTGTTTGTCTATTCTTTAGTCTCTCTAGTATATTGCAAAGATATCTGCTTATGGTAATTAAAAATGTTGATTAAAATGTAATATTAAAATATTGGTGTTAATATGAATTTAATGTAATAGGCCTATATAATCAGATACAAAGTAACTAAGTTTTTTCATTGCATACTTTTTCACTTTTACTCAAGTAATTTTTAAAATAGTGACTTTTACTTTTACTTGAGTAACAATTTCTCTAGTTACTTGTACTTTTACTTGAGTAAAGATTTTGGCTACTCTACTCACCTCTGAATACATCTTGGATTTGTCTTGTATACCAACATTTCTTCAGCCTAGTAAAGGCACATAATCTGAGAAAAGATGCTTTCAGTAGCTGATGTGTGCAACTGGACTTGATTACAAAAAGTCAGCAAAAATGGATGTATTTATAGGACTGAGAGAGGCAGGGAGAAACAGAACGGTGTGGAAATAGGACAGTATAGGATGGTGAGATACACTGGCTTGCCTCAGCGGGCAATCTGTTACATTATCAAACAGTGGCTTCCTTGTAATTTGATCGTGATGTCACCGATGTCGGTCAAATGTGAAAAAGACAGAAAGCTGAGAGTAGTCACATCAAGAGGGCAGAAAAGAAGATTTAACATTATCACAGTGGTTTGGCACAGCGTCCGTCTAGTGAGCGAGTGGTTATTAAAGGAATGCTCCGGAAAAATGCTCCACCAGCAGCTTTTGTGGCATATTGTGAATCACCACAATAAATAATTATTGCAATAAAAAATTATAATTGGTTTCATTTGCAATGCAAATTATAAAAAAGTAAATTACTTAAAATAATTAAAACAGATACATCTGAATGCAGAACAAGCGTAGTAAATTAATTCAATTGTGAACACATCATTTGATTCAAGAAGGAATTAAATGACTTTCCAAACATACTGTAAAGCCACAAACACAGTTTTAGTGTCAGTTCTATTCAACCCTGAATCTTAATATAGCTGCTGCGTGCACCAAGGAGACACATTGTATAGAGAGCACGGTATGTGTAGCAAGCAACAGTACTGTTTCATTCAAATAATTAAATGCAAAACACATCATCCAGCTTGTTGTTCAAAGAAAGTGAATTCAAGTACAAATAAAAGTTCATTCAAGTTCAAAGAAAGATCACCTACACAACCAGAACACAAGCGACCACAAGTGTCCAATTAACCGTTTACAGCTCAGGCTCAAAGATAACACATTTTCAGACAAATGCACTATATGCGCAATGATTTTTTTAAAGGGGTCATATGTGTCATATATTTAAAGGTTTTTCTGTGTCTTTGGTGCGTTATAAGTTGCCCATGCAAGTATTAGACACGTAAAATTGCAAAAATGAAAGTGTCAGAACAAAAGATGCATTCTATCTAAAAGCAAATGCTCACCCAGACCTGCCTGAAACGCCTCGTGTAACCACACCCCCACAAATCTAAGTCAGTTTGTGGTATGATTTGACTAAGACCGCCCAAATGTATACGCAAGTAAGGTGGGCGTACCTGTCAGTGCAATTGCTTTGGAACCTGATGTTCCAAATATGGTAAGAGGCGTTACACTTCCGTCACACGCTTGCAGTATTCCACCAATCACTACGCACTGGTTAACTGGCCAATCATAGCACACCTCGCTTTTCAGAGCGATGAGCTTTGTTAAAATTCTGCGTGTTTCAGAGAGGCGGTGAAAAGAGGAGATACAAACATGCATGGTATGTGGAAAATACAGCGTTTTTGAACCTTAAATCGTGTATACACATTGCATTACATCTAAAACAAACCATAATATTCATTTTAGCCATGCAATATGACTCCTTTAATACTACTACTACTTTTGTAATCATAATATAAATTAGCTTCAATGTATTTTTGTGTATACTGTACTGTACATATGTATATTTGTGCCGTGGTACTGAATGAATAGTGTCATGCTCGACCAGTTAAGCTAAAGGAACACTGAAATAAATTGTATTCTACCAACATATAAGACAGCAAAACCAACACTATTAGCCTGTGATGAATGAGTGAGGTCAGAGTCTTTACATTCAGTATAGGGCTGCAGCTATCGATTATTTTAATAATCGAGTATTCTACTGATTTTCCATCGTTTAATCGGGTATTCGGATAATAAGTACTTTTTCTTTATTAAAGAGCAATACTAAATATACAAGAGAAAATAAGACAGGTCTCTTAAAATGAACAACTAATTTGTTTCCTTTTTAGAAAAATTAACATATTTATTGCTGAAATTGCATACATACCGGACTTTTATTTTGGCAGGTCGTCGGAAGACGCTTATTTTTTAGTGTGTTAGCTTCACTCAGTAAAATGTTCTGAAATAAACTCTCAGAGCAACTCTGGAGATGAAGTTCATGTGTTCATGTCCTCATAAAGTGCAGTTCATTCACTCAAACTCGCAGAACAGCCAGATGGCATGTGTAAATAACATGATTCGGCATCCACTAACGTTAGTCCGAATCTAGTTTTATCGACTCAATACAGCCGGAAAACAAGTTTCACTCGCAAAATAGACTAAAACTAAGTAAAATAGCAGTTCAACATTTCAATAAGCTATCACTTATTCATCAGCATGAGAAATACGTGTGAGCGTGTGAACAGACTAAAATGCGTGTGTCTCACGGTGAATGCGGGAGACTTGAGAGCCCTGTAACATGAATAGAGTTTAGCGGGCTGTGTGTTAGTAATAACGGTCCGTGGGGAAACGCAGTGCTCCGTGTGTACTGTAGTTAAATGGATTAAATGAGGCTTCGAGGCAATTTGATTTTTTGTATTCGAATTACTCGAGTTACTCGAGGAATTGTTTCAGCCCTAATTCAATATGTGACTAGACTTAAATATACATCCAAACAACATACCCAAAGACACACACAGACGCAAACAGTGGGAAACGCCAAAATGTTCCTGATTAAAGTTAGTAAAGTGCATTTAGGGAAAACAGAGCGTACATTGTGACTTTCATATTTTGGCCAAGGAAAATGTGTCTAAAGTTAATGCCTTTCTTTCTTTCTTTCTTTCTTCAAATTGATGGAAACTGATTTTAAATAAGGCAAAGGACACATAATTCATGGAAGAGTTCATCTTTGTCAAATAATAGCTATTAATATGGCTGGATACACAACTGAGATATTTGGTCTGTAAATGAGAGAAAAACCACAGCCTGCTAATAAAACAATGAGTGTCAACCTATTTTAAATGTAACCATTCCTTGACTATATACAGTAAGTCTGTTTATACAAGGAGTATAACAAGGTAATGGAGGAAAACCGAGGGAAACTGTAATGACTATACCATCATTTCAGATGGGAAAAATCTGAGTACTCATGTTTCAGAGCTGCATGGTTAATCACATTTTATTCGTGATAGCAATTTCTGCTTCTCAATATTAATTTGGCATAACTTGCGATATTAATGTGCTAATAGAGGGTATGCATTGACGTCATTTTCCCACGTGAACACATCGGGACACGCCCCCTTGACTGCAGGACACGTTCCCTTGAGTGGTAAAACACGCAGCAAAATGGCTGCTTTCAATAGGAGAAACAACGAAACAGGGACTAAAACACAATTATTTTCTGATATTGAAAGCAGTTGGACTTGACGGTGATCCTTACGACTCACAAAGGAATCAGGTGTCCTTGCACTCCAAAAAATGATTTTTGCTGCTTGTTCAATTTACTTAAATTGCTTAGTTAAAGTTATTTAAGTTAAATCAACACAACTTTTGGAAAATCTGGTCACAACATGATATTTTTTATGTTTAGTCATATAACTGACTCCATTCAAGTTGGGACAACATAAAGGAGTTGTGTTGTGTTAACATAAAACAGCTACAATTGGGCAGAGGACTTATATTTCCCAGCATGCTTTGCGTATAACTGCATTTTGACAGTTATTTTCTTAAATAAGTGTTATTTTATGCATTTTTCAGTAAAAAGAAACACTTGTTAGTGTTTAATGTTCATTTATCTTTAAGGTTTTGAAGAGTTTGTTATATTTTTTATTTTTGAGGTTACCATTGTTCAGAAAAGCGTTGCCTTTGGTTAGGTCGTGGGCGGTTACAATCCTTTATTTGCATTTCTGTTGAGTTCTATTAACTCAATATCTTCTTATTGAAGTTAATTGAAGTAATGTCTAAGTAATGGCAGTTGTGGCCTAATGGTTAGAGAGTCGGACTCGTGACCAGAAGGTTGCCGGTTGGATTCCCAGGGCCGGCGGGTAACGACTGAGGTGCCCTTGAGCAAGGCACCTTACCTTTACCTTACGCCTACTTGCTCCCCGGGCGCTGCAGTGATAGCTGCCCACTGCTCCGGGTGTACGTGTGTTCACCACTTGCTGTGCGTGTGTTCACTACTCTCTGGATGGGTTATATGCAGAGGTCACATTTCGGGTATGGGTCACCATATCTGACTAATAGGTCACTTTCACTACACTTTCACTTCATTAAATAATCTAATTGATAAAATTGGGTTTTTTATATTGGTTTTATGAAAAATATGCATGTATATGACACAAATTAATTTAATCAAGACTCCTAAAAAAAATAAGTTCATACAACAAGATTATAAAGAATCGTTTCAAACAAATTAGATTTTGTTGGAGAAATGTAATTCAACTTCGTGAAAGTTTTACTTAATTTAATTAAGTTCGCTCAACAACTTTTTTTTTTGAGTGTGGACACTATTAAGTTGTGCGGAATTGCATTTCCTGATACTGTAAGCAGCTGTTTTCCTGAGTCTTTTGTCACTCAAGGGAGCATGCTTTGTGGTGTTCACGTGGGAAAGTGACATCACGTGCATACCCTCTATAGCAAGCACAAATTATCATGAATGATAATTCATGTTGGCAGTAAATTGTAACAAATATGCTGAAGTGAAATTTTAAAAAGTTATAAACTGACAGAATAATCGTGATTAATAATTGTGATTCAAATTAAGCAAAATAATTGTGATGATCATTATACTCATTCTCGTGCAGCCCTGTTAAATTTAGATATTGTCACTCTTCTGAAACCTTGGATGTCTAAATTCACTGTTTTTCAGGAAATGGAAAAAATACTCTATTGCTTAGACATAACATAAAGGAAGACCAATAATAATGATTTAAATATCGAAATATGGAGATACTGTCATGGCTCTGCCTCACTTAGTCATGTTTTTCTTGGTCCTGTGGCAGAGCCATGACAAAGCCTTTGGTTTTGTGTGAGAAAACCATGGGGTGTTTATCTTTTGACACTCCATGTGTTTTCTCGTGTCTTGTCATTGGCCCCGCCCCTCTCGTTTCATGTATTGCTTCCCTGCCGTGTCTAATGTTTCCCACCTGCCCTGTGTCATTATCCCTCGTTTGACTTGCCTTTAAAATGCCCTCATGTTTCTTTGTCCTGTGCTCGTGGATTGTGTATGTACTGTGTACCTGTTCCTTGTGCTTGTGTTCAGTGTTCCCATTCCCATCCCTAGCCTTGTCCGTGGTCTGTGAGTTTCTTGTGTTTTTACCCTGCCGTGTTTTTGTTTAAGACGTTGTGTCGCTGTTTGGTTTGTTAGTTTATTTTTGCCCCCCCCCCGTGGGAAGTCTTTGTTTTGTGGTATTTTGCATTTGTTTAGTTTTTCCCCATCGTGGGTGTTTGTTTCATTATTTAATAAATATCCCTGTTTAACCCCTTCACCACCGCCTGCCTGCATTTGGGTACTTTTCCATGCCAAACCATGATAGATACAAGGTTTCCGAATGACAACAATCATCTGTTTAGTCACCAACATTAATCTGTCAATTTTTTACCAGTTAAAAACCATTTGATATCGGCTATAGTGTGAAAAGGGCTGTTATAACAAAAAACAACCTGTAGCAGGTTGTCAATGTTTCTCATGTTTTTGGGGGGGAATTTGGAGCCTCTTAAAATGTATTGAATCCAATCCTTGTTTAGTAAAAATGCTTAGATGATGCACCAATAAACTAGTATACCATAATGCATGAACTTCTGAAGCATCTAGTGGTGAGGTTGAGAATTGCAACCAACGGCTCACTCCACCCCTCCCTTTCGTAGCACTACGGTGGCTGACACAGAACCAAGATGTCGTCACCTTTTTGCTTCTTTGCTGAAGGAGATAACATATTTACGAAACGTGCTCTGTAGAGCAGTTTGTCCGTTCAGGGCTACTGTAGAAACAATATGGTGAATTCCACCTGCGGTGTGTGTGTAGAAAGAAATAACTCATTCTAAGGTAATTAAAACGTAACGGTTCATTATGTAAGGTCTTTAAACACCTCTGAAGACATAGTTATGTATATTATTGCATTTCTGTCAATAGATGCTTCAAAAAATTACACAAAAGATTAATTTGGTAACACAATCAAAACAGTAATCTACTGTATATAAATGACAAAAATCACATAAGTGAGTAAGGCTGTGTATTGGCAAGTGCCTCCCGATACGATACATATCACGATAGATGGGTCACGATACAATATATTGCTATGTATTTCGATACGATACACATTTGCGATATATTGCAATACTTTAAATAGAAAATGTAAAATGTAGAGCTAGAAATACAACATGCTGTGCACCACCGGGGGTTTTCTGTGAGGATAAGTGTAAAAACATCCCTTACCTCTGCAGAGTGGCCATCATGTGCGACGCATGGATCTTTAGATCAGAGGTTTGGGTTCTCAAACTGTAGATTGCGCCCCTCAAGTGGGTAAGCACAGGGGAATAAGGTGGCTCACGCAAGTCACTTGGCTGTTGTGGTGCATTACAGTTAAAACAATGAACATGGGCAGAATAAAACCCCTGCTTCATCCGTGCTGTAAATGCGCTGGTGTCACATCCGTGAAAGCACAATAAATGTCATTGTTACTTTTCTTAATAAACTTTTTGTCTAATGCACTGCAGTAGCCAAGTGACTTGTGTCATGACTTGCGAAGCCTACAAACAGCATTATTTTATATAACTCATTACTTCATTACTTATTTTGAAAACCAAAGCACACCCACACATCATGAAAGCTCGAAGCGTTCTTATATTTTTCGCCATGCTCGCTTCCACTAACTTTTGGCCGTATGTATATGACATGATTAAAAAAAATATCGATTGTAGAGGTATCACTATCGATATACTATTGAAAAAACATATATAGTGATAGTTACATGTATCGATATTTTTGCACAGCCCTATAAGTGAGTGATAAAAAGTATACCAATTTCTCTATAGCTTTTAACAGCACAAACTACTGAATCAATTCAGTGCCTTACTGTCATTACCACGATAGGGTTGTTCCGATTGACGATACTATAGTGTATCGACGATAGTCAGACATTTGGCGATAGCTGATTCTGTAGTTTAGTTTCTCTCTTTAGTTTACTTTCTCTCCTTTAAAAGGTTGCAGTGGGAAGTTGCTAGTTTATCCAATATGTTCTGTAGTCTAGTCTTTCTTTAATTTCCAGTTAGGTCGATTTTACACTGCTGCAAAATCTGTTCGGAAATAAAGAAGATATGTTGAATGAGAAGAACATGCTGTTCCCGGTTAATATCTGGCTGTCCTCCAGCACAGTGTACATTTCACCACTGTATCAGTCTGCACAACAAACAAACTCCTCTGTACACGCTCAGATGACTGCTGTCATAACCACCTGACAATAAATAACGCCGCCCCTTTCCCTAATATAGACAGCCTCGCTGTATATTTGTCACGGTTCCATCTGCACCTGTCTGCCTCTCGTGTCCTTCATTGCCTCTCGTGTCCTTCATTCTCCCCATGTTTGCCCCTGGACTTCATTTCCCATCATCCTCTACGACCAGTGTCTAATCACCAATCACCGCACCTGCCAGCTATCACCCCCCATCATTAAGACTATAATCATTTCTATACTCTGCCTGTTTTCATGTTCTTTGTCTCGTCTTAAATGTAAAGTATAAGTGAATGTTGTACCCTCCTGTTATTGGTTATCATTAAAGTGTTTTTGTCTAGTACTCATCGCCGTCTGTGTTTCCTGGGACGTTCCATTACAATATTAAAGCATACTGGCATTTATATTCCTCCTTTCTTCTGCTAAAAAGGATTCAAAAGATCCAACTACTAAAAACCTGATGCTCTTAACGGAGCCAGCAAAAAGTCTAAATGGAGACAGGAGAAGAGATGATGACACATTGACTGCCTCAATTAAATCAAATTACTGCTCAGCACGTCTGCCTGCCGTTTTGTTTTATTGAATTCTATTGAAACAAAATCAAGGTGCTGCGCCAGACAGCAATTCAGTGAGATGAATGCGATGAGATGGTTTATTGAATGTGCATGATTTCATCTAAAACGTTATAACAGAAAGCATCTAAAAACCTTGTGATTGCAGGTATTTGTCTTCCTCTCTGCCCTTCTCGATGATACCGCAGCGAACACAGATATGTTTTTCAGCTGCAGTCTGGCACTGGTCATAGAGATATTAATATGATTTTCAAAATGTCACATTGTCCTCATTATAGAAATTACCGGTTGATGAAACCTAACCCATTTAAACAGGTTACGGAGCTGCGCTTATGTTCCCGTATTCTGGCTGAATTCAGTTCTTCAAACAACCTAATTCTCATCACTGCGCATAATGCGGTCACAGTGAAAAAAGCCAGTAAAAAGGTTAAATGTATTTCGCAGAGCATGTGCGGCCATTTAACCTGGTTCAGAAAGTTAATGGAGGGCTCATTCTGTACTGCGAGACAGCGCTTCGGATCTTTTTTTAATCAATATCGCATCCTGCCTTTGTTCACTCAATGGCCTCTTCTGTCAAAACAGTTCAACCTTTTTACTAAGACGTTTTAAAGTATTCGGGAAAGCCAATTAGAAACAAGTGTTCTGGATACATGCAGGGCATTTCCAGAAAATGGATGTTGGGTTGCTTACATATAATACAGATCATGCACAAATGTGAAGATGGTTAAGTACTACTGTACTCACAGTTGTCAAATCGTCAGATGATGTGAGCAAGATAAGCTCATATTGTAATGGCTACAGTTTGTCCATCTATAGGTTTGTCCATCCATCTATCACAAGGTGAGACGATAAAACTAACAAGACAAGTCATCTCATGTTCATCACATCTTTGCGATCCAAAATCATCAACTGTGACACCGAACATAAAGCATTAAAGCGTTCATAAAGCATGACTTACTTCTGCATTATTAACACTTGAGGATCCTGAATGAAGATCTCAATTAAATCCTGCTTCCTCTAACCAACAATCACCTGATGCGTTCACCTCCCACCCCGATGCTCAGGACGTACCCGGAGGTGTCACTATATATCAACTTCCTGTTGATTTGGAAAAATAAACATCTCCCGAGCGGAAAGGGGCAGGATGCCAGGAAGGCTCCACGGGAGTTCTCGCCATGACAACATCATCACCGTGGCAGCTGTTCTGCTCCACATACGATGCTTCCAGAGCACGAGAGCAAAGGTGGAATGTTTACAGCAGCGTAATGACACAGTAAAAAATTATAGTCAGCATGACACAATAAGAAAACAGGCGAATTACTGTGATAGAGCCGTTCTGTGGGCAAGGGGGTTTTCATGAAATATAAATGTACAAAACACAAGTTAATGCAGTGTAAATTAATGCTAAAATAACATCTTTTTAGCTGGAGAAAGCAAAATGGTGGGAAAAAAATCAACCATTGTCCAACCCAAGACAAACAAGCTTTTTGAGCATTTCAGGCTCACAAGGTCAATTGTATGGCAGGGGTGCATCAAAGTTAAAGTGAAGTATCAAAGTTGTTTGTGTATTATCTTAAAAAATACCTTATGATTTTGCATTAAAGGGATAGGTCACCCAAAAATGAAATTTCTGTCACCAGACAGACTGTACGGTACCCACTGACTTGCATTCCCTTACGAAAATGTACCACGGTTTTACTACAGTTAAAATTGAAAAACCATGGTTTTACTACAAAAAAAACATGGTTACTGTAGTAAAACAATGGTTATCACAAAATAACCATGGTTTTGAAAACCATGTATTTTGTAAAAACCATAGTAAACGATGGTTACTGTAGTAAAACCATGGTTTTGCCCCAAGTAATCAATGCACCAAAAAACCATGGTTACTCCACTTGTACCACAAAAAAAACATAGTTAATTTTCGTAAGGGTTAGTTTTGTGTCCGTACAATTAAAGTGAATGGGTACTGCCACTGTTCGGTTACCAACATTCTTCAAAAATATCTTCTTTTGTGTTCTGTAGAAGAAAACAAGTCATACAGGTTTGAAATGACAAGAGGCTGAGTAAATGATGACAGAATTTGTATTTTTGGCTGAACTATCACTTCAATGTAAGGAAAAATTCTTGTACTTTTTTTAGCAAGTTAGCTACAGTTACATCACAGCTGAACTGTGTAGTTTCTACACAACTACAGTGGCATCAAACAGAACTGAAAACACTTTCTTGGCAATTAACATGGTTTGAAAAATGGCCACCACCAACCAGTTGGAATAACATACTGTCTTACTTGCATCTGCATATTAATCTGGTATTGGTATGGTAAAATGTATTCAAGAACAAAAATTTAGGAACATAGTAAATACATTGTACTATGGTATAAACATTCTCATTTCGGCTTTAAATATGCAAAGCTTCCTACCAAAACACAAAATCTGCACCATAATATTCATGACACCTCAAGGGCCTTTTTTCCTGAGTGCACTTTCAGTTCAGTCACCCTATCTATTAAAGAAACCACAACAGCGTGATATATTCCCGCCATAAATCTCTCATTTCTCTTAGCCTACAAACGTGTTCCATTTACACACGCGACAACTCTCAGAATCACGTCATCGGCTATTACCTCACTTCTGTTACTTTTATTTCCATCTACTGCCATTAAAAAGTGACACCAAATAATTCTGCACATAACTGACATTTCCTTCTCAATCTGACTGAAGCTTTACTGGCTCACCTCCTCTTTGTCAGACACCTCTTGGGAGACAGCTGGTCAAAAGAAATGTCTAATGAGCCTTTCTCAAGCCTCTCTCATTAAAATCTGAGAGTTGGAAGACAGTGAATTGACAGTGGCACAGAATGCTAGGTGCATAAGAGACGTTCAACGTTTAATTGATTGTTTTAAAATGTCAGGAAATTCTATACCTACATGACGAAATAAAACTATTTCAAAGTGACTGCTTAAATGGCCATTATGTAAAATGAAGTGCTCACGTGGTGTCAAGGATCCGTGCGTTGCTGAATGAATGGTTAAGTTATGAAGGCGCGTCACAGCCGAGAGAAAGGCAGCCAACCTTCCGATCTTCCAGCACAGAGATGTTGATCGCGATCCATGGACGTATTTGTGTAGTGTTTGGCAAAACCCACCGCTGACTCAGCGGTTTAACACACACTCCTGTTCAGCTTCAAGTTCTGTTTAAAAAAATAAAACAGACAAGGAGATTAGGGCTGAAACATTTTTTTAACATTATATTATAATTCAATGTTTTAGCAAGTACATTTATATATATTTGCTCTGAAATGACTCAATAAAACGTCATTTTTGAGTGATGACACAAAGAAATTGCCAAAGTAATATAACGAATCACTGAAACAGAACATTTAAAAGAGCAAAAATCATTTGTTAGATTATCCTCACATTTCGAAAAGCACAGACCGCTTTCCTCAGCAAGCCTCAACTGAAGAGATGGCCAGAGGAAGCTTTTGTGAGCAAACGCTGTACTGCCTGTTGTCAATCGTGTTTCTGCCTGATGCTGGACAGCAACCAAAACTGTATTACACTAAAGGAAAACCAACCCCGTTACAATATAAGGGTGTACTCTCACTAGGCAATCTGAACTGTGCCCGAACACGTTTGACCCCCAAAGCCCGGTTCATTTGACTAGCGTGATTGTTCCGTATCCCGGGCATGGTTCGTTTAGCAGTCCCTGGCTCGCTTGGAAGAGGTGGGCCAGAGCACGGTGCAGTTGGTCTCGGGCTAACAACCGGGCGAAATGTGAGTACGCCCTAATACTGACTGACTGGTGCATTACTAACCCACCATCTGGCTTATCCCATGTGGGAACCTGAGTGACATGGGCATTTGGAGACCTTAAGGAACACTGAGCGCAAAAGATGACCTGTGGCCTAATCTTAATCTATGTTTCTTAGACATTTGTCAAGAGTACACAAGAGCAGGTGATATACTAAACAGATAAAATTGGGATTGGGAAGTAACTAAACAGATAAAAAAGCAGTGGTCACATACTTCTTTCTATCATTGCCACCAAAGAATTTAAGAGACGTCTCACCCAAAGCTACTATATAACTGAACTTGAAGATGAACTTGTATTGAAAACTTCAGTCCCTATTTACTGCGAGTGCAGAGAACAGTAAATACAGTTACAGTATTTAGAGTATACAGAGTTACAGTAAAGACAACAACAAAAACGAACAGGTAAATCTCTGAATTGCTATATGATGAGATCACAGAACAACTATCATGATATGCAATGTACTCTTGCATATTTCTTACTTTTGTTAATAGTACTTGTCATGCAGCGATACAATATATCAGGCAGATTGCTAAGAATGCTGCAGTCTTGAAAGCCAGGTTTACAAGCTTAAACATAAAACAGTCGACTTTCCTCTTGGAACAGACGCTAAATCAGATTATCACTCAGAAGCCATGTTGACTAGAGAGTGAGGCAAGTCATTGGGTCAGAGTTGACCAATCGCAGGCTTCATGTGACCATATTACCTCTAAAAGGCTTACTGAGATAATCTTGCGGCTACCATGACTGAGGTCACATCTAAAGCCATGTCTAGTAAAAGACCTGCAGTAAATACAGAACGCTTCCTTTAAGAAGGATCTTTTTCTGTACTTCAACTGGTAAAACATGGTGCTTACTTAGTATAAAAAAGGTTGTTGGTTTCACACCCAGGGAACACACATGCCAACAAAATGTATAGCGTGAATGAACAGAAGGTCACTTGGGTCATCCATAGGAATTTATGCATGCACATCCTATATAGAAACTTAAATTAACTGTCGCACATGACACCACACTGCAGAAGACATTAAAATAATTTGCTTATCTATGCTTAAGACGTTTTTATGGGTAAGGACACCACTGTAAACCGTCTCCGATAATGATGACCCCGAGGTGCGAGTTATAAACAATGTTCGAATTTTATTCACAGTTAAGGGCTAACCCAACGGCCTGGTACAGTGCAAATGACCACCGATTCGCTACATAAAATTTTCAGTAAATCATCTGCATACTGTGAGCTTTAGCAGCGCTCAGCTATGGACATTTCTACTGTGTAACATAATATGTACGTGTCTCTCAGAGCCTGTTTGGGTGGGTGGGTCTCATTCTCCCATCAATCAACTATTTAAGGGGTATCTAGTTCATCTAAACGTATTAAGATATTTGCTGTTGCTGAAGTTTCACGAATTATGTTAAAGAGACAGTTCACCCCAAAATAAAAATTGTGTCATCATTTACTCACCTTTGAGTTGTTTCAAATCTGTAAAATTGTTTTTGTTCTGATGAACACAAAGATATTTGGAAGAATGCTTGTAACCAAACAGTTCTTGGACCCCATTGACTACCATAGTAGGAAAAATTGCTCTATAAATTTCTTTGTTTTGTTGCACACAAAATATATTTTGAAGAATATAGGACAGCAAACACTTCTAGGGCACTTTTGACTACCATTGTCATTTTCCAAATATGGTAGTTAATGGGGTCCAAGAACTGTTTGGTTAAAATCATTTGCCCAAATATCTTTCTTAAAGCGGCCGTGCAATGGTGTTTCATGCATTCTGAGTTATTTACGATGTTAAACGTGTTGTCATCTCATGCTTGACATGGTCAACTTGTCAAAAAACCAGTTGGACGTATGGCGGGCGTAGTATTTCTGTGCTTGATACACTCCCCCAGCGTTCGTACAGGTTTCGGAAAGGTTTTTTTGAACATGAAAATCCGTTTCGTAACAACTTTTCTTAGTCCCTTATTGGACAATTCTCCCGGAAAAGCACGCGGCACACGGTGATGAATGTTATATAAACGGTGGATTTAACGCTGGATTTGGAGATCGTTTGAATCTGATAGATAGAACGGTGGTCCCAGCAATAAAAGATGCCGGACATGAACCGCATGTGGTAAGTGAAACTGATGTCCCTCCCACACGCGTCGTATGTTTTCGGAAATAATCGTACAGCTGTATCTGTCTTTTATAAATTTGATCAAACTAAAGACTCTACAGATATTTGAAGGGTGCGATACTATTCTGTAAGTACTCAAGATTAACATGAGATATGCAGAACAGTGTTTCCCACAGAATTTTGTGAGACTATGGGGGCTAAACATATTTTCCTCTAGGGGGGTCTGGGGGCATGCTCCCCCGTAAGAAAATTTAGCATATTTTAAAGGTAAATGCTGCAATCTGGTGCATTTCAAAAGCAAAATTAAGTGACTCGATCTATAAGAAAACAATAGCTATAGTAGTAATTCAATCATTGGCACCATAGATATAAATGGGGACAACACATGGTAAAATGAGAGTTCACAAACAAAAAAGTAGAGCATGAGCCATCAAAAAATGAGGCAAAAAAGTGTTTAACAGTTGAACTCATTTATATATTACCACATATTAAAACGCAGGCCGGGCATCAGGCCTTTTTCACAGTGCCATTGTCCCACTCCCCCGCATGGCAGTAGGCCTATCACTTTACTATCCGGACCAGAGCATTCATACATTATTATGATGCAGCGACTGTTTAGAGTTAACCCGTAAGAAAAGCGCACACTCTCTCAGCACAACAGAGTAATGTTAAGTTTGTGATTTATTATGTTTTCAACTTTATGCGAGCGTTGCGCAGACCTAACACGAGAGCAATTAATGACAGACGCTTTCTCCTGCGGTACACGCCTATCGGTCTGAGCAGTGCTGCTTGATGTCCGACAAACCAAATATATTGACAAGTTTTGGACACGGTGACACACAGGGCAGCATGTAATCGTGTGTGGCGCGCCCCTGTATAATTTATTTTTCTTATGGCGACAGCCAAAGCTAAAGGAGGAATTTAAGCAGACTCATGCCCACCATGCATTCAAATCATTAAAATTGGCGGTTGGCAATCAAACTACGTTCTGTGCCTGAGCAACAAACAAATATACTCAAAACATTTTTCTAACCTAATAAAGAAACGAAACGAAATAGAACTTTTTAACTGTTTATTTATTCTAAACTATTTTAACAGTTTAAACAGTGTCATTCACATCATTAATTCAAATTCATTTGGCTATCAAACTATGCGTTCTGCACGTGAGCTCCAATACTCCAAACATTTTTTCTAAATTAACTTAATATCGAAATGAAACGAAACATGAATAATTTGCCATTAAAAACAAAACGGAACTATTTTTGAGATTTAGAAAAGGTTAAACAAAGTGCTTTTGGCGCTAAATAAGGATGGATATTAGAGATATAGCGCCAAAAGATATTAATTACAAATGTCATGGGTGCGCGTGCTGCGTACAGCTCCGTTGTGTAGACGCGCTGCTCATTTTAAACGACAGAAATGGTGCATGTCAAGTGTCCCTATCTGCAGACTGCTATTTTAGCTGGAAATAATATGATGCTGAAGCTGATGAAGCTGAACATAATGATGTTAACGCCATGAGGTAATGCTATCTGTTTGCTCTGTCGTACACTGATAAAATCATGTTTGTACTGTGGATAACTGCAGTGAATACTGAAACATTAGATTTTTCTTCCCTCAAACGATGTTGTATTCCGTGTGGCTTGGCGACGTCTTAAATCCTGGCCAGTTCACGTGTCTGCGTTTCAATCACGAAAGCTGAAACAGTAGCGAGCGAGCGTGCGTTCGTATGTACAGTATGTGTCTGTGTGTGTGTGCTGCGCACATTGCGCTGAAGCAACAGAGAGGGGGACGCATTTTTAGCCATGAACAATGGCACAACAACGAAACAGCTGTGCAGAATTCAACGTTACAAATAGTTATGTTGTTGTAAGAAAAACAATTCGGCTCGTTTTAAGACTGTAGCGGAACAAAATAGTCTACGGCGGGCCGCCATAGTCTCGTCAATGAATGGGAAACACTGCAGAAACTGTCTGAGATAAGGCCACTTTAATGTGTTCAACCAAACAAAGAAATGCATGACAGAATTTTCATTTTTGGGTGAACTATCCCTTTAAAATATCCACAAAGACACATTATGCTATGTCTACATATCTGGAGTTTTCATTTAAAACTGCTCTTTGTCCATACTAGCATTGTCAAGCATTTACCAAAAGCTGCTCATCCACACTAAAACGTCTTAAAATGAGTATACTCTTGTACTGGCCATAAGTACAACGTAAATCAAGTTTATCCAAGTTGGAGAGCATCGTCTCTGTGGACAAAAGGCCAAAATAGAGAGAAAAGACTTTTAAATGAAAACCTATTAATGTGGATAAGGCATTAAAGAGGTGAAAAAACAACATCTTAGGTAAAAACTGCTCATCTACGATGTATTTTCAATAAACACCTAAACATAACAGATCGGCTACTCTTACATACAACATGTATTGATTGTCACAAATGACGTTGAAGGTTGTACATCCCGGCTTCAATTATGTGAATAGACATTTTATCCCTTGCGCATTTCCACCTAGATTTCATCAGTTTCCATTAAGAAAGGTTACAATTTCAGGAGAGTAAATCTGATGGCATTTAAACCTGCTGATGTTCTCGTCTGGCTAGGCAGGAAAGGTCATCTCTGGCGACCGATTAAGACAGAGGCTGGATGACAGACGCCACATGCACAGATGAGAGACGAGGAACATTGAGGTAGACCACCCGTACGACAAAGAGCCAAGGTGAAACTGAAGACCCGAGCCGAAACAATATCTTGTGAACTTTCACTTTTTGATCTTGTCGCTGTATATCAAGTGTTACTTTATATCTCTGAGAGCACATACTGCGCCGCGGTGTCAATGTACAATGAATCAATAAACGGTATAGAGAATGACGGTAAAGATCTCAGGAGTGTTAAGGAAAGACATTTGCATCTTAATAGTCCCTATGCATCAGAGTCTTTAACCAGGGATCTGTAAAGCTACTCGAGGGAATCTGGGAAGAAGATATATGTTTTTAATTCAATGACAGTTATTTCAATTGATTAGGGCTGCAACTAACGATTATTTTGATAATCGATTAGTTGTGCGATTGTTGTTGGTTTTTTGTTTGTTTTTTCGATTAATCAATTAATCGGATAAAAATTTAATTACATCTTTTGCTTATAATAAGTAAATCAGGTATGGGAAAAGTATACACAACTGAATTCATTAGCCTTCTCACAAAATGTTGTGAATGTCTCCATAATTAATACACCTGGTGAGTTGATTCAGGTGTGTCATATTAGAAGCAACTGACAATAGTCTCTCCCAAACGTGGGAGCGAGGGGAGGGTCGGCCAAGGAAATCATTTTTTTGTGCCATGAAAAGTGAAATATTTGTCATTCAAATGTAGTGAAGTACAGTAAAAAGTAAACAGAAAAAGTAATGCTTAAGTACAAATACTCAAAAAGTGTACTTAAGTACAGTTCTCAAGTAAATGTACTTCGTTACCCACCTCTGAACTAAATAAACCACCAAATCAGGGTATTTAGCCTATTATGTACTTTGCAAAGTGCAAATGCCACAAATTGGGTTTTACGAATATAATCTTTAATTTTGTCATTTAAAACACCTCTCCCCTTTAAACTTTAAAACTGCGCAGTTTGAAGAGATGCATGTAAAACACGTCTGACTTTAAAACTGCGCACCTCGCGCTGCACGGAGAGACGCATGCACCGAGAGACATGTCTGACTTTAAAACAGCATAACTTGTGCCGCACGGAGAGACGCATCCACGGAGAGACACGTGTGACTTTAAAACTTTGCACCTCGCGCTGCACTGAGAGACACGTGTGACTGTAAAACTGCGCACCTCGCGCTGCACTGAGAGACACGTGTGACTTTAAAACTGCGCACCTTGCGCTGCACTGAGAGACACGTGTGACTTTAAAACTGCGCACCTCGTGTGACTTTAAAACTGCGCACCTCGCGCTGCACGGAGAGACAAGTGTGACTTTAAAACTGCGCATCTCGCGCTGCACGAAGAGACGCATCCACGGAGAGACACGTCTGACTTTAAAACTGCGCAGCTCATGCTGCACTGAGAGACACATCTAAAACGGTAATTTTAAAAGGGAAGATGCACTTGATTTATAACTGCGCAGCTCGCAAGTGACGTCACAGACCAACTAATCGATAATGAAATTCGTTGACAACGAATTTCATTATCGATTATTATCGATTAGTTGTTGCAGCCCTAGAATTGATGTAAATTTATAATCTCATGTAGGGCTGTCACGATAAACCGACGATAAATATCACGTGATTTATGCACAGCTTTTGAGGGAAGTACGGGAAAATGCTGCTGCATCCGAAAGCCAGAGGGCGCTCTCGTGCGGAAACTCAACATACGCACTGCAGAAGAAGACCGTAACACCTTCTAGGATCTAGGAAATGCTTATGGACATCTTTTTATCACTGTTACACAAGCTTCATCTGGTATTTTTATGATAATAAAGTATATTTATAATGATTATGTTTGACGGGTGTTGCTTTTTCAAATGCACATTATAAGCGACTCAAACTCGCACTGCTTTTAGATCGAGCAGCATTTCCTACTGATCCCAGAGACGTGCTTCACAGACAAGCTACGCATTAAAACAAATATCGACATATTGCATATCGCAGCCAGCTCGAGTACAATAGGATTTAGTGGTATCAGGATAAATTATCGTGCAGCCCTAATCTCATGCAATATATTCATTGTTTTGAAAAGTTCAGGATTACTTTTTCTTAAAACTTGTTGATGCTTAAATCAGCTTTGTAGACACAACTACAACTGCGTCAACTAACTTTTATTATGAAACTGCGTCAACTTCATTTATTATGAAAACCAAAATTGTATTATTTTTTATTAACTATTGAATAATAATAAACTAAGCAAAGATTGAAAGTTACTGTTTGCTGTTTATTGTACACTGATACTAAACGTATAAAACGTGGTGTAATGGTTGAAACCACACTTCCATACCAAAAGGTAAAAAAAGCAATGATATAAGCAGACGTTTGGGATCATATAGGGTGATGCAGCTTTACATTGAGTTCTTAGTTACCTACAGTAGCCTATGTGGCAGGGGTTCTCATTTACTGTCAGTTGAGAAGGGACGTCTGTGTATCAAGTTAAACTATGTAGGTCACTTGAATGGATTCTAGATCCCCCAACACTGACACGAGACACCCATTATTGGAACCTCCTCTATGTCTTTTTTTACCGCAAAGTGCTACAGTGAAGTTTCCATTAAAAAGCAAAAGGCTCTAACACATTAGTCAGTTGATGTCTGGCACAGGTTCTCCTACACCCTATCCAATAACCCTGCCATATGAATAATGAAGTTTGCCATGTGTTAAAACCACCTGAGCTATATGAATGAGAAGTATATTAAAGACAGCTGCAATACAATCCCAGAGCCATTTTGCGAAATCATTATTCATTTCGCTTTAAAATAATTTTAGGCAAAAATAAGTCATTTTTGCACAGTCCAATTAGTAATTGCATGCAATGATAGGATCACCAAGGAAATACTAAAACATTTTCTAAGCATGTATGTTTAATGTCCTTTAATCAGAATTTCCTTCATGGGATAAATAATTCAGCGCATTTCTTTAAAGAAATTGCTAATGTGTCGGAGCCTGTGACCGTGTGGACAGTGCTTCAGACATGTAGACCACAGCGCACGGTCGACCCGAGAACAAATGACCTCTCTTCTTCCCATTGCTTCCTGATTGTCTCAACTGTCCTATCCAAAAAAGCCCCCCCCCCAAAAAAGAAATTGCTAATCAACGCTTGTAGACATATAGGTGTCTACTGTATATTTGTGACATAAATGGTCAGTGCAATATTAACAAATAACTGAGTGCACTTTTATGATTACAAAGCAATCTTTTTTATTAAACACTTTCAATTACTGCACACAGGGTTTGCTGTTAAAGTCAATCTAGTGTGACCATGCTGAATGAAAAATGTATAGACAGACTGCACTGTAGGTCACATTGGATAAAAAGAGTCAAATGTAATCATGTGACCACACTGCAGTGCAATCCGGATTGTGGTGCATGTCATATGTCAGCTAAAACACCTTAGCTACATGTTTCAACACCTAATACTAAAGATAAAACTCTTTTTAAATTGATTCTAGCTATTGTATATAGGCCTCCAGGGCACCACACAGATTTTATTAAAGAATTTGGTGGGTTCTTATCAGAACTAGTACTGGCCGCAGATAGACTCCTTGTCGTTGGTGACTTTAACATCCACGTAGATAACGTTACAGATGCCTTAGGAATGGCTTTCAAAGACACTCTTAACTCCATGGGCATTAGTCAACATGTGTCAGGACCCACTCACCTTCGTAATCATACTTTAGATTTAATACTGTCTTACGGTATAAATGTGGACGACGTTAAAATCCTTCAGCAGAGTGAAGACATTTCGGATCATTATCTGGTATTATGTTTGCTTCACTGGCCTACGGCTGCAAATAAAACTCATTGTTACAAATATGGTAGAACAATAACTTCAACTACCAAAGATGCGTTTCTCGATAATCTGCCCGAATTGTCTCAAATCATGAGAAATAACGTTGAAGATCTTGACATTACCACTGAAAATTTTAATTCCACCTTCTCGGTAACGCTAGACAAAGTTGCTCCACTACGTTTAAAGAAGATTAAAAATGGCAGCCCCACACCGTGGTATAATGAACACACTCAGGCTCTAAAGAAAGCGGCCCGAAAAATGGAGCGCAACTTTAAGAAAACTAAATTAGAGGTATTTCGTACAGCATGGAAGGATAGTATTCGAAAATACAGGAAAGCCCTAATAACTTCTAGATCCGCCTACTTTTCATCACTAATAGAAGAAAACCAGCACAACCCTAGGTTTTTATTTAACACGGTGGCTAAATTAACAAAAAATAAATCGTCAGTGACTTCTGATCCTGTATATCAGCATAGCAGTGATGAATTTATGAACTACTTCACATATAAAATCCAAGATATTAGAGAAAAAATTATAACAATGCAATCAGAAGTGAAACCCGCTGAACAAACTAACTACAGCGCCCTTAAGGAGAAAATGCAATTATTTTATACCGTAGATCAAGATGAGCTGTCTAAAATTATTAGATCATCTAAATCAACAACATGCATACTAGACCCTATACCTACAAATCTACTGAAAGAGATGCTCCCAGAAATTATAGATCCTCTTCTTGGTATTATTAACTCATCTCTGACATTAGGACATGTGCCTAAAGCATATAAGGTGGCTGTTATAAGGCCCCTTGTCAAAAAACCCCAACTCGACCCTAGAGAACTAAGGAACTACAGGCCTATATCGAATCTACCTTTCATATCTAAAGTTCTGGAAAAAGTAGTTTCAACTCAATTATGCTCCTTCCTCCAAAGGAATGACATCAATGAAGAATTCCAGTCTGGATTTAGAGCATGTCACAGTACAGAGACTGCTTTGATCAGAGTTACAAATGATCTGCTATTGGCGTCTGACCGAGGTTGTATCTCGTTATTGGTGCTGCTAGACCTTAGTGCTGCATTCGATACCATTGACCACAGCACACTCCTACATAGACTCGAAAATTATGTCGGCATTAAGGGAATAGCTTTGAAATGGTTTAAATCTTATTTATCCGACCGTTTTCAATTTGTAGCAATAAACAATGAGGTGTCACGCAAATCGCAAGTCCAGTACGGTGTACCACAGGGCTCAGTCTTAGGGCCTCTGCTCTTCGCATTATACATGCTACCTCTAGGAGATATAATAAAGCGACACGGAGTTAGCTTTCACTGTTATGCTGATGATACTCAACTTTATATTTCCTCGAAGCCTCATGAAACACAGCAGTTCCATCGAATAATGGAATGCATAGTCGATATAAAAAACTGGATGAGTAACAACTTTTTATTACTGAACTCGGACAAAACAGAAGTGTTACTTATTGGACCGAAAACTGCTATAAGTAACAACCAAGAATACTGTTTAACTATTGACGGATGTTCCATAAAACCCTCGTCGTCAGCAAAGAATCTTGGCGTTCTATTCGATAGTAATCTGTCATTTGAGAGCCACGTCGCCAACACCTGTAAAATTGCGTTTTTCCATCTTAAGAATATATCTAAACTACGTCATATGCTGTCAATGTCAGATGCAGAGAAGTTAATTCATGCATTCATGACATCAAGACTAGATTACTGTAATGCACTGTTAGGTGGTTGCCCTGCAGGCTTATTACAAAAACTCCAATTGGTCCAAAACGCGGCAGCTCGAGTTCTTACACGTACAAAAAAGTATGAACATATTAGCCCGGTTCTGTCAACCTTGCACTGGTTACCTATAAAGCATCGCGTTAACTTTAAAATCTTGCTTATTACCTATAAAGCCTTACATGGTTTAGCTCCTCAGTACTTGAATGAACTCCTTTTGTATTACAGTCCTTCACGTGCATTACGCTCTCAGGCGTCCTGTCAGTTGGTAATACCTAGAATTTCAAAATCAAGTGCAGGTGGTAGATCCTTTTCCTATCTAGCGCCTAAACTTTGGAATAGTCTTCCCTGCACTGTCCGGGAGGCAGACACACTCTGTCAGTTTAAATCTAGACTAAAGACGCATCTTTTTAATCTTGCATACACTACTCTTCCATAATATAAATCTTCAGAGGGTTTAGGCTGCATTAGTTAGATCAACCGGAACCAAAAACACAACTGATGTACTTGTTGCATCAAAGAGTACAGAACAGTACTCTACTCTCAGCCAGTCTTGTCTCATTGTTCCAAGGTTACCACAGCGAGCAGGATGCAGTTCATGGCCTGACCTGATGGTAGAGCGGAGAATGGGAAGTGGGGACCTGACAAGAGCTGAGATGATAGAGCTGGATAAAGAAGGACGCGGTCTCTTGACATGTCTTCACCACAAAATTTCAAATGCTATTAGATTATTAATGATAATCTTAAACTATAATTTATTTTATTATTAAGTTTATTTATTTTATTTAGCCTTGTTGTGCAAGCTCTCTGGAGCTTGTGCAGAGGCAGCAGCTTTTGCCAGAGGGGAACTGGAATCCCCTGGTTGGGCCTGGGTTCTCCTGAGGTTTTTTTTCTCGATTAGAGTTTTGGGTTCCTCGCCACCGTTTGCATACTGTTTTTGCACTATCTGCCTGACCGGGGGGGCTGCTTTAGAATCTTAAAGTTTTACTTAATTAATATTGCATATAGGAATTTATTATCTGTTATATTTGACCTGTGCTTCTCTCTCCTTTATCCTAAATGTGTGCTCTCACTGAGCGTGTGTGTGTGTGCGTACTTGTCTGTGTACGTACGTGTGTGTGTGTGTGTGTGTGTGTGTGTGTGTGTCTGTGTGTCTGTGTGTGTTGGTGCGTGTGCGTGTTGTGTGTGTGGAGTGTTTTGTGTGTGGGTGTGTCTGTCTTCTGTGTTTTCAACCTTTTCTTGTTTTTGCAGGTACAACTTTGATTGTTTTGCTTGTAGTCAATGTGTCTCATGTACAGCTGCTTTGTAACAATGAAAATTGTAAAAGCGCTATATAAATAAAGTTGAGTTGAGTTGAGTTAAAACACAGCATCATACTCATGGTGTATTGGTCTGCACTGTAAGGGATAAACAGAATCCATTTGCGGATACCGCCCAAAGGAAACCATTTGACTGCGGAAATAAAGCCATACGAGCCTTTCCACTATCTCGATCCCTAAACGAGATTCCCGCAGCAGTCTGCACAAGAACGGCTTAAAATTCACAGCCAATCCTTAATTACGCAAAGAGGCAACGGGAGAGAGTTCAAGTGCAGCCTGATTCCTACAGGCACTAGGTGGTACTGTGCGGTCTTAAAGTCGCAGTGAAGTTTTTCATGAAATATTACACCGTTTATTGTAAATAGTTTATCAATGTGGGTCGTTCTCTTTTTAAAATCCGTGTGTCCTCATAATCTTTAGTCAAAATCTGATAATGCATTTCTTTCCTGTAATGGCTGTCCATCTTTAATTAAGCATGTTAGATGGCTTGGGCGGAGCATCCGTTAACTCCTCCCCTTCAACTGTCAGTCTGCTGCCAGTTTCATTTCAAAATGCAACGGCTGTTTTATACATCCAATCAAATTGCGAATAGACCAAAGCCACGCCCACGATTTTTCTCATTAGAAATTCCATTTCACTTGGAAATGCGTCAAAATACGGAAGTAAAAACGACCGCAACTTCCGGTTCACGGGGACTTTAAGCGTAAAAACAGCCATTGAAGGTATAACACCTTGTCTATGAAAACCAATTTTCAGCAGCTGTTTTTCTTTCTTGTGACCAACGGTTCAATAGAAATCAAAGCACATCCAGAAAAGCCGTAGACTGACACATCCACTGACCACAAATAGTCAATATATATTAATATAATTTTATATATTTTTTTATATTTACAGCCCTCATGAGTCACATGAGAAAAGAAAATTGAGTTTGATGTGAAGTACCTGTGAAGAAAGGGACTCACACCTGTAAGTACTGCAGTCAATCCTACACAATGACAGTGTAAACATAAGAGTCTCCACGTGTTCTGTTATTTTACCATAAGCTTTCTCCAGTCACAGACAGTGTTATTGTACATCTTTTTTACACTGACATTGTATTGTGGTTAGACATGTGCCCGGTTAACCACGGTTACCACTAAATCCTGCTGAAACCGAGTTGGCTGCGATAATGCGAAATATATATTATTTTATTGATAATCGATATCATGTTTGTCGGCACGGCTCTGGGATCAGTAGGAAATGCAGCTCGATCTAAAAGCAGTGCGAGTTTAAGTCGCTTATAACGTGCATTTAAACAAGCAACTCTCGTCAAACATGATCATTATAAATATACTTTATTATCATGAAAATACCTGAGGAGGCTTGAGGATCGGTGATAAAAACATGTCCTTGCGCGTTTCCTAGAACTACTTGTGTTATGGTCTTCTTCTGCAGTGCGTATTTGGAGTTTCTGCACGAGAGCGCCCTCTGGCTTTCGGATGCAGCAGCATTTTACCGTACTGCACTCACAAATTGTGCATAAATCACGTGATATATATTTTCGGTTAACCGGGCATATGTCTAATTGTGGTATAATTTATCTTGACCCTAAACAACAACTGTGATTGGTCACTTTGCGCCCCAGTTACACAGCTAGCCTGTCAAAGTGGGCTGCTTTTGGGCAGTTTATACAAAAAGAAAAAAGTCCTTTAACTACAGTCAAAGCTTAGGCAACAGAAGACTACTGGCAGAATAACAGAGAATGAGAGTGAAAAACTGGTGGTTAACGTGAAAGCTAAAATATTTGGAAGTCTTACCGAAAAAACAATTAGCAGCTTCAAAATGATTTCTGCATCTTTGACAATGTTTCAAAACTACCTGCAGATCGCAAAAGAGACTTTCAAATACCATCCATCAATAACATACAGATTTTGGCAACAAACAAGAATATGTGCACTATTTGTAAATTGACACAAACGTTTGGTCTGTAAATGTCTTTTTGACAGATGAGCACAAGTAGTGAACTGGCAACAGCTTCATGACTGTTGTGGAAAGTGTGTCCCCTGGACTGCCTCAGCCCTCCCTCATTTGAGTAAGACCAAATGCAAAATCACAAAGCTGATAATGCACAACACAACAGAACAATGCAATACATTGTAAAGCAATGTAGAAAGGAAGCTCTTGGTGAAAACACAATAAAACACACAAGTGTTCAATAAATAGTTGTTTTAGCCATAATAATCATTCCTTTACATTATAAAATTCTTTAGTCTACCTGTTTATGGTTGCCAAGCAACACTGCGTGTATATTTATATTGACGTGGTGAGGAGCCGGGGTGGTGGAGGGATGCCTGAAGACTGTAGAGAGAATGCAGGTAAGACAGCTTTGTCTATTTGTAGTGGCTCTCTCTTGAGCTGATAAGGTAGATGCTGAGATTGCTGATAGCGAACCAGACGGGTGGATTATCTGCTGGTGCTCGTCCCGAAATGTGTTAATTAAACATAATTCACGGAAGCGCATCACGATCACGTACAGTGATCCTCCTTCCTTTCGCGTTATTCTCCTCCATCCATTCGCGTCTGCGTAACCACTTGCTTGTTATTTGGCGTGAGATTTGTTGGGCAGAGTGAGAGAGCGTAAGAGCTTACAACCCTGAGCTCGTGATTGAGCAGACACCTGATGTTAGGCGCTCTAGTGATATGGGGAGGGGCCATGCATGCTCGGACGCTCCATTGCATCATCGATCCCCGTTTTAGCCCCGCCCAAAAAATCCTGAACAGAGAATTGGTGAAAATTTGTTTAACGGTTTAACTCCACAATTCAGTACTACATACTACTGAGTCTTTGTATGTGTTTCAGCAATACATTTCTAACATCTATTATGTGTTTAGAAACAATTCTCAGAATTATCTTTACCCGGACTTTAATTTACGGTAAACCTCCACATAGAATCAATAACTTTTGAATAGTTTTTATTTTATTTAAAGGTGTGATGAACTGGGCTTGTTTACTGTTTTATACTGTTGTATGAGGTCTACTTATGACGTTCGCGTGGTTTTTACATTTAAAAACATCAAAATCAATAAGTAATAGGCTATTTTCTACCTGGGTTTTGAGGCGGGCTCTACAAACGCTCGGTTTGAATGGGCGTTCCACCATGAAGGCTTGGAAGTAAACCCCCACTGCTATGATTAGATAGCAGTTTGCGTAGTAAACTTAGTTGGAGCCTTCTGTGAATTTGGTTAGAGACGTAACGTTAGGTTACACATTAGCACCATTCGCACGAGATTAGCATTATCTGGGGACATCGTGTGATTTATAAATTACCTCCCCACATCAGTATTTCATGTGATGCATTCGCACGGGATGATTTTACTCAAATTTACTGACTTATTTCCTGGATGTGATGGCAAGGCTTCGCGTATAGTTTGTATAGCCTATAGTTGTATTGCGTTTAATGATATATGACTGTACCTGTCAGCATTTGAGACCCGTGATCGCGAACTGGACAAAAGTTCACCGCGATCGCGGGTCTCAAATGTTACAAGAGTTTCCATGATAAATAAACAAACGGGAGACTCCCGGTAATTTATTTATATGACCCAGCACCCGAAATAATACCAAAACACTTCAAAACAGCCTCCATTATTCGCAAATGGTGGATAAAACCTTGAAAAATGATATACGAGCCTGCCAAATCACAGAGATCCCGATTCACACGGGCTTAAGATCACAGACAACCTCTGCAATTAATACAAATGACTAGAGGTCCCCAGGTAATACTAATCTCGTGCGAATAGTGCTCAGGGCATATCAAGTGATCTCTAACAAAGCAATAGTGACGCATAGTTAAAAAATGTTTTACTCACATAAGATTGCTGCGCCATTCCTATCGGATCCAATATTGATGGCACAGCACTACTTTTTAATTTTAGTCTCTCCACAAATCCAGCATCGACCTGTGCTTTGTTCACGAAGGAATGAAGAAATGAAATGAACAAACGCTCCATGTTTTTCCCACATGAGCTGGAACGTCTTTAAAAATAAACTTTAACCACGCATTCCTAATATCGGAATCCGAAGGAAGGTTATGCAGCGACTGTGTTCTTCCACAACCAGGGATGGCACAATATTTAGCGATCTTTAACGGCATGTTTGTTTATTGCTTGCTCGCTCTATCTGGTTCCGCTCAACTTGTGTTACTTCAGAATTGTCATTCACGAACCAGTGGGTGGGGCTAGAGAAGTAGTCGTTGATCTTTCTGTGGAGGTGGTGTTCAACCTATCAATGACGTCATAGATAGGTGCATTCCAGAACCTGCCGTTCGCTGGGCCTGGTGTCAATAACAGTTGTAATCTCAGTAACAAGGGCATTTTCAGTTCTGACACTTACATGATGTTCGCGTGAATACGATTCCCTCTCATATAACAAAACCTCGGGTTAAAGTTGTGGTTTTAATTCATGGCATATTTAACACAATTTATTTAAAACAAATATTTATATTAAATCAAAAAAATTTTGCTATATTATAACCAAACAAAGACCGGAATTTAACTTCGGGCAGTCTTTATAGAATAATAATATTATGTTTGCATTCTATTGGCATTTTACAACAGCTCCAAAGACATCTTACTCAATCAGTCTAAAGGCTAAAATACACTACAAGACTTTTGCTCAGATTTTGTCCAGATTTTCATTCTGGACTTGTTGCAGAAACTCTGTGCCAATCTGCAGATTTGATCAGTTAGTGTTTTTCTATCTGAAACTTTCAAAAAGTCTGCAAGTGTATGATGTCTAGTTTAAAAAAAATCTGTTAAGATTTTAAAAGTCTTGCAGTGTATTCCAGCCATAAGAGAAACAATCCCTTGTATAATTCCACTGTTTTCTTTTTCTGAGTAATTTTCATACCCTTTATCAAAGTTTTATGCTGCGTTTTCATTTCTGACTGATCGAACAGCCTCATATCAAAATAAAAAAGAAATAAGGAAAGCTTTCACACACACACAGAGATTGATCTGCTGGGGTACGAGCCAAAATGGGGCCCAGCCTGCGTGCCAAGTCAAACAGGCCTCCCGTCTCTACTCAGTGCAACAGTCGAAGAGTAAGGCTGCTAGCGTTTGACACCTTTTTCATTTTCAGATAAAGTATTGCTTTTCAAAGGCATGGCCTATTTTTTCTCTCTGCTTTTTCCACTTGCTATAATCAGAGTCTCTGGTCCTTTCTTTCAGGCATAGCAAATTGTGTGCTCCCGTCCTATGGGATGATTGAACATATTCTTTCTACTTTCTTCTCTGCGGCCCATTTCCAAGCCAGTTCCCAACATCATATGATACCAGGCATGTGATGACATCACAATTTTGGCACAGAAGGTCTTTTGATGTCTTACGTCCTTAAAGGTGAAATCGTTCATGTCTGATGACCACAAAAAGGCAATAACGCCCCGGGTCATTATTAGAAAAGCTTTACATCAACATCTTTCATGCAACACTCTATGACGCCTCTTGTCTTATTAAATACAGGTTTCAGCCAAAACTGGGTCAACAGCGCTTGGTCACAATGCGTGACAGGCTGCCACATACCTCAGCCAGGTGGGAACATGGAAAATGTGCTTCATAACGCACATTACTTTATTTTAAATCCAACAAACATACACCAGCTACATATGGTTGTCACTCCTCTGACAGCAATTCTGTTATGGATGGTTTCAAAACAACAACATAAATAAACATTATGTGGCCCAAACTTAACTTCCAGTAGACCTCCGCAAATGAGTCTATAACTGTTGAGTATTTTAATTGAATTTAATACAATTAATATACAACAAAATATAAATTCATATTAACATAAATAAAAATTTTAAAAACGTATAATCAAACAGACCGGAAGTTAACTTCGAGCCAGGAGCGTGCATCCGATGAAACCAATGCACACACAGTTTGATTATTTATTAAGAGTGACAACCAAATTTACTTCAGAACTTAATTTAATCCCAAAACTCATTTTACTAAATATGCTATTTAATTGTGATTTTTGCAAGCGATTTTAAAATATCTGTCTTCCCCCATTCAAGCTGATAGGACTGTGGTCTTGCTATGATTGCAATAGCTGCCCGGAGACGTTGCAAATATGGCCGCCAAGCAGCATGACTTCCATAAACTGACAGTTTTTTTGTCAAATTATTATTCTTGACAATAGATGTTCCTATCAGCTCTGTGGTCTAAAAAAATGATACTTCCATTACACAATTTCAGCCAAAAACACCAACAGCTATCTTCGGCAGATTGTGTTAACAATAATTCACTCCTGTATTTAAATATGGCGGCCACTCCTAAAACCATGTATGAAACAATTAGTAAAAACATATATATTAATATATTAATTCTAGAATATTAATTCTAGCCAGATATGGCCGTGAGAAAGGGAGCTTCAGTTTTATGACTCACACTGAGCTTCTGATCCTATGAATGGCCCTCGAGAGATCATTTAGAAATCTGTGTCTTTATCGACACTGTCCAGAGGAAACAATGGGCAATGTGTGTGACTTTCTATACTCACAGCCAACAAATCGTAAAACACAAGATATTTGGATTCTGCTCTTTCTGCTCTGATAAACATGTTGATTGCACTTAAACACTGTCTGTTAACTTACTAGACAATCTTTAAATAAGTAAAAATATTAACTATTAATATATGTATTATCTTATATATTGTCTTTTATTATTGTGTAAGTGCTGCATGACGTAATTGCCCCTTGAGGCTGCATTAATGATAGCACACACAATACCTTACACTGCGCAGCATCATCCACACAAAACAGCCAAAATAGTGCCACACAACTGACGTGCTGTTGCTCTTTTACACTAAAGTTTCCACAGTGCCACGTTTTGTCGAGCCTGAGGCCATTGTACAAAAGATCAATGTACAAATTAATTATTTTACATGCAGGCAGGCGGGAAGCGCGCTCAAATAGAGACCGGCGCAGTCGCAGCGCGCATGTGGTGCAACGCGCTCTACAACCGCGGATAATGGTTCAAATAAAGAGGCGCGGCAATCACATCATGATTTAATCGCAAATGCAATTAATCATTCAGCCCTACCCGGACGTGTAATATATATTGAAATATCGAAAATGTGTTTAAAAACCATATCACCGTTATTGAAATTAATTATATCGCGATAGATATACAGTAGTTATCAAATTATTGTCCAGCCCTTGGTAAACTATTGCTTTAATGAATAAACTTAGTTACCCTCACAAAGCAGTTTGCAATTCATCACTCGCAATGCATTGTGCCATTCAAAACATGCACCATTATGCACGTGCACAACTGTCTGTCCAAATCCAAAGGGACATGCTTCCATAACATTGAAACTTGTGTCTTCCGAGACACCTAGCTACCAAATAAACAGCTACGACATTACAGCAGTGACGCAAACATCCTACAATGTCCTGACCCGTAAGTGCAATGTGAAATCAAACTCTGGTTTGGACCGAGCAGCCACCAAACAAAGTGTGAAAACAGCCCAATTGTGCGTTTATTACTCTACTGTGTTATGCGGGTGGCTCAGCTCATTTCTCACAGAGCCACTTGGCAGGTCTCACTTCACAGCTGCCTCAGGTTTCACTAGTTCAGGGTCATCCAACGAGAGGTCTCCACGCCAGGCCCTCTCCCTCCTCTCTATGAATCACACAGGCCACTCCAACGCAAAAGTTGGACCGGATTGCTGCAGATACAACTGACTGAAAGATTTAAAGGCCCTCATTTACCCTACAGTCCCTACCACTGTCTCCCTTGCAATTTACCTTAAAAGCCTTATGAGCAATGAAGCATATGTTGACTTCACTGCATGTTTTTTTACACTTTATGGAGAACTTTATGTACTATTAAATGTCCAGTGAATGAAATTTAGCAGCATCTAACAGTGATTTCGAAGCACTACGGTGGTTGACACAGGGCTAAGATGTTGTCACGTTTTTACTTCTTTGCCGAAGGAGATAACGTATACAAAACATGGTCTATAGAGCAGTTTGTCCATTTAGGGCTACTGTGTTTGTGGCCCTGTGTGTATGTACTGTAGATAGAAAACGATCCATTATGTAAGACCTCAATGATGCTCGTGTTTTAATGAGTGTAAAACCATACAGGCATGTTAGCCTTCGTATAAGATTTGAAGCTGTTATAGCAGCAAATTACAACCGCAAACTCCCTAATTATAAGAAGAAATTAAATGTTTATTAAACACATAAGGGTGTGATTGGCTGGCTATGCACTTTTAGCCATGTAAAAATAAACGCTTGAGGTTACTCCAAAACTCTTCAATCTGGTTTAAGGTAACTTAAGTTATAATTGAAGAGTACATCACATTATCTGATAAAGCCTGCAGAGAATGTGCTTAACAAGATCCTGATCCAAGTGCTTTTTCCCTACAGTATCCATTGAAGTCAGTGTTAAAGGCTTGTCTAAGGTGTTGCCAAGATGAAACGTGCTAAACATGACAAAGTAAGACTTGACCCTACAGCATCAATAAATCCAGTGACATCCCAGTAAATCTGCCTTTAGATACACACATCCAGAACAAGATGCATGCTCCTGTCCTGTAACAGTATGCTAAAGCAAGAATACACATAACTCTTAGAAACACACTATAAAAATCCAACTTGAATACAGTATGTTCATCTAACAAAGGTAATTACTTAAACAAATATTTTTTTTCTAGAAGGAGCCAATATACTATTTTGTGTGTACTGAACAAAAGCAGCGTGTGATAAAGATTATTTTGTTGACTGGATTTAGATAATCCAGTTTTTGTCCAAAACTTGCAAAATTATGTAAACTCAACAAACAGAAAAGTTCCCAGCATGCATTGTGGCATATTTAGTTTGGTTTTGAATCAAATTTTTTAAAAGGATTCCTGTTTTAGTGTTTGCTAACTTTATTCATGCAGTTGTTGTTGAAAATGCTTAGTTGCCTGCACTCTAAAAAGTGATTTGTTGTCTCAAAAACCATATTGTATTATGTTAAGCAGTTTCTACTTAAACATACATATTTATAACATTTTTAGCTTAACTTAAAATACTTTGTTCAAGCAACACAAAAATATAAATAACAAGAACTAGGGCTGTGCCGGTGGCCGTGACAACCGCACCAACGTGGTGGTAAAGTGCCATGAGGGTGGTGAACTGCCACCGGCGATAGTGCAAGTCACTGTGACAAATATAAGTGTAATAAAAATGACAGTTGTCTTTCAGTTGTGGATGGTTTTATTTAAAAGATGGAATGCAATGGATCTTGTTGTGAAATGAACAGATACATAAAATCAAAACCAGCTATGCCAGCTTGCTTAGTGTTGGAGCGCGCGCGGAGAGACATCTACTCATTTGCTGAACGTGCATTTATTGCAGCTGTATATGTCTTAATCTGGACAATGTCAACATGTTAGTTTCCCATCAACAAGTAGGAAAAAGTAACTTTTTTATGGCAATCTGAATAGGAAAGCCAAGGTAGGTTTAAATAGTTTGTTTCAAATGGAATTGTTAAGGACTGCAAGGGTTAATAAGCGACTGACTGAAGCTTTTTTATTTCATTTTTCACTTTCTTATATTATTTAAGTTTTGATTATTTACTGATGTTTATTTAAATGTTTTATATGCTGTAGTGTGCCGTTTCACTGATGGATTTGCGCATTAAACATGGACGGATGTTTCATCCCCATTTATTTCAGATATCATTCACAGAGTATTTAAATAAGGTCTATATCTCTCTTTCACTCGTCATGTGGTTGCTACACACAAATATAATAATATAAATAGTAGCCCTAACAAGAACAGCTCAGGAGTATGCATAAAGTGAATGGAAAATTTTGAGCTATGCAAACTACAGTTAAAATTAAGTAAACATAACATACATTTCCAGAGCAATGAACTTAATATTATCAGTACAAATGCTGTGAGGAATACCCATAAGCCCTTGTGCCTAAAAAGTTGCTTTTTTTATAATAAGCACTTTTGAGGCACTTATATGGATGTAAGATGTATAAAGAGATTTAAGATGTATTTAGTAGTATTGATGTTGTTTTGTTGTGAATAATCGTTTTCTGCAAAGTTACCATTCAGGTAATTTGTGTTTGCTTTGGTAAGCATACACCCTGTTCAACCTATCGTATTTCTTGCCACAATAAGGAAGACACACATAAGAAATGCAGTATCATCTCCATGACTGACATCAAATCAGTCATCAATTATTTCAATATTATTTGTTATAATATTAAATAATTTATTAATAATAAATATTAATATTAAACTTCACTATTCTATATGAACATTAAGGTAAATTAATTTTAAAATGTAAGTGCAGCCTACATGAGCACTGTAAGGTGATTGAACTCGTGCCACATAATTTTTTTAAGTAAAGGTCAAGTGAACTGATATATTTGTGTAAACGCAACAAAGATTTTCTTGATATTTTTTTAAGTTGAATTTACTTAAAAACCATGGTGAACATATATTTTATGTAAAGTCAACACATAATTTTTTATAGTGTGTTGTACTTTTAGAGTTGTTTTTAATGAATGATGTTTCATGATTGATGTTTGTGTTTCTGAGGTTGAGGTCTAAGTGCATGATCCCATGCTCCTACCCCTGAAAGTGGACTCAACACAAAGAGAGCATGTTTATAATGTAATAAAAATAATATAAGAAAACTTAATATTTTAGGTTGGGTGGACTTAAATCCATAGTTGAGTGAACTCACAAATTTCCTTGTTGTCCAGTTATTTCAGGTTGGTTCAACTGATTTTTCTCTTTTGTAATTACTAAGAAAATTTAGTTGAGATAAACTACTTGATTAAAAGTTGTGTAAACAAGAAAAAGCTAGTGGAAATTGGTACTAAGATTGTTGTGTGGTCTTTTTACAGTGCAAATATAAAAGGTCAGGTGTTCCAAGGTTAAGAGATAGTGATCTGAACACGCTGACAAATGAGAGCAAACTCAAGCATAAATCAAAATACACAACGGTTATATAGTTGAGTTTCCTGTTTCCCCTATGCGGCCCCCTTAAAGCTGTAATGAACGTCCAAAGAAATACTGACGATGGTCAGTACCAAACAAAAAACACTTTAATGATAACACTGGAGATGATCAGGAGTGTATAACATTCATACGTATATTACAATTAAGACGAGACCAAGAAACATGAAACAGCCAGAGTATATATAGTGTCCAGTGATGAGGCTGATGACGGGCAGGTGCGATGATTACTAACACGGGACGGTGTGGGAGCGCGGGGCGTGATGGGTAACGGAGTCCGTGTGGGAGCGCGGGGCGTGATGGGTAACGGAGTCCATGGGGGAACACAGGAGAAAACAGGCATGGGGACATACGGAACCGTGACAAAAGCTAAACCGCCATCTGCAATCCGAAGATGCAGATCTTTATTTTGGAATCTCACCTCTGTTCAAAACCCATGCTTCCTTTACCCCAAACTTTTCTGCAGAAATGAGACACAGCCGAGACTTTCTCAGACTTTGGAGGCCGCGTGAAATTGGGTTTTACTTTATCTGTTGACTTGCTGGCTGTAATTATTTGGCTCCAAAACGTACCACAGCGAGAGTATGCCATAGCTTTACAGTTTAAATTGGAGTCAAGTCAAGCGGCTTGTGCACACTTGTTTGCTATGTAAGCTCTGTAATGAGCTGAATGATTGTGTTACCCACCCAAAATGGCACATGGGGGTTACAAAAATGCTACAAAAACAAACATAACATTTATTTTATTTAACACCTGACACAAAAAAATGTGCCTCTATTTGAAAGCTCAGCCTGTGGAAGATATCACTTTTCTTCAGCCAGCTCCATTTGTCTTTGAGAACTCCATTCACAATATTGGATGGGATCAAGACTTTTATTTTGACAGTGTGCTATAAATTCATTTAAAGACATATTGGCAGCAAAAAGGGAAATGCCAGTCGCCTACAGCTAAAAGGCACAACAATTACAATCTGTGTTCACACAGAATCAAGCACAGCACAATTGCACTCCAACATAAAAATTACACAAACAGCAAAAACAGCAGACTGACACAACACACACAACAGACCTGACAAAAATCATCCTAATAAAATATTACACTCTGCTGTTTGAGGAAAATAATAAATAACAACTCTTTTCAGGGTTTATTCTGAGGTATTTGGCCTAAAAATAGAATCCTGGGTGTAAATGATGCCCTTCACATCAAAGGCAAAATGAAAAGAAAATGATTAAGAGGTGAGGCACACCAGCGTTGCCAAACCCTCAGCTCATGGACTCAACCCAGCTGAATCTTTTAAGCATGATCGTTTATATAAAAATAACTGCCTAAAAAGCAACCCGTTACGCACAATCAGTTTCTGTATTATTTCAGTGACCCAGACCTATTCATAATATTCTGCAAGATAAACACTGTACAACAAGCAAACATTAGGATTTGTTGAGAGAAATTTACAGCGCACAAAGATGCAGTTATGCAATGCGTACAATGCAAATAATGTTCCTCAAGAAATAAAACATTTGTGAACAATACCACAAGTCTAAGTGCTTTTGATTGCCTGCCAATTCACTTATCGTCCATTTTAGAGTACACTATCTATAGAAGTTATATATTACCCAGGATTATTTGAAATGGAGGTGATGACGCATGCGTTTTTCTGCTCTAAAATCAAACCATAAATCAATTTATCAGACATTTATCAATTTTTCAAAAGCAGTGTATTCTCTGACACATAAGCACAAGAGACAAATATACATTGTTTGCGCTGTATTTGTCCAGCTAACAGAGCATGAAACATTGTGCTCACTCCTATCATGCTAAATTTAAAACCAGGTTACCTACAGACAGTGTAAAAAAAATGAGGCTAGAAGTAGCCATTTTTATCTATAGTGCGGTTAGGGATGGGTACGTGTACTCGGACGCGACATGATCAATGATGAAAACGATGATCGTTTGGGTCTATAAATACATTTTTAAATAAAATTATTTTCTTTCTCTCTGATTGGTTATGCTGGTATTTCGGGTGATAGTCAGAGATTTGATTGGTGGCGTTGCAAGAGTTTGCGGTCCAGAGCTAAGTCCGGAGCACTGAAGGGCATTTTGAAAGCGCACAGTGATGCCTGGTTTCACTTTGAACATTTAAAAGAAATATCACCGTGAGGTGAAGCGTCATCATTGCCCTTTCGCATTTGTGAAGTCTCTTATACTCGTCTGACTTGTCTGGCTGATAGTAGTGGTCTCACATGACCTCACCAATCTTGTCATAGTTTTATCAACATACATTTTCGTGTCAGTGTTGTAATTAAAATATTTTCATTGTCACCATGAGGGACACGCCCCGCCCCCTCTAATGCCACGCCCCCAATTAATCGAGTACAGGTTTTTCAAACCTGTCCAGTACTCTAAATGAAATATGATATGATCAAAAATGCCCACCCCTAAGTGCGGTGGTACTATCCTCCAACACTTTGAGATTTCGTCAGCTGCAGTAGAAACCGTCTTGCACTGCACACTTCCTTACAAAAGATTTATAATAAACAACAAGATTCATTCCGTATTATTCACTAAGATTCACAGATCCTCAAGGACACCAAAAGTGAGCCATAAGGCCCATTCCAATAAAGATAACAATTTAAAAGATTTCTACATTTAAGAGGTCACATCACAACTAAAATGATTAACAATACAGAAGAACAATATTGTTGGGTCACTTTCAGAGCGACTTTTTTCTAGCTGATGTGATGAACAATAAAACATTGACAGCCAATAAAAATCTATTTAAAGAAAGAGTTTGAGCACTTAAAATAAGAATAAAGCATAACATTATCATCCGATGGTGTGGACACTACTACAGTTATCTTTACAGTTATCATTGTTTGTGTGAACTGGCCTTAACAACCAACTAGACAAAACAATCCCAAACATTCCACGCAATAATTTCCTACAAATCATTTATCATAATTTAATTATAATCGTTGTTATTTTTTCTCTGCGCAGACCTGAAGAAGCATATACTGTATACAATGAGAAGGTGTGCATCACAATTTATTTACACAGGAATTATAATTGTTGATAATGCGGTCGGTGGCATCATTAGCACTCAAGCGAAACTCTATACAGGACAAAGCAGCGGTTTTTAACAGACATAATACTAAATAGGATTTATTATTTCTTGCTTCACAAGGTGTTATGGCTGCAGAAGTTGTACCTGCAATTCACATGGATTATTTCATTTCATAGCTATACAACAAGTGGAACACTAAAACCAGACGTGTAAAATGTTATGGGATTTCGGGACATTTGATTGTTCAGGTTTTTACTGGAAAGCGAATTTAGACCTCGGACCTCCTGAAACTTTCATCCAATACCCCTGACTGTTCTTTACAATAATTCAATGTTGGGCTGCACTTACCACCAGTCAGTCATTCTTATGTCTTCTTTGCACTCTTTCCATTCAAAAAACAAACCAGCAAATTCCAATTCCAATTGAACAACGGCGAGGAAGCGCAGATTAAAAAGCTTGTCTGAGATGTAGAGTTGTTAATAAGTGTGAAGTGTGTCTTTATAAACCGCCTCTTCTAACACTCTAAATCCTAGCATATATTCGTCTCTTTTGGTTTTGTGTCTGCGTGGGGCGAGGGACCGGGTTTCTAAAGCTGTTTAGAAAGGCCAGATGAAACGCTGGTCCTCATTGACATGGAAACCACAATCTCTCGTTAACAAACCAGGCTACAGACAAAAGAAGACATGAAATACGGAGTTGGCTTGCAACCAGAGAACAATGGAATACAGAGCCAGCAGAACTTTTTGTGCATATCAGACTGGCAGAAGATATCAAGAAATCTACGAGTACACGAGGCTGCGTACATTCGCGTGTTCCGTACGTCCACAATGTGTGTGCAGTGTTATCATAAAGGAGTCAGAACAGCGACAGCTGATGTTCACAGAAGATCAAACTGAGTGCTGGTAATTTCTCTCGTGTTTCGCAGGATACTGCGCTTATCAGAAATGAAAGCTGCGCTGCCCTCAAACCGAAGTCAAAGTTCAGTTCAGCATCTGCCGTGAACGCAGTCGAGGAAGAAGATTAACACGCCTTGTAGCACTGTCATGAATTGTGTAAGAGATGACACATGTCACAGGCAAGGCTACAGTACGTTTAAAGCCAGTATTATCTTTAAAGATAAACCAACAAACTGTAGTGAATGCATGTTAATACTACAACACACAGAGTAACATAAACGCTATGCTTAAAATAATTGAACATGTATACAAAACAAGAGCAGACACTGCAAGAACACCTCGCTTAACAATGTTAACTGTTTTTAAAAGCAGATTTAACTTTTACTGCTTTTTACAAAACTAAAATTAACTGATAACACCGGTCAATGTTTTACGAATGGGCTTATCTGCAGTGTCAAATTTGTGTGCTTTAGATAGAAATGCATGACAGATATACAGTAAGGCTAGAGAGAGAATAGTGTGATGTACTAAGGGTCACAGGCACTCCTCACTACTTAGTCAACAAAAAATTTCACACCAACGTGAGCATGACAATGCCGAGAAGCACTTTTCAGAAACATATTTATCATACGAGGCATGTAATGGGTTTGGTCTGATATCATCAAATCATGAAAAGCAGCCAACTGAGGTGTAAAACAGGATGTTTACTACGATTTGGGTGTGAAGTTGCAAAGACGTACAAATCAAAGTAACAAGGACTTTTGATATATGACGTAAACAATTAAAAACTCTTCAAGAATTTCCAAGTGCTTGATGGGTTTGCTGAAGTGGCCACAAGCTAACCACGTTCATATTGCAAACCCATCATTGTTAACCACAAAGCCATTTAAATTACCCAGCATGCTCTTTTGAGGGTCTGATGTAGTACAATATTGAACGGGGTATAGCTGCAAACCCTTCTTTTCCATTACACATTTTCACTTTACATTTGGCATTTTTGTCTTACATAGGAGGGGGCTGTGGTATAGCGAGCTGCTAGAAGAGGGGCCACGGAAGGTCACTTCCTCCCATTAAAAACTCATCAGGACCAGGCAGAACATCCCAAGCTACTGTTGGATAATGCCTGCAACTCATCTTTGTCTGGTTTTTATAGCTCAGCCCTGGTAAAGATGTGCATACTTAAAACACTAGGCGAAAAGACATCAACCACAGAACCTACAATAGCTACACAAAGAAAACTCATTTCTACGAATCCTACAAAAGGTAACTTGATATACAGTTTCATAATATATAAGTAATTATGCATTTAGATGAGAAACATTGACAAAAGATAAAACCTACTGAGCCTTTTGGAAAATTAAAAATAAATACCAGAAGAATGTGTAATCATAATATTGCAACAGGTGGCATATTTCAAAAGGATTCATACAGTATGTGTTAACACAGTATAATACAATGAAAAGCTATCGCTGGATTACTTAATAAAAAAGAGGTTGCACTAGTATGACTTACCTAAAATATAATTTCATGCACATTACAAAATTCTATGAGGTATTTAGATCTTCAAGCAAAATGTGACAAGGCTTATAAGAAATACAATAATCTAAACTAGGTATTTTCTAGGTCAATTGATACCTTTGGTAGAGTCCTATTGGAGAAGGCTGAATGAAGTAAACTATGTCCTTAAGTTCAAACTGCAAAAAATTACATTAAAGTAACGTTACTGTATAATGTTTAACATGTCATTATAAATTTCAAGCAATGAAATAACCATCCAAGCTTTTAAATAAAAAATTTTTTATATAAAAATGTACATAAACAATTACAAACACGCCATAAAAACACAAGCCAAACTAAAAACGTCTATGCTGAAACGCAGACACCGGTACGGTAACATTTTACACTTAACATAAACTTTCGTAAAACCCATATCTATGCATAAGATGACTATAATTGAATATCTATAACCATAAACTCACATGTATCTGTTGTGCAAATGTTATAAAGTGAATACTGCGAAAACAAGCACCTTAATTGAACCTATGAACACAATGATGCATGCCAGCTATAGTGCACTGTGTGTAGCAGAGGCACATACTGTACTAACAGACATTGAGCTACAATGTGTATGTCGGTACAGTATGTGCTTGCTAAACTAGGCCCCATACACAGCGAGACACTCTCCTCGCCGGCGACCTGTGCAATGTCAGTCGAACTAACATGCATTAAACTCGCGGGACGTCTGTTTTATCATACAGTGAGAAGAGATGAGAATAAATCATTTTAGATTTACGGCTCGCGATCTGTCAAACCACACCGCTAGCGCACACACCAGAGATAGCTTCGTTTTGGCTATATAACACGAGCGAACGTAACACGCACGCGCGCGAAAGCTGTGAATATCAGAGCACGTCGTGCTACTCACCTTGTGAATGTTTGGCGGGTTTTGAGAGTGATCCGGAGAAGTCAAAGCGTCCAGGCGGTTCGCGTATCCAGTGTAGTGCAGAGACACGAGTGAACACGTTGAGCCGATACCACCACAGCGTTCCTTCAAACTAATGGTTCCTCCTCCTAAAGTCCTCCTTTCGGTATTTAGGACATGCACTAAGCTCTCGATCTTGGTTGTTTTACCACTTGGTTTCTAGGGGGGAGAAAAGTGCTCTGGCCGGGCTGCCACGACAGGGATTTGAAATGAGGAGAAATACTACGATCGCTCCTCCCTCCCCAGTCCCGCTCTCATGTACAGTACCACAAGGCGCGTATAAAACTATTTATTAAACTATCTACCGCTCTCTACAGGACTAACATTGTAAAATACTAGATGACTGCACTTCGCTTGCTCGTGCGCGCGCGCGCTCTCTCTCTCTCTCTCTCTCTGTCTCTGTGACACACGGTGGATTGTTGCCGGTGTTGTGCCGAATTTTGACTCCCCGACAGATTACGACTCCCCTCATTGATTTTGATGGGGGATTAGCTAATCCTAACCCCTCCCCCACATCTAATCCTAACACCTAATGTTAGTGGGGAATGGGGGAAGTCATAATTCGGCAGGTGTCATTTTTCGGCACAACACCGGAACTGCTGTCAGGGAATGACAGTGCGCTTCGCGTCAGTCAATCATTTATTCTGATGAAGAATACTCACCTCCGCGCCACTGTTATTAGACATGTATGGTCAAATGCATTACAATAATTGTGCATGAAGTCAGAGTATTTAAATCTCATGGATAAAAACGAAATAGTTCGTTATTTATATGCCTATATGTGACCCTGGACAACAAAACCAGTTTTATGAGTCAATTTTTCGAAATTGAGATTTTTACATAATCTGAAATCTGAATAATTAAGATTTCTAATGATGTATGGGTTGTCAGGATCAGACAATATCTGGCCGAGATACAACGGTTTAAAACTGGAATCTGAGGATGCAAAAAAATCTAAATATTGAGAAATTTTTTTTTGAAGTTGTTAATCAGAGGCACTTTAACAGGCCATCCATTCATAAAAATAAAGTTTGTATATATTTAGGGTAGAAAATTTACAAAATATCTTCATGGAACATGATCTTTACTTAATATCCTAATGATTTGGGGCATAAAAGAAAAATCGATAATTTTGACCCATGCAATGTATTTCTGTCTTTTTCTAAAAATGTTCCCGTGCTACTTAAGACTGGTTTTGTGATCCAGGGTCACATATGTTTGTATTCTGTAGTGAAGGGTAATAAAAACATTGTGCCCTAGTAAAAATTAACAAATTTGCTTTAAATGCATATTTTATTAAGGTATGAGAGATTTCATGTGTTAACAAAATGTTTAGACCAGTCCCTCAGAAAGGTATCCTGAGATGTAATTGCACATTTTTTGCCCAAAAAGTGGAAAAATGTGAACGATTTATGCAGAGTACAAGTACAGAGCCAGTGAAATGCAGTAAAATATTGATCCGTGGAAAGGGGAGCCCACCATTCCTGAACACAGTACAATAGGTCAGTACGTGGAGTAGACGCAGCAAGCACTCCATTTCTCTTTCCCAAAAATCTGTTTAATATATGTTCCCCGTGGGTAGAGGACGTAACAGATATTAAACTGATATGAACATACCCTTGATAGTGGCCAGAGAAAAGGCAGAGAAGTAAAAGCACAAACAGAAAATATCAAACTATCATTTTGGTCAACAGGTTAGATTTAATAGATTGCACACATTAATAATCATTAAAACACTTGTGATGACTTGCTCCAAAATGTCATTTATGAAAAAAACTCTTATGCTGAGAATAGAGTTTTTGGTTTCAGTTAAAATAAAAAATAAAAGAGCCACTTTTTTAACTCTCCGAAAGCCATCATTAAAAACAAAAAATATACGCCTTTTGTGGGGACAAAATATCATTTTGTGTGTAGTAAAAAGCACAATAGAGAAAACATTTACGCTTTTGTCCGAAGTGACTTACATTGCATGATACTATCCTCATTTGTATTCGAGGATGTGCAATCCCTGGGATCAAACCCATACCTTGCTGGTGCCCATGCTCTGACCACTGAGCTACAGGATTTACTGTGACAAAGATTGTTCTTTCATAGCTCAGGAGATTTGACTGAGTGCTTGGTTGTGGGATAGTTCATCCAAAATAACATTTATTTCATCATTTATTCTTCCTCATGTTGCTCAAAACTTGAGCAAAAAAGTAGATATTTTGAGAAATGTGGTTCCCTTTCTGTCGGTCTCTCGACGTTGTGTCTAAGGGCGACCAAGGTGACCGCGCAGGCCCTGGGTCGGGCGATGTCCACCATGGTGGTCCAGGAAGGGCATCTCTGGCTCAACCTTGCGCAGATGAGCGACGCCGAGAAAGTCCGCTTTCGCGACGCGCCCATTGCGCAGGGTGGGCTGTTTGGTGACACTGTCAAGGACTTCGCTCAGCAGTTCTCGACAGTGAAGAAGTAGACGGAGGCGATCAGCCATATTCTACCCCGCCGGGACTCGGCCGCCCGTAGGCCTTCGAGTTCCCGTGCGGCCTCTGCTTCCCAGCAGCCCTGGCCCCCTTCGAAGCCAGCTCCGGTTCCAGCACTCCCTACCCAGGCGGCACCCCGGAAAAGGGCGTCGAAGGGGAGACCACCACCCCGTCAGCAACCTTCGAGGAAGAAGCGACCCTGACGGGAAGACCCCAGGGAGGTTAACACCATCGGGCCCGTTTCCAGCCATATCATCGCTGGACGGTCGATCCGGGACGGTTCCTGCCCCGTTCCAACATCGTTCCCACGGGGGCCTAGCGCCCACTTTTTCAAAAAAAGAGTTTCCTATCTCCCTGGGTGTTCTTCATAGCCGCTCTCACCCTCTGTCAGACGGTGTTCGGCCACTCGACGTTGCGTCTTGGCGAGGCGCAACATCGAATGTATTTTGCAGCCCTCAGCACTCTCAAATCGACGGTGCGGGGACCTGCATCGCCAGGCAGGCAAACCAGCAGAGCCAGTCTTCTTCCCGGGGGCCCCCCGGCGAGAGACCCGCACTGCCAGCCATCGAACCACCCCCCGGTTCGTTCCCTTAGTCCCCCTGTCACGGTCCCCGGGAGCTTGACTCGAGCTTCCCACACCGTCACGGTGGCTGAGAAGGACGATCCGTCTCGGCTACGCGATCCAGTTCGCCAGAAACCCACCCAAGTTTCGGGCATCCTCGCCACCTCGGTCAGAGGCCGGGATGCTCCCATACTACGGGGCGAGGTCGCCACACTTCTGGCGAAGGGTGCGATCGAGTCCGTCCCCTTAGCCGAGATGTCCAAGGGGTTTTACAGCCCTTACTTCATCGTCCCCAAAAAAGGCGGGGGGGGGTGCGAGCAAGCTCTCCCCTGTGCAGAGCATCCTCTATCTTGGTATGGAACTCAACTCTGTCACCATGACAGCGCGACTGTCCGCAGTACGCGCCCAGTCGGTGTTGAACTGCCTGGATCATTTCACGCAGTCAGCGGTTCCCCTGAAACTATTTCAGAGGCTCCTGGGACACATGGCATCCTCGGCGGCGGTGATACCCCTCGGGTTGATGCACATGAGGCCGCTTTAACACTGGCTCCAGAGTCGAGTTCCCTGGAGAGCGTGGCACACCGGCAGCAGGTAGATGGTGATTACTCCTCGCTGCCGACGCACCCTAACCCCGTGGTCTTCCATGACCTTCCTTCGGGCAGGGGTACCCCTAGGGCAGGTTACGAGGCATGTCGTGGTGACAACGGACGCCTCCCTGCAGGGTTGGGGTGCAGTGTGCAACGGGCACGCAGTGTCGGGGCTTTGGACGGGCCCCCGCCTGCGCTGGCATATCAATTGCCTAGAGTTGTGGGCTGTGCTACTTGCACTGAAGAGGCTGCAGCCTCTCGTGCAGGGCAAACACGTGCTGGACCGGTCGGACAGCACTACTGCAGTAGCGTATATCAATCGTCAGGGTGGCGTTCGCTCACTGCAGTTAACACGACTCGCCTGACGCCTCCTCCGGTGGAGTCAGCAGGTGATCCGCTCCCTGCGTGCCACGTATATCCCAGGCGACCTGAACCAGACAGCCGACGCGCTCTCTCATCAGTCTACGCCTCGCGGAGAGTGGCGACTCCACCCCCGCGCAGTCCAGCTCATTTGGGTGCAATTCGGGCAGGCCCAGGTAGACCTGTTTGCCTCCCTCGAAACCACCCATTGCCCGCTTTGGTACTCTCTGACCGAGGGACCCCTCGGCACGGATGCCCTAGCGCACAGCTGGCCGCGGGACAAGCAGAAGTACACCTTCCCCCCAGTGAGCCTCATTGCACAGACCCTGTGCAAGGTCAGGGAAGAGGAGCAGCAAGTGTTACTCGTTGCGCCACACTGGCCCAACTGGACTTGGTTCTCGGAGCTAATGCTCTTGACGACAGCTCCCCCCTGGCCGATTCCCCTGACGAAGGACCTGCTTTCCCAGGGGAAGGGCACGTTATGGCATCCCAGGCCAGACCTCTGGAACCTCCATGTCTGGCCCCTGGACGGGACGAGGAGATCCTGAGTGGTCTGCCCCCGGCGGTGGTAGCTACCATTTCTCAGGCTAGGGCACCTGCCACTAGGTGACTGTACGCCTACAAGTGGCGCCTCTTCTCGACCTGGTGTGCTTCTCGAGGAGAAGACCCACGGAGTTGTGCGATCGGGTCCGTGCTGTCCTTCCTACAAGAGAGACTCGAGACTAACCTCTCCCCCTCCACACTGAAAGTGTATGTAGCCGCCATTGCTGCTCATCACAACTCAGTTGCTGGAAAGTCTCTAGGACAGCACGACCTGGTCATTAGATTCCTAAGGGGTGCGAGGAGGTGTAACCCTCGCCCGCGCTCCATACCCTCTTGGGACCTGGATGTAGCCCTGACAGGTCTCACCAGGCCCCCCTTCGAGCCCCTAGGGGATGCCTCTCTTCCTCATCTTACGATGAAGACGGTTCTCCTTATGGCGCTCGCCTCCATCAAGAGGGTAGGGGATCTACAGGCTTTCTCCGTGTCCCCTGACTGCCTAGAATTCGGACCCAGGGATTCTCACGTTATTCTGAGACCTCGGCCCGGCTACGTGCCCAAGGTTCCCACCGCTCCCTTTCGGGACCAGGTGGTGAACTTACAGGTGCTCCCCACTGGGGAGGTAGACCCACTCCCCACTGGGGAGGAAGACCAGTACGCGCGCTGCACCTCTACTTAGACCGCACACAGAGCTTCAGGAGCTCGGATCAGCTCTTTGTCTGTTTCGGAGGTCAGCAACAGGGGAGAGCTGTCTCCAAGCAGAGGTTGGCCCACTGGATTGTGGACGCTGTCAAGGCAGTTTACCAATCCCTAAATCGCCCGTGCCCACTAGGAGTGAGGGCCTACTCCACCCGGGGTGTTGCCTCCTCTTGGCCTTTGGCATGGGGGGCCTCTCTCGCAGACATTTGCAGAGCTGCGGGTTGGGCTTCACCCAACATCTTCGCGAGGTTTTACAACCTCCGCGTAGAGCCTGTGTCAGCCCGCGTCCTGCATGGCCACATGTAGGACCGGCAACTGGTAGGGTGTACGCCTGTTCGGTTCTTTTCCCCCTCTCTCGAGTGGGTCAGTATACCGTTTCAGCCTCCATTCTTTTCCCACTGGGCGAAGAACAGGCACTCCATCACTAAGCAAGCACCCTCTGGGGCGGGCTGGGCAGAGCAGCCCTGCCCCTTAGGCCGGGTATCCCGGAGTTATTCGCTACATAGCTCTAACCGGACCTAGTGCTACCAGACGTTGCAACCCCCCAGTAGGGTGGTTCCGTGTGATGTATTTTCATGCTGGTTCCCACCTTGGAAACCCATGACCTCCCCGGGTGGACCTCCACCTCGCGGTTTTCTCTTCAGCCGCACTTTCTTCCCATGAGTTCTTCCCCATCGGTGAGACCATGTTGGTATCTCCACTAGACTCCTCCCTGTGGTAGGAAGTGGTCTCTGTAGCGCATCCCCCACTTGGGGAAGTAGCGCTTACCCAGTGCCTTACGGTTCCGGGCTAGAGAAACAAGGCCGCCGCCTGTGAGGCCGAAGGTAGGGGCCTTCCCACCTTTCAAGAAAGCTCTGGGACCCCCTACCTACCCACTGGTAGGTTACAATTTCGCGGTAGCGTTCACGGCTGACACGCCCAGGCCAGTCACCGTCGCTTCATTGAGATTGTGACAGGGCACAGTGTTATGGCGTTTTCCATTGGAACCCCATCTGTCGGTTCGACACAACGTCGAGAGACCGACAGAAAGGGAACGTCTCGGTTACATTTGTAACCTCGGTTCCCTGATGGAGGGAACGAGACGTTGTGTCCTCTTGCCACAACACGTGCTGTCCTCTGCAGCAGTCGTGAGAGGTCTCAGGCTCCTCAGAACTAAGGTGAATGAATGATGCACGCCGTCTCCCTTTTATACCCGGATGTCCGGGGCGGAGACCGGCATGCAAATTTCATTTGCCAATTTTCATTGGCCTTTTCTAAGTAGTCGGAAGCGATTGGTTCTCAGGGACGAACCCCATCCCATCTGTCGGTTCGACACAACGTCTCGTTCCCTCCATCAGGGAACCGAGGTTACTAACGTAACCGAGACGTTTTGTGTCCATACCAGGAGGAGATTACTGGTTCAGTTAAATTTCCATCCCACACTTGTTCTGTAACCTTTTGGTGTAAAAAGCCTAGAAATTACTGGTTTGTTTAAAAAGCCAATTATGTTAGGCACAGGAGGCTTTAATAGTAACATGTTCAAATAATCCTGAATAAAAATGTACTGTGTGATTTTTCAGAATACCTTTGCTAAGGTTAAAAAGCATGGTTACTCAGACCGACAACATGCTGAGCTTCAGTTCCTGCAAAGCCATAATAACAGTCTTCATGAAAGCTGTGTCGTAAGTATACATTTAAATTCACCTTTTTTTATTAATTAGAAAGAAGCAAGCAGAGTTAAGACAAAGTCCTTGAACACTAGAAACAAATGATTTTAAAAGAAATGTACAGGGTTTTAGGATCAACTTCTGAACTTTTTTATCAGCATATTATCTGGACCAAAGCAAATGATCAAATCTAATGATGATTTAAATCAATAATTAATCATTACCATAGTTAGAGCTTATGAAGTGTTTCTAACTTAAACACTCATATTTCTCTTTATCTAGGTCAAGAATGTAAAAAAATTGCATATACATTTCTGCTTGACTTTTATGTTTTCTAGTCCATGACTGGGACTGATTTAAATTGCTAAGAAAATCTCTTCCAAAATTCGTCTTGTCCTGAGACCCATGACAACAACACATGAAATTCCTTTGATCTCAATGGGGTGCTAGCTAGTCCATAGATAATATTATAAAGTGTAAATATCATAACATATGGTGCAGGCCTCTTTAATAGTTACACAAAGCCCATGATAAAAACAAAGAGTCAGGGGTATATTAAAAGTTTCTGCCTTCAGACCATTATCAAAATTGATATTCAAAATATTTTGAACATACTGCAGGAACAATGCCTGTCCCACACAAGTCTTAAATATGTCCTTTGAGTGCTGTTCAAATTTAAAATATAGAGTTTAAAAACAAAAAAATATGGTTTTATACACAGACATCTGTTATTTACAGGCAGTGACAACTTCATTAATATTAAAGGTCTCATGAACCTGGCTTGTTTATTGTTTTATACTGTTGGATGAGGTCTACTTATGACGTTTGCGTGGTTTTTACATTCAGAAACATCAAAATTAATAAGTAATAGGTTATTTTCTACCCGTGTTTTGAGGCCGGCTCTACAAACGCTCGGTTTGAATGGGCGTTCCTCCATGAAGGCTTGGAAGTAAACGCCCACTGCTTTGATTGGATAGCAGTTTGCGTAGTAAACTTAGTTGGAGCCATCTGTGAATTTGGTTAGAGACGTAACGTTCGGTTACACATTTGCACCATTCGCAGTTTTCGCACGGTATTAGTATTATCTGGAGACCTCCTGCATGTGATTTATAAATGACCTCCCCACCACATCTATATTTCATGTGACACATTCACACGGGATAAGTGAAGCCTCTGATTTACTCAAATTTACTGATTTATTTCCCGGATGTGATGGCAAGGCTTTGCGTATAGTTTGTATAGCCTATAGTTGTATTGCGTTTAATGATATATGACTGTATTTGAGACCCGTGATCGCAAACCGGACAGATCACCGCGATCGCGGGTCTCAGATGTTACGAGAGCTTCCATGATAAATAAACAAACGGGAAACTGCCGGTAACTTATGGATATGACCCAGCACCCGAAATAATACCAAAACACTTCAAAACAGCCTCCATTATTCGCAAACGGTGGATTAAACCTTGAAAAATGATACAGTATATGAGACCGCCAAATCACAGAGATGCCGATTCGCAGGGGATTAAGATCATAGACAACCTCTGCAATTATTACAAATGACTAGAGGTCCCCAGGTAATACTAATCTCATTCGAATAGTGCTCAGGGCATATCAAGCGATCTCTAACAAAGCAATAGTGACGCATAGTTAAAAAATGTTTTACTCACATAAGATTGCTGCACCATTCCTATCGGATCCAATATTGATGGCACAGCACTGCTTTTTAATTTTAGTCTCTCCTCAAATCCAGCGTCGACCTGTGCCTTGTTCACAAAGGAACCCATTGTGAAATGAATCGAACAAACGCTCAATGTTATATCCACGTGAGCTGGAATTTATTTAAAAATAAACTTCAAACACGCATTACTAATGTCGGAATCCGAAGGAAGGTTATGCAGCGACTGTGTTCTTCCACAACCAGGCACTGACTGCACAATATTTAGCAATCTTTAACGGCATGTTTGTTTATTGCTTGCTCACTCTATCTGGTTCCGCTCAGCTTGTGTTACTTCAGAATTGTCATGCGCGAACCAGTGGGCGGGGCTAGAGAAGTAGTCGTTGATATTTTTCTGTGGAGGCGGTGTTCAACCTATCTATAGGTGCATTCCAGAACCTGGCGTTCACTGGGCCTGGTGTCAATAACAGTTGTAATCTCAGTAACAAGGGCATTTTCAGTTCTGACACTTATGATGTTAGCGTGAATACGATTCCCTCTTATATAATAAAACTCAGGTTAAAATTGTGATTTTAATTCATGGCACCTTTAAAGCGGCCATTCCCGTGATGCCAATTTTCAAACTTTAGTTAGTGTGTAATGTTGCTGTTAGAGCATAAACAATATCTGCAAAATGATAAAGCTCAAAGTTCAATGCCAAGCGAGATATTGTCTTTAACATAATTCGCTTTTCAAGGACTACAGCCCTTTACTTCCCGGGTAAATGATGTCACTATTCCGAGTTCTTGAAAAACCTCCACCCAAAGGAATACACCAAAAAAGGGACGAGGCCTTCCTTAGAGAAGAGGAAGAGCCGCTGGAGTAGTGTTTGGTTATCAGAGATTGTAAACATTTGACTGAGCTGCGCAATTAATTACTTTCTCTTTCATCACAGTCTTACAGCTGGTAATAAGAATTCAGCTACACACATTCAAAGATAACCAACGGTCAAATAACAGCTTCCATGACTTTAACATCGGCTGTGAAAGCTGTTCTGTGCAACACATTGATAATTGTGTGTGTGTATGAGCGCATACCTCTAAAACACTTCTATGAAACATCCTTTGAAGTCCTGCTTGCAAATGTCTGCTGGTCAATCCGCTTGTTTTATTATCCAACTTAGGTCCAATATAAAAAGGCAAAACTAACGCTCTGTTATTAGTGTTAATTAATATAACCGGTCTGACCCAATTTCCCTCGCCATAGTAAGAAAAAAATTGCGATCTCTAACAAAGATTAACGTTTGCACATGCACTAGCAGACCTCTGTTACTCTTCGATCGATCCGCATGTTTTTAACTGATGAAGTGAAGTTGATGCCATTGTTACTGTTTATTGCTAAAAGCCAAAGCTTATAAATACACGTACACTGAGAGGGGGACCGACCAATCACAACAGCCTGAGAAGCGTAAGCTCGCTGATATGGTATGGGTGGGACATCTTCAGACACACGCTCTAAGCGGGGAACCAATCACGACAGACCTGGTCAGCTTTACCACAGAGCGTTTCATAAGGAGGGATTTTATATAGACCGGAAGAAATCCATTCGTTTTGTTAGAAGAGGGAAAACGATGAACAATAGACTTGAAATATGTGAAATATAAAGTGTTTTTTGAAACTAGAAATATGAACATCCATTGTTAAACACCCAAAAAAACATAATCAAAGCTTCAAAAACAGCAAAAGAATGGCTCCTTTAATTTCACATAGTCCATCCATGTTTTTTTACTGCTATGAGATTCCTAAAAGGTTGCTATGGTTATCGCTATGTCAGTTATACAATAGACTGTTCCAGCATGCATGTTGCCATTGGCTCCAGGGCAGGAGGAATATTTTGCCCTGTGAGTCGGCAACCTGAAACTGAGCCAGAGGGACGAATAAAAAGCATGATGACATCATTGTGCCAAGGATTTCTTTCTTCCTCATCAAACCTTAGTCTCCCACAGTATGATCCTTTGTAAAAATTGTAATGCCGCATGTCAATCCTTAAAACAAATGTGTACATCCTGAAGTACAATCCAGTTACTGCCTCAAAACCACAGCTAAGAGACTAATAAAACTACTTTCAAATGAAGAAGCCACACCATACACAATAAAGTTAAAAAATCCAATTTGTCTCTGTTGGTTCAGGGTGAACCAGTTATCAACAATAAAAAAACATGTTTAAAATATGAATAGGGTATAAAATAGGGCCTATTTTTTATTTCTATTTCTTTTAAACAAATGGTCATTTAGAAATCTTTAAACTCAGAATGCCAACTGTATTGGTTGCAATTTTAGTAAAAACTTAATTAAGTAAAAAAATAAGTGTTCCTACATATCTAAACAAAAACACTTTAATGCTTTGGGACACCAACGTGCACTGTTGTGAAATGTGCCACAAATAGAAATGGTTGTGCTGCTACTCATTACTATTCATTATTATCTATAGTAATTATCCATACTAATGAAACTAAATGGTAGTTTCATAAGACGCTCATTAACTCATACAAACAAAACAAAAGAGCTAATGTGTGACTGAAATCAACAGCAGGTTTGTCTCAGAGATGTTAAAAAGTCAGTGCTTGTTAATTCCAATAGACACCAGTTTCATCTCTTTTAACCATGGTAGATGTTCAAAAGCTGAGAGCTCCTCAGGGTTTGGATTCTGAATGGGAAGTATTCAAAAAGAATATTGATTTTGCACAAGTGGGTAGGAGTTGCTGATGTTCCCATCTTTGATGAATCCTCTGCCAACCATCTAGAAACAGAAACAACATTTGTGCTGCATGTGATTCCAATGTATATCCCCACAGGACACACACACAGTTATTTATTTGTATCAATGTACTGAAAGCTGCATTTTCTTTATTAGATAAAAGCGACTTTTGTCATGGTGCCTGGTTAATGAAATCCCGGCAGAGTGGTTGAAGATGGCATTAAAGAAAGTATACAAATGATATTACTGGCTGTTTATGACACTACACGAATACACAAGGGCAGATCGGTTAAAAGTTCAGCTGTGATTGTGGTGCCACGGCTAATTATGTCTTATGTTCCTATTCATTCAGACGTGTGTAAATAAATACTAATCTAGCAAATGGAGAAAGAAAATCCCCACAAACTAGCATTAGAGTAAAAATCTGATAAAGCCTAGTGCTTTGTCTAGATCCTCTTGAATAATCACAGGACCTGGCAGCAGCTGGAGTTCATATAGGAAGCTTGTTTGTAATTCTGCTTCAAAGAGTTGATATATAAAGATGTATAGAAGCAGAGCTGTTGAAATTACTATCACAAAATCAGTATCCCTCACATTGTAACGAGCTCTCCTCAGTCATCAGCCACTCCCCTACAGGGGCGGACTTACCACTAGGCAAAGGTAGGCAATCGCCTGGGGCCCCGAGCTACCAGGGGCCCCCAAAAGGAAGGGGAGGACTTAACCAATACGCCATGTCAGCAGCCACGTAGAGCCCCAAGTAATCATCAAAATAGTCGGGATATCCCTGTTAACGTTTTACGTTATTACATCTGTACGAAGGCACTCCCCCCATTATAGATTAGAGTGGACCATTCCATTAGCACCGTATATGCGTGAGACGAGTTCGACACCAGCTAGAGAAAGTTAACGCAGCGGCGGAATTAGTATAACTGCCCACAGCGAGGGTGTCATTGTGTGGTACATTAGCTGCAAAACGAAGTAAAGGTCGCAGGGAAATAAAACAACAAAGAACGCAGCTACACCAGCGGAGAGGAAAAAAGACGCTTTACAAAAGACTGTTGCCAAAGTCTCTGCTTTTTCCCCACACAAACTCCACCGCTGCTGCTGTAGGAGCCTCTCTCTCCCGCCAGACACAGCACTCTCCCGGCCACAAGCAATGATAATGTGCCGGTGAGTATTCCTCCATGAACACCGACAACACAGTTATAATGACTGATGACCAAAACATCTGTCAAACAAAGAGGGAGAGGGCCAGTTCAAAGGTAGAAAGGTTGTTTGACTCCGCTGCGCTGACCGATGGGCACATAAAGACATAATATAATAACGTCAGTACAGTGCTAACGATTCATACTGTACGCACTAGTACAGAATGTGGTCACATTTAAATGCAGGTCGTAAACCAGAAAAAACACGGAGAGAGGGTACACTTTGTATATAGTAATCCCAGATCAGGGTTTTTCCCGTATAAAGAAATTGGAGGCGGCTGCTTAAATCAAATTTCGTGCCGCCTTACTGTAGACTCTCATCAAAAATATGTCGAGTGTCTTGACAAAAAACACTGCGTGCATTATTAAACAGATTGTCATTTGTAACTGCAGTTACGAAACAATGGAGGCGCTGTTTCGTTACCAGCAGTGAGACGCTGAAGAGTTCAGTTAAAGAGCTATATTAGGAGCTGTATTAGCTGTGTTTCACGGCTGTTCAGGAGTTTTACGTTCAATTTACATTTTCTTGCATTTCTTGAAAAGATTTCCTAAATTAACTTGCTGTACATCATTATAATGTTTTTAGCTGTGAAGTTGTGAATCAGCGTTATTCTGTACACAGCCAGTTCGCCAGTATGAACGCACATTGCGATCAGAACGACTCGCAAACAAATGACTCCTTTGAACCAATTCGTTTACACAGAATGTAAGAGATCAGTGAATCGTTCAAAGCTCAGTGAACTACAAGAGAACGTAGGGTGTGAATGAGCTTTGCTCATTTAGTTAGACTGGTTACTTATGGCCGAAAAAGTCTTATAAAAAAGGCTTATATTAAAATTTTCAACTTTTCTGTTTGATTGAATAAATTTAATGCTTTATATAACTTATTAGTTTTCATTTCATCAAATTTTTTTAGAACTTTAATATAAGTGTTTTGTTAAGACACTTATCCCATGTTTTTCATTTGGGAATTCATTATTATATATTTTTTAATTAGTCAGTATCTGTGTTGTTTATTAAGCTTAGTTTTCCCCTGTCACTTAGACTGGGGGTGAAAAGTTGTGTGCTTTGAGGAGGAAGAAAATTAAGGGTTGCAGTAAAGTAAAATGGTGCATACATGGATTTGCCTAGGGCCCCCAAAACACTAAATCCGCCCCTGCTCCCCCAGCATCTGCACCTTCCCCCGGTTCACTCGTTCCCTTTCACCGGACTATTGACTCTCACGGACTACACTTCCCATGATCCTTTGCACCAGCCATTCACCATGATTGAACCCTCACCTGATCATCATTCCCTGGACACTATTTATAGCCTGTGTTTTTGTCATGCTCATTGTCAGATCTTGTTGTTGTACTGTTTCCTAGTCTGCAATACTTTGACCCACCCGTGGCTGTTACATGTTTCCGTGCTTGTTATTACGGTGGCCTACTAGTGCACATGACAACGAAATTTAAAAAGCAAATATAAGTTCACAACACAAACGCAATCAAGCCACAACACAACGGAATCGAGTCACAACACAACGGAATCGAGTCACAACACAACGGAATCGAGTCACAACACAACGGAAATGCTCCCGACCACTAGGGGGCACTTTCGGCATGATAAATTAGGTCATGCCGGGTAGGAGGTGCGCGTTTTGCTGGGGGTTGTTTTAGTGGTTTTGGTAGCCTGTTTTGCTTGTGTAAAGCATTTAAAAGGAAAGTGTGGTCTACTGTGGAAAAACTGAATGTCAATGGCAAATAATCTCATATGAACAAATTTGCACAGCGCTTTTGAATGCTTGATTTTGGCTAGTCATGACATTCGTTATGGCTTTCACCAGACTTGGCAGTTGGACAGAGTTGCTGCGCTGCTGCTGTCTCTCATAGTGAAAATGTCTCTGGGCGGACGTTCAAGGTCACTAACCAGCCTGAAGTTGATGTATATTAATTTTTGCGGTAATGACTAATACTAATGACGCTCATTTTAGGCACAGTTTACTATGACATTTTGCGCGTATAGTGTATTTTAACTTGCAAATCAACCCACTCTGTATTCGTTATTTAAATCTCTGTATTTGTCTTCTTTTTGTTAGGTCATATAACTTCGGGAATTCCATTATTAAAACTATGTTCTCCGTGTTTTGAGCTCACTAAAATGTTGATAGGTTAAAGCCAGCGTGGATGCCGTTCACAAAAAGAGCGCTTGCGAAGAGTCGTGCCAGTGGAAGGATTTTGGGCACCGCTTGCGCACCACTTCCGTGCCGCCAACGAAACCCTCGCGTTTTGCATTTTACCGCATGTCTCCCTCTGAAAATGAGCTATAGACATTCACGACTGCCGCTCAAAACTAATAACAGAGGATAATCCCGGTGCTTCGAATCACCTTTACACAAACATCACATATACTGTAAATACACCATAAGATTATATTTGCATTGCATTGTCGCCTATTTGCATTGACATTCTGCCTTAACAAACAGCATATGAGTTAACCTCCGCTGCTTCAATATAGCTAGCCTACATAATTTGGATTGAAAGAATGAATTCTAAAACCTCCACTGACATACCCGGGTATCGTAGACTCGTAGAGTTTTTTTTTAACTGTGCATATGTGTTTAAATGATTTTAAATGCTAGAAACTGTAGCTATACATTGGTCGTATTTACAATAGGCTAAGCGTGTAAATGAAATGATTTCTTTAACGTTGAAATTAAAGAATTAAATGAAAATATGTTTTTCATGCTTTGCTTCTATTGTGTGTATATGAATTGAAATAATCAAGACTTTAAATGACTACGGCCAAAAACGATTTAATCAAAAATTAAACGATGAGCATTGAAAGGAAAATATTTAGTTTTTTTATTTTATTGTATTACTTATTTTCTTTGGTAAATGCAGAACAACAAACAGCAATGATGTGCATTAAAAACAAATTCCTTGATTACACCATCTTTAGCTAAATATTGTCAAACGGAATACGGAAATAAATGGCTGTGTCCACATTTATTTATGATTGTATGCATTATTTAACCTTTGGTTAAATAATTTATATTTACCATGCCATTTATATTTGCCTTAATTTATATTTACCATGGCCACCTGCCACTGACATTATGAATGCACTTGAAACGATGAGGAACAAGACAGGAAAATTTTGAGAAAATCTGACAAAATACAACTGAATAAGCTATTATTGGGTTATTATTATATAGATGTTTTTAAATGACAAACACGGCTGTTTTCAAGGAAAATACACGTTTGATTATTTACAAATGCAAATTATTTACAAAAAACGCAGCAGCAGGTGCAATTACAACGAAACGTTTTCCTTCATGAAAAAGTATAGCCATCAAGCTAAATATTGTCAATCTAAAATAAAAGCTATAGTTTACGGTGTGTGTGTGTGTGTGTGTGTGTGTGTGTGTGTGTGTGCGTGCGTGCGTGCGTGCGTGCGTGCGTGCGTGCGTGCGTGCGTGTGTAAGGGTACAGAAGAACATACAGTCTTGTTTTAAACATGGCTAAGCAATCAAATTTCGATCCAGCGATCAAAACACGTCGTATTTTTTATTATTATTTTGATTAAAGTACTTTTCAACTTTAAAGGTCTTTGCACATACAGTCCGAAATTGTCGTATGCGTTTTTTCGTATTTGGCTCTCGTTTGTACTGTGTCTCTGAATGGTTAAAAAAGGCCACTCAAAATGCTTGACGGATGCGAAAAACGCAGAAAATCGAACCTGGTCCGAATTTTTTTATGACGGACAAAAATATCGGAGGCGATGTGTAAATGTGATTGACACAACGTGAGGTCGTATTTATTTTTTAATGCGCGGAAATTTCGGACGCAATGCTGTCCGCAAGTGCTGTCTGCACTGAACCAAGCACGGAAGTGCCGAATGTGCCCATAAAAATATAGAACAATAATAAGAACTTTGGTGCCCCTAGTGGTCGGGAGCATTTCCGTTGTGTTGTGGCTTTATTCCGTTGTGTTGTGGCTTTATTCCGTTGTGTTGTGACTCGATTCCGTTGTGTTGTGGCTTTATTCCGTTGTGTTGTAGCTTGATTGCGTTGTGTTGTGAACTTATATTTGCTTTTTAAATTTCGTTGTCATGTGCACTAGTAGGCCACCGTATGTTATAGTTACCCGTGGATGTTTACCTGTCATTGGATATTTCTTGTTCATTGTGGATTTTACTCACCTGTCCGTACCTCTGGATTAAACCTACATCTTTGTGTGGCATCGTCCTTCTGACCATCTGTAGTGTTACACACATCAACATCTCCTCAAAGCAAAATTATCATTTTGTGAAATTCTGCCATTTGGGTAAAAAAACTAAACTCACCATTCTGTCATGGTTTTCCATTCAGGCCGAATACATCCTTCAATGAACAAATTGCGTTGTGGTTCCACTATTTTATTGTAGAATAAAAATATCACCTTTTGTGTTGCACAGAATGGAGAAAAGACAAATGAAGGACAAGTAGATAATAACAAAATTATGTCAATTTTCAACTACAGTATGTTTGCAGACTAGAGATTATGGCTTTCAAACGGTGATTGTCATACTGTACATTCCAATCCAATTTTTTAAAGTGCACACATAAGTAACATTTGTATTGTGTATCGGAATAGCTGTCTATGGAAACTGTTTCACGGACAGTCAGGGTTGTGTTTTTATTTGCATTATCATAAAACACAAGCAAATGAATGCAGATACAAAAGATCTATTTAAATATGTAACATCTACCTTTGAATTCTGGCATAATATCATTCACGAGGTTCCAAGTTTGTTGTCTTAAAGCGGAGGTAACATGCTATTTCATGCATTCTGACTTCTTCACACTGATAAACGTGCTGGCTTCTCAACCTTAACATGGTCAACTTGTCAAGAAAAGAGTTGAATGTATGACGTAGTATTTCTGTGCTCAATTCACTCCGCCAGGGTTCATACAGGTTTCGGAAAGTTTGGATACCCGTTTCGTAACAAGGGTTTTTAGTCCCTTATTGGACAATTCTCCTGGAAAAGCATGCCCACGCGTCATCCAGCGAGCGATAGAGCACGCCCATCAATACCGCTTAACTCGGGTGATGGAAGTTTAGCTGTGTTTGTTTGCTCACTGCATTTTGGCGATGAATGTTATATAAACGATGGATATAACGCTGGATTTGGAGAAAACCTGGGTGCAGACAAAAACATCCATTCACGCAGCAGAAGCGATAGAAGAAACATCACATCTGCATCATAAAAATCCGGTAAGGGCCTAAATCAAATGAGTACCTATGTCTTTCTTTCAAGACTGCAAGTTTAGAATCAGTGCACTCTCTGTCTCCCTTCCGATAAGTTCAGAGTATGCATGAAAGGAGTTGTGTGCAAATAAAGTGCATTCTCATATATTTCTGAACTTCTGATCAAATTCGTTAAAGCTGTAAATTTGACCACAACACCGCTTCTGCATTATAAACTCTGACAAAACTATCGTTCGTCTTTAAAATCAATGAAACGCTCACCGTGTGCTTGATGGTGCACGTCAAACGCGGACTCATTGCATGTTGCTCTCCTTAGTCTGATATGGTACTCTGCAGAACAAACTTGTGAGTTTTCGTGTAACAGTCGCAACAATGCTGATTGACGACGAGAAAGACAACGGAGCTCACTTAGTAAAACGGCCTGCTTTTACAACAGAATGCATAACTTCTGCACCGAATTCTTTCGCATCCAGAGACTGAATAGTCTAGAATAGTCTTTGTGCCATTAACCAGGGTAAGTCATCTCATTGAAGCCTTAAGAAAAACTAAGGTTCAGGACAAGTAAATGTTTAACTGTCCATCTCACAGTAAAATGAAAATGTATGATGCTGCAAAAATGAAAATGTATGATGCTGCAAATCCCTTAAAATAATCAAACAATCTATATTAACAATAAAAATAATACACAGAAAAGTATGTATGTGCAACAATAACATGCATAATAGTGTTCATGAGTTCGCCTCGCATATAATAATTATAGATGGGGGATGGATATCATGCGTATTTGGCGTGCTGTCCAGGGGAGAGGGCTCCGAGCTCGGTGGTTCACCCGCCCCTTGTCCGGGGAGAGAGCCCCGGGTCCGGTGTGTGCCCGGACTCAAGTCGTTCCCCCCTGTTATGCTGCAGTAAAAATGGCTGATGGTGAGGAGTTGGGGTGGAGGAGGGATGCTGCGATAATGTAAAGAGAATGAGGGTAAGGCGTCTTGTCTATTTGTAGGGGTTTTCTCCCAGGACTAAAAGATGATTGGTGAGATTGGTTATAGGAAGCCGGCCAGGTTATTTATCTGATTGTGAGATTGGTCATGGAAAGCCAGCCGGTTAATTATCTGAATGGTGAGATTGGTCATAGCAAACCAGCCGGGTTAGTTATCTGCACGTGCTCCTCCCGAACTTTGTTAATAAAACATCATCTAGTGTAATGTCTTAACATAATATTGCTGTGACAATAAGGGTTGTTTCTGTTTAAATAGCTCGATTTACACATTTAGTATAAGGGGGTCCCTGCTCCATGCATCTCTCATCTAAGTGGTCCTTGCCCCGAAAAAATGTGAAAACCCCTGGTGCAGTCCCAGCGCTAAAAGATACCGGACATGAACCGCACGCGGTGAGTCAAACTAAGTCAAATGTCTGTGTTTTGTTGGCAATCGGCGTGTATGTGCATAATGTAAACACAAACATAGTGAAGCTGTCATGGCTCTGCCTCTATTAGTCATGTTTTCTTGGTCCTGTGGCAGAGCCATGACAAAGCCTTAGGTTTTATGTGAGAAAGCCATGAGTTGTTTACGTTTGTACATCTCATGTGTTTTCTCTTGTCTCGTCATTGGTCCCGCCCCTCTCGTTTCATGTATTGCTTCCCTGCCGTGTCTAATGTTTCCCACCTGCCCTGTGTCATTATCCCTCGTTTGTCTTGCCTATATATGCCCTCTTGTTTCATTGTCCTGTGCTCGGTCATTGTACGTTTGTCGTGCTTACCTGTATTTGATGTCAGCCTTATGGTCCATGTGCTCCCTGTTTGCTGTGTTCCTGTTTCCCCTGTCTTAGTAAGTGTTTAGTTTAGTCTTTGTCTAAGTATTGTCTAGTTTAGTGTTTAGTTAGCCTTGGTCCTGGTGTTTGTATTATTATTTTGTCACCTTGTCGTTTACCCCCTCGTGGGTGTTTTGTTTCTGTCTTTTGTATTTATCATTAAAATCTTGCTTGTTAACCCCTTCACTGCCTGCCTGCATCTGGGTTCTTCTCTCCCCCGAGATCCGTGACAGAAGCAACAGTTATGCCGGGATAATGCGTTGATGTATTGTGTGCTCGTGCTGTAGTTCCGCCCCCACCCCCCCTGTACGCCTCCAGGAGTCCGTCTTTTTCCGGAAATAATCGTACAGCTGTATCTGTCTTTTATAAATTTGATGAATACTCTTCGAAGATACAAAGTATGCTATACTACTGTATAGGTACTCAAGATTAATATGAGACTGGCAGAAACTGCGTGTTACCTCATCTTTAAACCTTATCATATCTCCATGTAGCCTTTAAATGGACTGTTCATGTCATTTGGATGATAGCTGGAATAGTTGTAATCTTATTATTATTGCGGCAAGACTCTGAGATCTTCTCTCACCCCACTGATCTTATCATCTTAAATAAACCAAACAACTGAGACCAGCTCAGATCCGCATTTCATCTGCTGTAATATTGGAAAGGATCAAAGAATCTTGTACATAGAAAAGAGTGAACAGTTTGCAGTTCTCTGTTTCTATATAAGGAATAATTTGATTCCTGAATGCAAGATTTAATAAAATCCTTAACACAACGTTTTAAATCCTCTAAACAAAAAAAAGCCATGAAATATTATTCAAACGAATGTTTGTTGTATTCAGATGTGTTTGTGTGAATATGGCTTCATGACCTCATGCCAATTTAATAAAATCTGTGTAGACGCAGCATTCAGCTTCATTTATCTTACCCTTTTTCGCAGTCCGTCAGTGAATCATTTATTGAAAGTAAAAAGATAACCGGCATCGACTGTTCTGTGACTGCTCTGTTGAAAATAAGCAGCGGTACATGTTCACTGAAAATCTGATCACAAGGCTGCATGACAAGAAAGACACTGAGACTCTATTATTCACACAGAAGCCAAAGAATTTCTTCCACAGAGAATAACCAAAAACGAAGCTTGTGTACTGACTGAAAACATCTGTGAAAGCTGTACACTGTAAGGGTTGGTTTTTCAACAACAGGACTTGCTGTAAATTATTAACTTTCTTTGACAATGCAGGCTAAGTTATTTTGGTTTAAATCTTGTTGATGGAGATTCCTAAACGCAGTCCTGAATATACATCTCACTCAACCCTTAATTTCCAGTAATGGGATAACAGCTGTCAAGCGTCAAATTCATTTTTAACTATGCTAATTTTATAGGCTTTGCAGACCATAAAAGTGCCACAGGTTTGGATTGAAACATGTGATCCACAGTCCGGAAGCTAATTTTATTACATCTGTGAACCCATCAGACGAGATAAGCCATAATTGAGTGTAATATTGTTCAGATTCAATATCAGAACAATGGGTCACCCGATTCCACCAGAGGGGGTTTTATTAAAAGATACAGAATTGGCATGCAGTCATAAGATCTGACAACATTATGAGCATGAGAGCTTGTTGGCCTCTTTTGTCCTCGTTTGTGGCATAAAGAGCGAGCAACCTGAAGCAGAACTCATCTCATCTCATTCTGTCTGTAATATTTATGAAAGGAGCTGTATTCAGATTTGACTGTCCATAAAAAATTATGAATTTTCATTGCAGCATGTTCTAGAGAGCTAAAGACAGAAGCTGTAAGTGTGGTCAAACTCTACCAATTACAAATGTATGAATTCCATTTACATTATATTTACAATTTATTAAAAGTAATTTAAAGGAAATGAACCATTGACATTTGTGCTGCTAACATAGTGCTTCATCCTTTGATCTAAAGAATTGATTCTGCAGGAAGCGTTGGAGATTATAGCAACAAGCGGTGTAACTGTTGTCACTTCCTGTGGCCTACACTTAACTTCCAGTACACATCCGCAAAGTAAAAAGTACCTGCAGATTATTTCTAATAACAAACAAAAGAAATAACAAGTAAATTACATTAGCTAACAAGTTAAAAGTATGTCTAGCCTGTTTTTTTTACCGTTACTCGGCTAAACTTAGACAAAGTTACACGACTCATTCAACAAATTGTTTTAATAAAATGAACATACAATAAAATTAAACAAATTGTCTATTTAATATGCTTATTTTACAATAAAATATAAGTATTAATATAAGTTGATTAAAATAAAAATAGTTATATTGTTAGCCACTAGCCAGACCGGGCCAGGCGGGTGCTTTGGAGCACATTAGTTTATAGATATTCTTAAGACTATTCATACTAAAGAGAAAAAAAATACTTTGACTTCATTTTTTCATTTCATTTTGATAAAAAAAGCCATTTCATTTTGATTTTATGGGGACTGTGCTGGATTTGGGAATAGCAAGAACATGATTTTAAACCACCCAAAAGTGGATTTTTTACTAAAATAAATATAGCATATGAGCTCAGTGCAATGCATATTATGTAAATTAATTATACATTCTAGCATGAAGCATCAGCTGAAGGGCTCAAAATCACATGCCCTTTAGTAAATGCTGACTGGTCCATTGGGCAGTCTGAAGCATTTGCCTGCAAGCCAACATCTCTCATTATAGTATTCATCTGTGTATGCTTCAGTAGCCTAGTCATCAGTGACATTTTTTAGCAGGCAAAAATAGAAAGAGAAACATTAGTGCCATGGACAGGGCTGTAAATGAGGACACGTGCTGGGCACATAACTGAAAAGTCCCAGTTTCTGTGCATCCCTTTGTCACTTATTTTGTGTCAGTCTTGTAAGCCGATGACATCTAGTGCTGAAGACAATTTCTCTTGAGGACATTTTTCTTATCTTATCAATTATTGTTTGCACATCTCTGCTTTGTCTGTAAGGGGGATTCTTATTAACAGCTATTGCATGGAACACTATGGCTTTGAACCCCAAGCGACAACAAGGTCATCTACTCGAGCTTCATTTCATGCCCTAACAAGAACACATTGCTGTTCACTATGAGATAAGTGCACTGGAATTTATCTTAAGGCCGGTGCAACTTGTGGTATTGGTAAATGCTTTTATCTATCTATGTTATTTGCATGTGCATGTTCTCTTGCTTATCAAATTATGACTGTCCTTACAAGAAAGACCTTACAGTGTAAAGTGCTCTAACATACAATCCTCAAACACCCTCACTAATTTATAAGCATTTATTCGTAGAATAATTTATGTCATTGGCTGGTCAGTGCAGAGCTGCTAGAGTTAGCAAGCTAAAAAACACATTGAAATGTAACACACTATTGCCCCTTGAAGAAAATTTAGATATTCTTAGCAATGTTGCGAAGAGAACTAAATATTACATGAAACAATATGAGGCAACGTTACAGGATTGGCCCAGGAAATATTTTTTAAAAGTCTAGAAGACTGAATGTTGTTATTCATCCTTACATACAGCTGCAGAAAAAATAAGAGACCACTCCAACATTACTTTTGCATTTTTTGCAAAAAATTGAAACTGCTGGACAAACAGGTCAAAATAACAAAAAAGATGCGATGCAAAGTAAACAAGTTTATATTCACGTTTAAACAACACAATACTAATGTCTAACATCAGTTCAAAAATGAATGTATGATGGAGTAAGCCTGATTTTTTTCACAACTTTTATGCTTTTCAGTGGTTGTAGTCCCGTAAAAATGGAAATGAACTTTCTGGGCAGGCTTTTCAATTTAATAAAGGCACTAATATGATTTAATTTTAGTCATTCTAAGTCAAACTATCAATAAAACAAGTGAGGAAAGAGAAAGAGGATTGAAAAAATGAATTTAACTCTTCATGGTATCCCTTCATAAAATATTAATGGTATGCACTTTACAGTAAGGTTGTATTTGTGTTTGTAAATGCATTAGCTATTGAGCAATAGAGTTTAACAGCATTTTGTCATTTTTTTCCTGAATCGCTAAGACACAATTCCTAAAACTTTTAAAAGGTTTCTCAAAACTGTAAGCACAAAATCAAAACTACAAACCACCACAAAGACAAACGCTCTATTTAAAACGAAATGATATTTTATGTAATTTAGATCTTCAAACATAGATAGGCTACACTAAATAATCCTCATACAGAGACAGATGTATTAAAAACATGAAGACTGCTTATATACCACAGCCAATTTGGCTTTTCAGAGCAGCCATATGATATGATTTGCTATCAGTTGGTGATATCCACAAAGCCCAGTCCATCATTTAGGATCCTAATCACACCAACCATAAGTTGTGCTGCCTTCAAAATAAGCAATATTGTACCATCAAAGTGATGACTAACAAACTAAAAAAGCTTCCATGACTACAGCTGGCATATTTATGATGTGTTCAGGCAGGCCCGGATTAAGAACTCAGAGGCCCCTGGGCACAAGTGTCTTATGGACCCCCCATACACACACATGCGCACAATAAAGTTTTAAATTAGCCTAGGGTACTATGTGTATGAAACACCTCTATGTTTCAGGATTACAGGATTAGGTTACAAACTATGATCACAACCTGAAGGACAATATCAACACCTGTACACATCCTCCATCATACAGGATTTACAACAAGATTGCAACAAGGCCTTCCTGGACCAGCAACAACAATATTAAGACCTTTCCCTGCATACTGTAACTCACTGCCATATTCAAGCACACACTACCACACCTCAACCTTTTAATTCAGTTCTATCAGATTCTTCCATAATTCAACAGAAACATGCCAGATTCACAAAACTGTTCTTAAGAGAAAATATAAGAACTTTCTTAAGATAAATTACAGAAAGTTCTTAAAAATATTCTTAAATGCAATTCTAAAATATTTCCATCTTCATTTTTTCAAAGACTAAACGGGCAGGGCAGTCTTTGTCAATGATTATACTACAAGAGTAATTTGTCCATAAACTTTATTTGTGTAACAAGCACCTCTCCACTCACGTTATTATGTAAGCGTGTAATGTGTTACAGTAAACGACATTAACAAGTATTATAAGTATTCTTTAGCATATATACAGTATTATGACATCATCATATTTATTTTTTAAACATTTTGCAATGTATGTAAAAGCACTGTGGATTATCTAATAATGAAGGCTAAATATTGGTAAAGTAAGGCAATTACTGATCAACATTATATCAATATAAAATAATTCACAATTGGCAAGGAAACACCACCAAATAAATGTAAAAAACCTCTAATCTTTTAAGATTTAAGACAGCCGCGAGGGTATATCAACTCATTATATTTACAACAATAAAATCGTTCTCATTGACATATTTTCAGTTTCTGTTGTCAGTTCATGACGTGACATCATCTAACAACTCACAATAAAAAGCGGCGATTTCGACTATTTGTTCTTTCACACAGCCTCATGGTAACCATGTGCATATTTACCGACGAACTTTGTTCATATTTATATATCATATTTATATATCCAAACAGTCGATAACAGTAGCCGGGTTTCCATCATGGTTTTATTCGCATTTTGAAGTTTCGCATCAGACACGAGTGATGGAAACGCCAAATTTCGAATTAAAAACCCTTAATTCGCAAAAACGTTTTTACGCTCGCTTGAGGTGGTTTTTCATTTTTGCGAAAAAGGGTTAATGCGAATAATAGGAGATGGAAACGCATTTGCCGAATAAATTCCTCCAAAAAGTCACGTAACTGCATGAGACGGCCGGTGTAACCTGACTAACCAGAGTAGGCTAATGATCTTGTGACACAGCATCAGAAATGTTGTGATGGTCATTCTTAAACGCCTGAGCAAAGTCGTCAAGTATTTCTGTAATTGCCTCTTAGAACTGTCACGACTGTGTTTCCCGAACAGCAGTCATCCACAAAAGCACTGCATTTATCGAGTTTTCTAATCGTCTGTTTGCGCAAGTATTATTATATATGAAAACTATTATATTCAGTGGCTTCTCTTACTTTTCTTACTGATATTTAGTGCCAGTTTATTAGGAAGTGATGGTTGACTAGTTGGATGGAAACGGTGCTTATTCGCAAATGTTTTATGCGATATTCCAATTTTGCGCATAAGCTAAATTGGCAACTTTGGATGGAAACCCAGCTAGTGACAGGTTGTTGGAAACGCTGTTTTGTACTCATTTTATTCACGAGTTACCTGTCGTATGGTGCTGCTTCTTCCTGCCGGGAAAGAGAGACCTCGCTCTCGCAGGGCAGCACTGGCGATATTTTCCCACTGAATGAAAGCTAAGGTTTATCCAAGAAGTCGCTAGATTTGTCGCTATGCGCTTCTTCTAAACAAAAGCCGCTGGAGGGCTCGTAAAAGTTATTAAATCAAAAGACAGACTTCCTAATTTAGAAACACTGTTTTGTGTGTGCACCTCCATGTGCGCGGGAGAGAGAAGCGCACACGGCAGAATGAATATGGCGCTGTTATGTGAAAATGTTTTCCCTTGCATGGGCCCCAAGCGCGCATGGGCCCCTGGGCCTGTGCCCATAATGCCCATTGGATAATCCGGCCCTGTGTTCAGGTCATGTTGGTACTGTATTTATGAGATGAGAGTGAATGCATGCCACCACAAAGAAGTAATTAATAGTGGGAAATGTATACCTTAAATACATTACAAGTCGTTTTGGATAAAAGCATCTGCCAAATGTATTAAAATGTAAATGTGCAATAAAACGTTTTTTTTTTAGTTGTGGGCATGTCATTTTAAGTGTTTGTGGTATAAAACATTATATACACATATTTTGCACTTTATAAATGTGTATACATATTTTAGCATGTTCTACTTTTAGGCCTGTATAATTTAACTGTTTTATATTTACTTATGTATTATATTTATATTTACTTTACATTACTTTAATATAAAAATAGAGACATCCTAAACAGTATTTGCATTTTTGGACACTTAAGGCACAGTTCACCTTAGGTGGCAGTTCATCACATTAAGTATGGACATGTTCCACAAAGTTTGCAAACCAGTAACTGTCCAAATACTTTCCTTATCTTAAACACCATATCATTTGTTTCATAATGTGAAACATAAACTTTCTGTGAAATGTTTAGCTTTAAAACTATGTTTAGCTTTAAAACTGTGTTTGTGTTACATGTCTACAGTAAATGCCACTTGGTTTGATATTTTGTTATATAAAGCAATCGTGTTTATACATTTTTAAGTGTATCTTAAGTGTCCAAATATTTTTTGAGGCCACTGGACAGTAAAATTCCAAGGTGCTGCAGTGAAGCTGTTTTCCAAACCTCTCAGTTTTTCACGTTTGAAGACTGCAAATTATATGTCCCCATCTCTCTGACCTTTTCTATAAAAACAAATCTCAAGGACCACTGGAAAAATGTATTACTGTAATGCATCAATATTGTTTTCCTCAAAGGTTCATTTAGTGCTTATCTCATTATGGGCTTTGGGGCTCTCCAAAGACTGAAACTGGGCCATGTTTTTCTTACAATGTAAGTTGCCATTTGGAGGTTATCCATGTTGCCCCTCGGTCATATAGTACGCTGAGCCCCAGGACTGATTTAGTTGGGTGTGATGCCAGACAGAGGAGAGAATGCTGGGTAGCCGTGCTGCAGTGACTCCTGAGATTTCAGAATTTGGCTTCTCTCCAGCTGGATGCCTCTCTGTTCCCTTAAAACAAATCAATCCATGAGCCTGCTGCAGCAGAGAACTCTCCGTTACACAGATTTTCCAGCTCATGGATCAGAGTATGCATAACTAGTGTATTATATTATATTGTAAGATATATAAACACAGGGCGGTCATCAGTGGTGGACAACCGCTGTCTGTCTTTACACTGCTGGGTGTAGGTTCAACTTTAGTGTTTTGTACAGGGGCCCCTAAATATATAAATAGCACATTTTTCTTTGACTATAATGTGTGATTCTATTGTAGTCTAACAGTAACAGAATTCTTTATCTACATGTATAAAATAAATTGGTCTTAAAACTTAGTCTCATAATCAACTAAAGCCCAACAGAAATGAGCAAATGAACGGCGTTAACAGAAGAAATATGCCTTCTGGACAGTCCTGACCTCAGCCTGTTTGAGATGATTTAGCACAACCTCAAGAGAGCGATTCACACCGACGTCTCAATAATATGGCTGAGCTGAAAGAGGAATGGCGCTGAATTCCTGCTGACTGCTGTGTGGGTCTGATGTGCAATTACAGGAAATGTTTTCTAGAGGTTAATGCTGCCAAATGAGGGTCAACCAGACATTAAATCCACCCTGCACTGTGAACGTCTGCTTCACTGTGATCAATCCAGACATTAATGTTTTATTGTTCATGTGGACTGTGTTTGCCTGTTGTTTTGAAGAACAGATTAAAATCTGTGACTGATTTACAGTATGTAAAAAAACCAAATAAAATGCAAAGGGTTCATATTCTTGTTTTCAACTTGATACGGTCTCTGTACTTCCAACCTGATCTCACAGGAATTCGTAACTCTTTTACAAAATGGCTAATATGAATTTGTGCAGTCTTATTCGTACGTTTTAGTACGATTTGCTTTCGTGCCAGTGATGGTTTGGTTTAGGGGTGGGATTAGGGTAGGGGCTTTAGTAGAACTTTTTTTATATATCGTACGTTTTGTACAATTTACATCGTACACATTTATATGAATTAGCCACCTTGGAAAATACGTATGGTGAGATCAGGTTGGTATTTCCATCAATCAATATTGTAAGTGAAATATTATTTCCCTTTCTGTCGGTCTCTCGACGTTGTGTCGAACCGACAGAATGGGGTTTGTCTTGAGAACCTATCATCTTCTGAGTATTTAGAAAAGGCCAATGAAAATTGGCGAATGAAATTTGCATGCCGGGCTCCTCCCCGGATGTCCGGGTATAAGAGGGAAGCCGGCGTGCTCATTCATTCACCTTTTGTTCTTCAGAGCCTACGCATCTGGTGAGCTTCTCTACGATCTGGGTGATCATTCTTTCTGCTGGAATCTACGACGTGGACAGCGGACGGTCCCTTCCTGCAGTGACTCTCCCCTGGGCGTCTCGGCAGTTCCGGAGGTGTTCGAGCAAATTTCCTTTTCTAAAAGAGCAAATTTCTCCAGCGTGGCTTGTCCCGCTGTTCTCATGGGTGCAACACACTCATCGAGGAGGGGGACGGACACAATGCCTGCTTCCAGTACGCTGGGGCAGACGTTGTGGATACGTCCTGCCCGCACTGCGGGCGGTGACGATTCAGACGTTGCGTCACAGGTGGCTGTGTTCCCACGGGACTCAGCCACCACCTCGTTTGCTCCCCGTTCCGTGGCGGCAGGACTACGGCCCTGCCGTCCGCTACGGCAAGCAGCGAGGGTGATATGAGGATTACTGTGAGCGATAATCCGCCAGCCACTGGCTCACGGACCGTTCACACCTCGTCTCGCTCGTCTGACCGTTCCCCAGGAGACGGTCCGCCGTCTTATTCCTCAATCACGTATTCGGACACGATGCGTGATGATGAGATGTCTCTTGCAGCATCGGGGGGTGACGTACTGCCATCCGACTCCGACGATTCCTCGGGCTCCCTCCCTCGGGGGGTCGAGCCCAGGAAGAAGCGGACGTCGAAATGTCAGCCATGCTTTCCCGGGCCGCCGTGAGTGTTGGGTTGCAGTGCCCGCACTGCCTCTCCCGGCGCTCGCGGCTGGCTACATGGCGCCTCGGGTTTGAGCGCGGCTCCAAGCCGCGCCCGCCCCCAGTGCCGTGTTTACCGGAAGTGCATGAGGAACTTAGTAAGACCTGGAACGCCCCTTTCCGGCACGTTTCACGTCAAACAAAGTTCCGTCACCCTCTCTTCCCTCGAGGTTGAGACAGCTGGAGGATACGTCGGTGTCCCCCAGGTGGAGTATGCCGCCGCGGTGCACTCGTGCCCGTAGGTGGCGGCCACCTGGGGGGGCTCGACCTAGACTCCCGTCCAAAGCATGTGGTGTCTCGGCATCTCTGGTGTCGAGAGCTTACATTGCGGCGGACCAAGCTGCCTCCTCTCTCCACGCTATGGCTCCTGCCAGGCCAGGGCGTTGAGAGAGCTCCACGAGGGTAAGACCGACCCAGCGCTTATGCAGGAACTCCGCGCCGCCACCGACCTCGCTCTACGGGCGACCAAGGTGACCACGCGGGCCCTGGGTCGGACGATGTCCACACTTGTGGTCCATGAGAAACTCCTCTGGCCGATCCTTGCGCAGATGAGTAACGCCGAGAAGGTCCGCTTTCTCGACGCACCCGTCTCGCAAGGGGGGGCTGGTTGGTGTTACTGTCGAGCCGCAGCGGCCCCGCTCACCCCCGCCCGTCGGGGGGCGCGAGACCCGCACACGGCCTCCCCCGGAGGGTTCTCGACAGTAAAGAAGCAGTCCTCCGTGCCGCGACTCGGCCGCCTCGGCCATCGAGTCCCATGCACTGTCTTCTTCCCAGCAGCCCTGGTCCTCTTCGACACCCTCCAGCTCTGGCGCCCCCCACTCAGGCGGCCCCCCCTGGAGGAGACAGCGAAGAGGAGACCATCGCCCCATCAGCAGCCGCGGTGAAGCGGCCCTCATGGGAAGACCTCAGGGGGATCGAGGGTACCATTGGGCCCGACCCCAGCCACATCGCTGGGAAGTCGGATAGGGACGGATCCTGCCCCGTCTCTCCATCTGCTGGCCCCCTCCGGGGGGCTAGCGCCCACTTACTCTCAAAAAAGGAGTTTCCTCTCTCTCTGGGTTATCACAGCCGCTCCCACCCTCTGCACGACGGTGAACGGCAAACTCGATGTTGCGTCATGGCGAAGAGCAATGTCGAGTATAAACACCAGCCCTCAGCACTCTCAGTCAGACAGTGCGTTGAGCTGCGCAGTCGCCAGGCAGGAAAAACAGCAGAGCCGATCTCCTCCCCGGGGGACCTCCCCCGGCAAGGAATCCGTACTGCTAGCCATCGAACCACCCCCCGGGGGGACGATGAAAAAGATCGTACCTTTAGTCCCCATCTCATTCTGGGAGCCTGTCCGGCTTCCCAGACTGTCAGGCTGGCTAGGGAAGATGATCCATCTCGGCTACGCGATCCAGTCGCCTCATGCCCGCCAAGTTTCAGGGCATCCGATATACCTCAGTCAGAGGCTAGGATGTTCCCGTACTTCGGGCCGAGGTCGCCACCCTTCTGGTGAAGGGAGTGATCGAGCCCGTCTCACCAGCCGAGATGTTCAACGGGTTTTACATCCTGTACTTCATTGTCCCCAAGAAAGGCAGGGGGTTGCGCCCTATCTTGGGTCTGTGTGTTCTGAACAGGCACCTACACAATAGCTGCCTTTCAGGTTGATCACGCAGAAGCACATCCTGACGTCCGTCAGCCTCTCGGGGTTGCCGCTCTTTCTCAGTCTTGATAAAGACGGCTTTCCACATGGCGCTCACCTCCAAGAGGGTAGGCAAGCACCCTCCGTGTCCACAGATTGCCTAGAACTCGGGGCCGAGATTCTCACGTTATCTTGAGACCCCGCCCCGGCTACGTGCCCAAGGGTCCCACCACTCTCCCGAGAGACCAGGTGGTGAACCTGCAGGCGCTCCCCACCAGGGAGGAAGACCCAACCTATCCGTGTTGTGTCCAGTACGCGCACGGCGCCTCTACTTGGACCGCACGCAGAGCCCAGAAGCTCTGAGCAGCTCTTTGTCTGTTTCGGAGGTCAGCAGGAGGGCTGTCTCCAAACAGAGGCTGGCGCACTGGATCGTGGATGCCCTCGTTAGGGCATACCGATCTCAATTCGCCCCTGCCCGTTGGGAGTGAGGCACACCCCTCATGGGCACTGGCTCAGGGCGCCTCTCTGGCAGACATCTGCAGAGCTGCGGGTTGGGCTATGCCTAACAACTCCGTGAGGTTCTAATACCTACGCGCGGAACCGGTGTCAGCCCGCATCCTGGCAAGGTGTGGGACCGGCAGCCGGTAGGGCGTACGCCTGCGGAAGCCCTTCCCCCTCCGGGGGGAGCAGTGGCGATCCCGCCTCACTTCTTTCCCCTCGGGTAAAGAACAGGCATTCCATCCATCACTAAGCACCCTTCCAGGGGACAGGCTGGGCAGAGCAGCCCTGCCCCCTTAGGCCGGGGAACAGTTGAGTTATCTCCCACATAGCTCTAACCGGACCTAGTGCTCCAGACGTGGTAACCCCCCCTCCGTGGGCTGTTCCGTCTGATGTATCCTCATGAATGGTTCCCACCTTGGCAACCCATGACCTCCCCAGGTGGACTCCCACCTTGCGGTTAACTCCTGCAGTCCGCACATTCCTCCCATGAGTTCTCCCCTGATGGTGAGACCATGTGGTGTCTCCACTAATTCCTCCCTACGGTAGGTAGTGGCCTCTGCAGCGTTTTTCCCCCAGGGGGGAATAATGCTTACCCAGTGGCCCGTACGGTGCCGGGCGGCTTCTCGCCATTTAGAGAACTAGGCCTCCGCCCGTGACGGCCGGGTAGGGGCTTCCCAACTTTGTGTAAAGCTCTGGGTCCCCCTTCCTCTCCACTGGAGGGTCATAATTTCGCGTTAGCGTGTTCGTCTGACTCGCCCAGGCCAGTCAACGTCGCTCCGCAGAGATTGTGACGCGGCTCAGTGCTGTGGCGTTTTCCATAGGAACCCCATTCTGTCGGTTCGACACAACGTCGAGAGACCGACAGAAAGGGAACGTCTTGGTTACGGATGTAACCTCGGTTCCCTGATGGAGGGAACGAGACGTTGTGTCCCTCATGCCACAACACTGGCCGCCCACCCCAGCGGTCGGGGGAGGATGCTTTAGGCTCCTCAGACCAAAGGTGAATGAATGAGCACGCCGGCTTCCCTCTTATACCCGGACATCCGGGGAGGAGCCCGGCATGCAAATTTCATTCGCCAATTTTCATTGGCCTTTTCTAAATACTCAGAAGATGATAGGTTCTCAAGACAAACCCCATTCTGTCGGTTCGACACAACGTCTCGTTCCCTCCATCAGGGAACCGAGGTTACATCCGTAACCAAGACGTTAAACATTCAATAGGACGTAAAATGCTATTGTAGACGAAAGGAACATATCGTCTCACTGAGTTCTGTACTTTCATAGATAGTGCATTAAAAGATCACTGAATCAAGTGTGTGTGTGTTCATGTTTTTATATCCCGGTGGGGACCTAAACCTGAATGCACACCAACACATGGGGACTCGTGTCACCGTGGGGACCAAAATTGAGGTCCCCATGGGCAAAAAAGCTTATAAATTGTACAGAACAATATTTTTTTAAATCTAAAAATGCAAAAAGTTTTCTATGATCTTTAGGTTTAGGGGTAGGGTAGGGGATAAAATATACAGTTTGTACAGTATAAAAAACATTACGCCTATGGACTGTCCCCACGGAGATAGTAAACCAGACATGTGTGTGTGTGTGTGTGTGTGTGTGTGTGTGTGTGTGTGTGTGTGTGTGTGTGTGTGTGTGTGTGTGTGTGTGTGTGTGTGTGTGTGTGTGTGTGTGTGTGTGTGTGCGTGTGTGTGCGTGTGTGCGTGTGTGTGTGCGTGCTGTGTGTGTGTGTGTGTGTGCGTGTGTGTGTGGTGTGTGTGTGTGTGTGTGTGTGTGTGTGTGTGTGTGTGTGTGTGTGTGTGTGTGTGTGGTGTGTGTGTGTGTGTGTGTGTGTGTGTGTGTGTGTGTGTGTGTGTGTGTGTGTGTGTGTGTGTGTGTGTGTGTGTGTGTGTGTGTGTGTGTGTGTGTGTGTGTGTGTGTGTGTGGTGTGTGTGTGTGTGTGTGTGTGTGTGTGTGTGTGTGTGTGTGTGTGTGTGTGCGTGTGTGTGTGAGAGATTTAAAAATATGTAATGTGGTGGGCATTTGTTTATGTAGAATGAGGACAATGAGTCATTTCCACCCATTTTTTCCCCATTATTGGTGGGTACCTCTATACATTCAACAGTTCATGTTCAGTTTTTTTGACCAACATTCCAGTTTTAGCTAAATTTAATCTTAAAAATGTTCATCTAACAGATGTCTTTCTTAAAACAAATCATGTTGTGAACTCATTATGTTTACAGTATATTGTGAAAATGTATATAAATGAATTGTGTTTGGCATGTGCATTTATGTTACACATAGAAATGAGGGAGAAATGGTTTCGAAGAAGATGACTCATCCCCCCTCATTTCATCCTATAAGCAATGTATCAAAGCTTCTTTTCTGACCCATTTTTCTACCCATTTCACAGCAATCCTTCCACCCCCCATCACTCTCGCTCTGTTTCTGGTTGCCTCATATCAGGATTCAATGAACAAACTGATGTTGTTTTGTGAAGGCTCATTCAAGAAAGACGCGACTTACATACTTCTCGCCGTCTGTCACCGACTTATTCTCTCATTTCATATTGTGTTGTTGAGGTAGATAACTTGTGTTGTTCTCAGTGTGGGATTTGCATTTCAATCCTATTTTTCTGATCTATTTTTCTTCCCTCAAAGGCAAGACACTTTGATGTCTCTCAAATCTCATTACTGTGGGATCACTCGACTCAGACGGCGATTTCCAGCGCGTTAGACGGGGTGATAAAGTGTAAAATCCCAAACAAGCTTGCGCTGGATGAATAGAAGTAGGAGAAAGCTGAGAGAAGACAAGAGGGAGATAGAGCGAGAGATCGGAAGGGTTTAGGCTTAGTGCCACACTGTGACGTGTTCTCTGGCCAGGGTGTTTAGGGGTAATTAGCATGCCACAGCATGGCATGGCATTACCTTCTTCCACCCTCTAGCTAAGTCTTCGACAAACAGAACCCTGCGCGATAAACAAAGTATCTTGTCTAGTCATGCGTTAAGATGTGCGGTGATGACGCACAACCCCTGAGTCTGACAGGCATCTTTTGCTGAGAGCTGGACTGAGATGACAGTGAGAATGCTTCAGGGTGCACTGTGATGTAATTAAGGACCACTATGTGAAGACAGTATAGAGTCCCCAAATGGATCAACTTTCAGTATCGCTCACTAGAGAAGTCCACAGGTTTAATTAAGGCCATGTGTAAAAATATGTAGAGACTTTGATTCATGCACCAACAAAACACACATTTGATGACCTTTTTGTCAATATGAAATTTTGATGTATTTAAATTACATAAAACGCAGAACATTATTAATGCTAGTATAATTTTTTATAGTAGTATTTTAATATTTTTGTATAAAATAAAGTAAAGTAAAATAGAAAATCAATTTTAATTATTTAAATTTTTAAGTTCTAATCTGCACAGAACAAAACACAGAACATTTTTATAGTAGTATTTTAATATTTTTGTGTAAAGTAAAATAAAAAAAATATTTAAATTCTTTACATTTTTAAGCTCTAACCAACACACAACAATAAGAATGTAACAGGACAGAAAATTCAATCATGCACTGCAAAAATATCTTAAATATATATTATTTTTACTCTTTATTGTTTCCAACACAATTATCTAAACACCATTAAAACAAAATAAAATTACTGAAGAAGCAAAATCTTTTGCATATTCAGATAAATCGAATAGAATTTTGTTTATGCTTAAAAGAAGAAAAAATCTGTTTGCGAAGTGGCTAAGAAAAATACTTGTTTTCCGTTACCTTTTGAAATGTTAGTTTACTTACTCAAAAATGGAAAACATCTCTTTTTTAAAAGCAAAAACAACAATTTAATTGAATTCAAGTTTATTTCTATAGAAGGTTTCATCGGGCACACGCGCCTGGCCCCGAAATTAACTTCCGGTCTGTGTTTGGTTAATATAACAATTTATTATAAATTTAATTTATATTGAAATTAATTTTTATTAACATTAAATTAAATTAAATTAAAACTACTCAACAGTTATTGGTTCTTTGCAGAGGTATACCGGAAGTTACGTTTGGGTCTAACATTTGTTTATGTTGCCACTGAAACCGTCTATAGCACTTTTTACAATTTACATAAGCAAGTAGTTTCAAAATTTCTCTGAAACCAAGGCATCATTTTGCTTCTTAAGTACATACAGTGTATATCTTGTTTTGAGAATGTTTCGATAACTGTATTAGAAAACGAAGAAAAAAACTTGCATTGTGATCATTCCATTTAAAAAGCACTACAAATAAAAGATGCTAGAGCAACATTTTCATATAAAAGCATGTTACATTATCAGAGAGAAGGAGCATGATTTATATGATTTGAGTTGCAAACACTAAACAAAGCCTCGTATATCCCCTAGGAGCTAACCAACCAACAAAGTTCTTTTGCAGAAATAATGCACAACTTATGTGGTCCCTCAAGTCTGAGTGTATCAGTCTGAAACATCAGAGGTGTCTGTGCAGTGTTCCTTCATGTTTGCATTACAGCATGTAAGTGAGGACAGGGATTTGTAAATGCTTTACTTTACATAAAAGCCTGTCATTTCCATCCCCATGTTTACATCTACGTGTGCTATGAAAGATGTGTGCTTATACACAAGTGCATCGTGCGGATCTCAAGACGCACTGAGAAGCTCCTCAACGACAGCAAGAAATGGAGGGAGGTCAGGTCACACAGTGTCTGACACATTTACCCTGTTCTCCAGCCTGTACTTACAGAAAACAAACATTTACTCTACAGAATCCACTCACCAGAAGTGCCATGCTTTTAAGGGCCTGTAGACACAGCTAAAATGATGATGGTCATCAACCCTTTCAAGACTTTCCAGATGGCTGTCTCAACATCTACAGGCTAAGTTCAGCTCTGTACTAATGGGTGGAAAATATTCCTCCCGCACTCGTTTTTAAATTTCATGTATACTCGCAGTATCACTCAAGTAAAGTTACCAGAATCATCCTTGCCTTTCTTTTCAACCCTCTTTACTGTCGAGTTTCATCCAGCTTTTACGTTTCTTGTGTTTTTTAATAACTTACATGAAACATCAGGTACCATCAAAGTACCAGGTACTATTTTCCCTCGATACGCACACAATGGCACACAAAGAGCCTACATATACACATACAAGGGGATATTAGTTATTTTCTTAATACCATTGTATATATTAAATTCCTATAGTATTACCATCTGAAAAACGTGGTAATACAGCAGCACTTTTTTACACCACACCAAGCGGTTTACATCTACTTTTCCTTTTTCGCCTTCGTCATCCTCCTTTACTTAGAGATCATGGTTCTGCAGGGGTCCCAGGGCACCAGCAGCCACCAGTTTCTATGTCAGGGGTTCCCAAAGTAGGGGTCGGGACCCCCCTTAAGTTTAGGATATTTTTATTTGTCGAAATGAAACGTTGGTTAATATCGACCAAGCACAATGCAGGGAGGCCAGCGGAGGAGGGCGGAGAAGCGCTGCAGTCAGAAAGGCCATCTTCCTCAAGAACAAAAAGAGTACGGCGTTTGCATACGGAGGACATCCATCAGCACGTGCGGTGCACGTGCCGCATTCTGAAAATTGGGAGTGTTGCACCGAATGCGCATCGCGACCACGCTGCACCGAATGCGCATTGCGACCGCGCCGCACCGAATGCGCATCGCGACCGCGCCGCACTGTATGCACATCGCGACTGCGTCGCCCTGTATTTGAGCGTGCTTGCCGCGCGTTTACATTTAAAATAACAAACGTGCGTGCTTACTTAAAGTACTTAAAATATACACAAACTTTAAGTATATATTTAACTAAATGTATACTTTTGTTAGAGAATGTAGTTCAGCTTGTTAACTTAATCATTGTGCAATGTATGTCTTTGATATTTACGTAATTATTTCTTGATTTTCATTATTATTTTGGCACACAACCAAGCATTGCCCATCCGTCAATGTAATTTTTACATTGACAGTGCTGGTTGCGTCTGGATGTCTGCTACTGCCGGCTTCTTAGGCTAAAGCCTCTGACAGCATGAGGCCCAAGGGAACAAGGCCCCATTTGTCCATAATCCATCCATAATCCTAACTGTTACGTAACTTTACCATCTCCACGCTTATCCATGTGTCCCTCAAGCACCGTGTTGTCCAATATTTCCTCACGCACTGAGAATGCAGGTCTCCCTGCTCTTCATTAGCTGAGTGATCTCATCTAAAAAATAGAAAAGAGAGGAACGAAGAGTGTTGATAATGAGAAATGAAGATGGAAATGAGAAGCAGAGAATAAGTAAAAGAAGAGAAGTAGCAAGTTTAGATCTAGGAGAGAAAAGAGAATAGGAAATGAAGTCAAAATAAGACAGAAATAAGAGCATCTGCATGTGGGGGGGATTAGGACAGAAAAAGTCAAAATTCAGGAGAAGAAACAGAAAGGGAGGGAGGCAGAGCGAAAGGATGAGGGCACGTGTCGATGTTGCTCATGTCTGAAGACAAGTACATAGACACCCGAGGGAGGCCATGTCAGTGCGCAGGCTGGAGATTCAAGGAAATGTCACACATGAAAAAGAGAGAGAGAGGGAGTTGAGGAGTGAGTCGGGGGTTCATCCTGCCTCATGTTGGACAGCTTATCATTCCAATGTTAAAATATCTACTGTCCTCAAGTAAACAGAAAAAACTCCAACTCTATCAAAACACAAAAGCTAGTGGCTGGATGGCTGCAGTGATGTGCTGATAGCAGGCAACTGCAATGGCAGATGGGTGGAAGCGGCACTTGGAGAAGGGACGGTGAATGACATTGATAGCTGCAGGCCTCTGCTGGATGCTGCACAAAATGCACCCGGGGTGAAGATGTGTTTGTGTGAGATGTTGAAGAAGTTAACAATCGTGATCCGTTTCAATCATAAGGCACGGGAGCTGTGGTACCCGAGGGAAAAATTAGGCATTAATGTTCTTTGAATATTTAAGTCCAGCTGTGCACCTGAGCCTCATACATTAAAAATAGTATTTTAAAATTTTACAATCCAGGGGGCATTGTGAACAGAAGAGCCATACAATTTTTTTTTATTTTACGTGCATGCAATGGGTCATATCGTGGGGGCTGACATGTTAAGATCACATGACCAGTTGAATACTGGACTTTATTAAAGGTGAAATTCATTTTTCACCCAAAAATGAAAACTCTGAGTTGTTCTGTCATGGCTCTGCTTCATTTAAGTCATGTCTTTCTTGGTCCTGTAGCAGAGCCATGGCAAAGCCTTTGGTTATGTGTGGAGAGAAACATATTATTGTCCTTTTGACAATAATATACGTTATAATATACGTATAATATAAAATGCAAACTTAACAGAAATGAAAGAACTGCAATTATGTTTTTTTTTATATGAAGTCTTAAAGGTGTCTCTGCTCTTTAAACTGTAGCATGAGGAGATTTTTCAGAAAGACAAATTGGCATTACAGTCATTGAAACACATGTATAGGATGTTCCTAGCCACAACCAGGTCCTCAGAAGGTGATATCTTTAGTTACAACATGAAAGACATGGATTTGAAAAACGTTTTTTACTTTGATTAAGCTATCAAAGAGTTTAGAGGGCAGCGCTGCATGCATTTGCTTCATTCTCCACATAGTGCAACCACAAATAACAATGTGATATGATGCTTTTGTGATAGTGTAAGTAGTTTTTGTACCAGTTATACAGTATCTGTCAATAATTGTTTGGTGATTCCCAAAAAGTCAAAAGTCGATGGTGTAAATAAAGATTAAAGGGCTTGTATGACAGTTCTACCGTATTGCTTTAGATGGAGGCAGACTTTTTAGGTGGCCTTGATTCTTCACACCAAGAATAAATCTATTTGTGAGAGCTGTGATCATTCTTGGAATAAACAGATGTGAGCAAATCAATATTTCTTAAGTCCATTTCTTTTGCCGTGAGCAATCTAAATCTGACTTAAATTTGTGTGTGAATTAGTACAGCGTGTGTAAATAGTCCTTTTCACGTTTCTCAGAACTACTCTTGAAAAGCTGTATGTCAGAGTATTGTGCCTACATGAGGCTGTCATTTTCCACTAGAACAGCCATAAGACTTTTTTTAACAAGTTGCAGAATTCAGATACATCAGAACGCACATTAGGGCAAATGAACCTTACAGCATGTGTGTCATGAGCAGAGGTGGACAGTAACGAAGTAAATTTACCTGAGTACTGTACTTAAGTACACTTTCTGAGTATCTGTACTTTACTTGAGTATTATTTTTTCTGAGTACTTGTACTTTAACTTCACTACATTTGAAAGACAAATATCATACTTTTTACTCCATTACATTTATAAAAAGGTCCAAAAGTAGAAAATGGTTTCTATGCAGCGGGGTTTCCTGTGTGCGCAATTTATCTGGCTTGCGTTCTGCCAGGACCTTTTACTGTTGCCAAGTATTTCTGTTTTTCTAATCTCGCGGTTTTCCGGCAAGCTTTGAATGGCCATTTGGCGGATTTTTTTACGCAAATCTGGCAACTCTGGGATCTTCCCGCTAAATTAATGTAAACGTAGGTGCTGCTACACCGTTGATAGCACTCTAAAAAGGCAAATAGAACAATAAAAGACGAAAAAGGCACATGATAAAGTGTGGTGTAATCATCTGTGGGTTACGATCAGTCAAAGATCGTAGAAACATTGTCATGAAAATGATCGGCATAGCGGCTAAACGGTAAATAAGCATCACATACACCTTGAGCTACGCGTGCGTGTTAACTGCTGATCTGCTGCTGTATCATTTAAAGCGATTTGGAAAATGAATGATGTTTTTACTGAAGTAACTATAGTTTAAGTATTCTTGTTGAAATAAAAACAATATAACCCTGCCCAAAATACAACAGAAAATGTAATGGTTTTAGTGGTTATAGTGGAAATTGTACTATGGATACATGTTGTCTACTTGTGTGTGATGGATTCTATTGGTGGGATGGTAAATCCTATAGGAATAAACCCCAAACACACTACAAAGAGGAATTTAATTAAAATCTCATTCTAATTAAAAAATTCATTGTTTTTTTCAGCAGGGGTGGTATTTGCAGTAAAACAACACTATCCACATATTTACCATTTTCTATATATAGGAACCATACTCCAATTAATAATCTTTAGTAAAACCACAGCAACTAAACATACCATAGTTTCATTATACTAGCTATAGTTTATGTTTGTAGTTAAATTATGGTAATACAAATGGTAATAAGTCCAACAAACACATGGCTTCTACACTTTACTATTTACAAGAACCAATTACTACTTACTGGTAAATTGCTGCTAAAACTGGTAAAGGGAATATACAAAATAAAAGAACACTGCTCATAAATACATATATGTCTAGGGGGCTAATGAGGATAATTAGGCTAAATGATCATACAGTATTATATCTAAACTAAACATATGTGCTAAACATATAAAGCTCTTAAAGGAGTTGCTCACTGCAAAATTTGCCCCCATTGACTTCATTCAAATTTTGAAGTGAACTACTCCTTTAATACAACTGATACTGTGAGCTACTCAGTGTATTCAGTAGGTTGCTTCAGAGGCATAAGGTATAGACAATAAAACAATGCAAAACTGACATAAAGGAAATGTACTTTTAATACTTGAGTACTTTTAAAAGCACGTACTTCTGTACTTTTACTCAAGTAAGAATCTGTCTTTACAACTTTTACTTGTAGTGGAGTAATATTTGACCAGTAGTATCTTTACTTTTCCTCAAGTAAGGAAATTGTGTACTTCGTCCACCTCTGGTCATGAGCTTCCATTACATGTCAATCATCTTAGAAAGAGCATTTCTTTTCAATCTGCTCTCATGTCTCATTTTTCTGCCAATGGTGCTTCACTGAAACATGCGACACAATGCAGGGCATATGAATCCAGTGGAGCATGCATGCATACCTAAGAGACGAGAGGAGAAAGAAAGAGAAGAGATGAGAATGAGAGGCCACACACGTATAAACACAGCTCTGAGAGACGGGCTGTGATTGTGAATTGCAGAACACTGTCTGAGCCGTGTGTATATATATGGTGCAGATTTATATTATACCCGCACTGTGATGTGAATGTTATTTTAGATGGAACTTAGTCCAATGCAAACAGATGGGGGGAACTGTCAAATTTGTGGATGTAAGAACTGTGTCTGAGTTTCTACACACACACGTGAAAAGTGAGAGCCGTGCATGTGTCAGCACGGCTCCACGCTTTGTGTTTATCTATAAGCTCAGAAACCTCGCAAAAGGCTGATTTCACTCACACAAGCATTTCCTCTGAGACAGAGAATAAACACAACACACGTTCAGAGTCCCCTTTTGCTTTTTCTTCAAATGAGGTCATTGATGTGGGGCTGCTCGATAGATCAAAGACCTTCAGCTTGGTCTTTGGAACTTTCGGTCTCCCTTTGTCTTTTTCTCTTCTCACCTGTGGCTCTGTGGTCTAAGCCATTTGAATGGAAACAGCACATCAAAAAGCAAAGTAAAGTCTATGCACATTCACGAGCGGCATGTCATAAACGTGCTCGTCTCCGCAAATTTAATGTTATTATCCGCCCACTTATTTCCAACTCACTGCTTTCTGGCCTCAGTGACACTGAAGGCAAATGCAACAAACTATATTTCCTGAGGAAACAATTTTACAAAATTAGCAAGCTCTATGAAAATATACCTCCCACACAGGGCCAGATTATTTATAATACGTTGATGACGTCAATGAACTAGGAAACTGTAGACCGATTTCAAATCTCCCTTACTTGTCTAAAATACTAGAAAAAGTAGTGTCCACTCAGTTGTGCTCTTTCTTACAAAATAATGACATACATGAAAAATTCCAGTCAGGCTTTAGACCGCATCATAGTACTGAAACTGCGCTCGTTAAAATTACAAACGACCTGCTTATAGCATCAGATAAAGGTAACATCTCACTCCTAGTCCTGCTTGACCTTAGTGCTGCGTTCGATACTGTAGACCATAAAATACTTCTAGATCGCTTACACAATTATACCGGTATTCAGGGACAGGCACTACAATGGTTTAGATCTTACTTATCAGACAGACATCAATTTGTCCATTTAAATGGGGAATCATCAAATCTAACGCAAGTAAATTATGGATTACCTCAGGGATCGGTTTTAGGACCCTTGCTATTCTCCATATACATGCTGCCCCTTGGAAACATTATTAGAAAACATGGAATTAGCTTCCACTGTTATGCAGATGATACTCAGCTATATATCTCATCAAGACCAGATGATTCCTTCCAACTATCCAAATTGGCAGAGTGCATCGACGATATAAAGCATTGGATGACTTGTAATTTCCTTCTTTTAAATTCTAATAAAACAGAAATATTACTTATCGGACCAAAGACACGTGAGCAGAATATTTCGGATTATAGCCTGCAAATTGAAGGCTGCACTGTTACTCCAACAAATACAGTTAAAGACCTAGGCGTTATATTAGACAGCAACCTGTCATTTAAAAATCACATCTCAAATGTCACAAAAACAGCCTTCTTCCACCTTAGAAATGTTGCCAAATTCCGAAATATTTTATGTGTTGCTGACGCAGAGAAGCTTATTCATGCATTTGTGACCTCAAGACTTGACTACTGTAATGCACTACTTAGTGGTTGTCCTGCAGCATCAATAAACAAACTACAGTTAGTTCAGAATGCAGCTGCCAGAGTTCTAACCAGATCCAGAAAATACGATCACATAACCCCAATGTTATCATCCCTTCACTGGTTACCCATTAAGTATCGTATTGACTTTAAAGTTCTTTTAATTACTTATAAAGCCTTAAACGGTTTAGCCCCTACCTACATAACAGAGCTTCTACCACACTACAACCCATCACGCTCTCTAAGATCTCAAAACTCCAGACTTTTGATAACACCTAGAATAACTAAATCCACCAAAGGGGGTAGAGCTTTCTCATACGTAGCACCTGAACTCTGGAATAGCCTCCCCGATACTATTCGAGGGTCAGACACACTCTCCCAATTTAAATCTAGATTAAAGACACATCTTTTCAGCCAAGCATTCACTAATACATAGCTAATGAACAGCAGCTACGCTAATTATTCTCTTTCTGCCCTCGCCTCGGGATGCCCATCCCGAGGTAGGGAGAGATTCCACCAGGCCCAGATGAACGTCATATGCCCATCCACAACTAGAGATTGAGCCAGCTACATCGGAAAATCCCGTGCCATCCTCCTGCGAGAGCCTGCGGACTGACTGACCATCCCAGCTCCATCCAAGGCAATTCCATCACCACCCAAGAAAAAGGCGACCATCTGGCCGGCCCAGCTCAGACAATTCCATCCCCAACCGAGAGCAAAGACGCACTACCTGTCACATAAATGCTAAATTTACAATACTTGGTATTTAATGCTAAACTTACATCACATGACAGCAGTTTGAAGTTATGGCTGCATTCAGTGACTTTGATTGGAGGTAGCTGGGTGGGTGTTGTTGGGAGTGGGGGGGCTTGTTGGTTGTGGTTCGGGGCGTTTCATTTGTTGGGACTGTGTGGGTCTGGTCTGGTTGGTCTTGTTTTGTGGTCGATGTCGGACAACAGAGGAATAAAGTTAATTATGCCATTACTACTTTTCCCTGGTTGTTCCTCTGTTGTCTGTTGTTGATCGCGGAATGGGACCGGGTTTGACCTGCACGGTTTCGGCGGGTGGGGCTTCCTGGGTCGCGGCTCGTGTGCTCTCCCTGTTCTTCGTGGACGTTGCTCGGTGGCTTGGTCGGGGTCACTGAGTGCAGCTATGACACGTCAGAAGAGATCTGGCCCTCCCTGCTGAGCGTGGTTTCTCCCGAGGTTTTTTTTTCTCCATTATTCATCATTGGAGTTTGGGTTCCTCGCCACAGCAGAGCAGTGCAGTGTTGGCTTGCTCACCGGGAGACTGCATTTATTAATTAATTTATTGATTTATTTATTAGATATTATTTATTATAATGATCTTGCTTGGTCTATAAACACCATGCACTGTGCTGTGTTTCACCTTTCTGTGTTTTTCTTATTTGCTCCTGTAAAGCTGCTTTGGAACAATGCACATTGTAAAAAGCGCTATATAAATAAAATTGAATTGAATTGAATTGAATTGAATGAAGAAAGAAAGAAATTGTGTCAAAATTTTTATATATAAATAAATATAAACATATTTTTGCCATGTAAGTTTTTTGTTGCGCAAAAATGAAAAGTTGTTAAAAAAATGTAGATTGCATTTGTTCTCAAAGCAGAAATATTGGATATTCTTTCATTATCTCTAACATTTTGAAACAGCTACGTGGAATACAATTATCAAATCATGATTTTATAATAAAAAACCTAAATTTGTGGTTTGTTCCTTACATTATCATCCTGTAAAATATGCCTTTGAAAGCCAAAAGAGAACTGTCATTAGAGTCCACGTTACACCCCTTCACTCCATTGGCTACCTGTAGGCACCCGCATCAAATTTAAGTCTACGACACTGGACTTCAGGACAGATACTCAACTCAACTTTATTTATATAGCGCTTTTACAATTTTCATTGTTACAAAGCAGCTGTACATGAGACACATTGACTACAAGCAAAACAATCAAAGTTGTACCTGCAAAAACAAGAAAAGGTTGAAAACACAGAAGACAGACACACCC